>NC_079316.1:48243863-48549163 GCF_029931775.1 Euleptes europaea
GGTTTGACTCAAATGTATAGCATGAATTTGTTTGTAAAGTTATCTACAGCATTAGATGACAGGAATTCCTATTACTCAGAAGCGATCTGCCATTAACATAAAATACATCTGAACTATGTACATACCAAGACAGCCTAGCTCCGTGTTGGAGAACCTATGGCACGCGTGTCGACTCCGGCACGCATAGCCCTCTCTGTGGGCACGCACGGGTAAGTGGCTCGCTGCGGTTGCGTGAGAGGGCCAGGTGCACGGCAGCAGCGTCTGCCCCCTCCCGAGCCTCCCGTCCTTCAATGGCCTCCCGGGTCTGTGTCTGGGCCCCTCCCTCTCTCAGCTGAGCTGCGGCTGAAATATTTTCCAAATCTAAAAATGCATTTAGAAAATTCTACAACATTTGCAGATAATCCTACAAACCATCAGGAAATCTACAAGGAATTTTCTAGCATTGTAGCAGCTGCAAAGGTGAATTTTAGTAACAGATTTTTACAGTTCCGTAAGATGGAGACAACCCTGTGTTTTCTTACTTCTCCAGATAAAGCCAAATTTGAAGAACTTGATCTTTCCTGCCTACACTGGTTAGATTTAGAAAATCTGGAAATGGAGCTAATAGAATTTCAAGAAAGCTCTATCTGGAAAAATAAATTCTATGACCTGTGTGAAACACTTGAGAAGAAAGAAGGGATGACAAAGAACAGAATAGTTAGTTCTGAAACTGAAATCCTTAAAGTGTGGAATTCTCTGCCAAATAAGTTTAAGTCAATGAAAGCACTTGGGATTGCTTTCCTTACTTTGTTTGGATCATCTTATGCTTGTGAGCAGCTGTTTTCAGCTTTGAATTATATCAAATCTGACACCAGAAACAGGCTAACAGATGACCTGAGTGCTGCATGTGTTGCTCTCAAACTTACAAAGTATGAGCCAAGGTTAGACAAATTATCAGCATGCACACAACAGCAAAAATCACATTAATTGTTCAAAAAATTTGACGATGTCCTCAAAGATGTCACAAAAATGATGAATTACATCATGGCTCATGCTCTGAATTGTCGACAGTTTCAAGCACTTCTTGAGGAGGTTCAGGCTGAGCAGAGGACGAGTCCTGGAGAGATGCATGCCAAATGCAAACTTTTACTTTTCAATAAAAAGTTGTTTGTATCATTGAAAGCTCTGTTACTGTGTTTTTCTTTTAAGGCAAAAAATGTGAATGTATGAGTTGTTTTTTCTAAACTAAAACCTCAGTATTCAGGTTAAATTGCCGCATTGGCACTTGGCGATAAATAAGTGGGTTTTGGGTTGCAGTTTGGGCACTCGGTCTCTAAAAGGTTTGCCATCACTGGCCTAGCTAATATAACTTGAAAACATCTGAAGTAAGTAGCTGAAGAAGTGAGCTGTGACTCACAAAAGCTCATACCCTGCCAGAAATATTGTTCATCTTTAAGGTGCTACTGGGTTCTTGCTCTTTTCTCCTGCTACAGACAGACTACCCTTCTTGAATTTAACTGTTTTGTTTTGCTTTCAGCAGAGAAGGTGAACATTCCTTTATTCTACTTGCCCTGACAGTTTGATGCCTATATATACTCTGATCGGTTCCAAGCCAGCATTGGAAAGGTAAATAGACTTATTTTACCCTGCAGCAATCTCAATTCCCATGTTGCAAAACACTATGTTATTCAACTAAACTGCAGATAAATGGTAGAAACTGTGACTGATGAAGGGCCTGGAACTTATACTCAGGAAAACATCCTTCACTGCTCTGACAAGATTCTACTTCAACTAAATCTGGCAAACTCTCCAAAGGCTCCTTATAAGGAAGGCATTTTTTGTTCAGAAATATATTGCTTAAATTAGGGGGGGGGGAGGGAGAGAGAGAGAGAGAGAGAGAGAGAGAGGGAGGGAGAGAGAGAGAGAGAGAGAGAGAGAGAGAGAGAGAACTTGCCAAATTCCCCACAAATTTAGTACTATTGTCAGGAATATTGTCATTTGCAGTAAACTGCACCTGTAGAAACTGCAGCTGCTTCCAATTCAGATGCTATAAGTAGGTTTAACATAGACCTCGCTTAACATGTGTAGTGAATACAAATTAAGATCCCCCTCCCAAAATTGGAAAATACATAGAAAGTTAGGCTAATTAATCAAGCCATATTGGCAGCATTTAGTAGCTCTAAGTAAACTGCTTACAGAAATTCCCTTATCACAAGCACATAGGGGTATTTTTCACGGTGGATTTTGCTTCGGTTTCGAATCGGAGCAAACAATAAACCGATTTAAATAGCTTTTTCATGGCAGTGCAGATTCTCCCCCCATCTCGAGGCATTTTCAATTTTTCACGGGAGAAACAGCGCACTTCTCTGCGCTGCTTACGTCTGCTGCCGCTCATGACTCACTGCTCCAAATCCGCCTAATCCCGCCCACTCTTCCCATGATCCTGTGTGTGTGTGTTTTGGGGGGGGGCATCCTGAGAGCGGCAAATCCAAGCCAAAACTCCCATCACCCTTCTGAAGAGGGGCAGCCAGTCTGCTCTGGGTCTCCCTCCAGCCGGTGCGATCCTATGTGTGTGTGTGTGTTGGGGGGGGTTTCCTGAGAGCGGCAAATCCAAGCCAAAACCCCCATCACCCTTCTGAAGAGGGGCAGCCAGTCTGCTTTGGGTCTCCCTCCTGCTGGTGCGATGCTGTTAGAGTGGCAACTCCCCCAGCCAATCACCGTTCTTGGGGGAGGAGAAAGGAGACGTCCCGGGGAGCGAAGCAAACATTTTTTCATGGGCATCCGAGCAACAAAACGCTCTTCTACTGGAAAGTACGGCTCAGAAGTGGTTTGGATTGCCTCTCTTTTAACCCGGCTTATTTTGCTCAGTGGGGGAAAACACGGATCTGCAGTGAATAACCAAAATTTGCCTCCGACGCAAATCAGCATCGAAACAGCAGCAAATCTCCGTGAAGAATACCCCATACAGTCAGCCCAAGGAAGGCTGAGTGAGCATTACTCACTTAGGGGCCAGAAACAAAGGAAAGCCATCCTTTGCAGGGTGTAGGTAGTATATGAGAGAATGTAGGTAGTATAGTGTGAGAGCAGGAGAGAGACAACTACATTCTGTGTCATCCAGATGCTTATGCTGCTATACTCTAGCTGCTGGCTAAGTGGTCTTGGATCAAAATGGTCTGCACTGCCATCTGTCACTCCTTCTGGCTGTTCCTGGCCATGTTCAGCTTCTGCATATAACTTATTCCCATCTTGGCTTGCCTGAATCTTTACCCTTTGCCCCAGCTGGCTTGAGCTGGAATAGAAGGGTAGGCAGGCTAGTCAGCTTGCACCTGGGTATGCTTGCCTCTGGCACAAATATTACAAGCCCAGCTCCTGTTATTGTAAACAATAAAAAAGCCAGTTTCCCTTTGGGCCAGAAGATCTGGAGAAAAGTGCCCTAGAAATGTTTAAGTCTTGTCCACGACCTCCCAGAAATGGAAGGCAAACTTTAGAAATACACTGAAAGCTCAAATCTCCTCAAACCTAGTGAATGCTCATGCTATTTTTTAAACCACCAATTTCCCTGGCAGACTCTTTGTATTTTCCCCAGTGTGGTTACTGAGAAGGATGCGCACAGAACAGAGATAAAGAACAGAGTGTTGGGTTGCTGTCAGTTCACATCTAAATCTCAACACTACTTCAAAATTCAAGCTGACAGTTTGTTTCAAAACAGCAGAAATGGTACTATGAAATATACTCCAGATGCTTGGTGGCATTTTCCAGCACCAATCCAATTTTGCTCTAAGCATTCTAAAGACACAAACACCCAAACTCAACATTTTACAAGTAGCCCAAAAATGCCCTTCATTTGATCGAAAGCAATATAGAAATGCAACAACTGATGTTTCTAAAAGATGTTTTGCATGATTTCACCCCCTCACAAAAAAAATCTCCAGCATATGGACTTCTTTAAAAATAAAAAGCTCATTTGTGTTCATAAATGCAGACAACTCAGGGTTTGAAATGAAGAAGAGAGAACACTAGCTTGAACAGTATTTATTCTAGACTTGTGAAGGTTTTAAAGCCTTGTTTCCATACAACCACAAAAGGCAAAAAATTATATTAGAAATACAAACCAGAGAGGAAGAGGCATGCTGTGAATGAACTGCTCATCTAAAAACAATTCTTTAACTATTAGAATTCTACTTTAATGGAACTGAAATTACTTAAATTAGTTGTCCTTTGGTGCTAATGCAATGAAAACTCACTAGACAAATCAGTTTGAATACTTAATTCAGTTCAGACTTAATTGTTTGCTAGTTGAGATGCTGTATAACGAACAGCCACCAAATCTCAGGATCATGAATTGTTATTGCATGCATCAGGCATTCTCTACAATAGCTACATGTACTGATGCCTGTTGCAAGAATCCACAGGCTGTACTATATATTAGTCCTCTTTTAACTAATTCAAGTGTATAACATTTATACTCTAAAATCAGGATTTTATACTATTTTATCCAGCCTTAGCAGATGGATTACTTAGAGCTACTGAATTATCATTAAGCAGCTTGCAAACTGAACCTGAGTCAGCAGCTACTTCTCTGTGACGAAACAAAACAACAACAACAAAATACCACCAATGTAACTTGGGAGACCTTAGGCACAGTACTACATTTAAGAGGTAGTGAGGGGTGTCTTGTATATCTCTCTCTTTCACACTCACACCATGATAAGAAGAAACTGCAAAGATTTATCTTTGCTTCTAGTAACACATACTGATGTGCACTGAGGGCAGAGGTGGCTCAACATGTTTCCTTGCAGACATCATCCCATTTTTGTTTGAAACACATTGCTAGAAGGACTGAAGCACATGATTGAACTGGAGCTAGAACATCACTAGTAATGGGTATACAATTTCTCTCCATGCCCATGCTCTCTTGGCAGTTCCCCATCATTTCCAGAAAATGTATTTATAACACTTGCTGCATGACCATTATGCCACCATTGGCCTCTTTATTCCCCTTCCATCCTGGGCTCATGACCATCTTGTACCTGCCACTCACACTGGGCCCAGCAAATGTAATTTTAGGCCAATAAGAGACAAGCTGGTCGGAGAATAGAGGAAACACCTACCTTGGTTGCATTATAGCCACAATGGACAAAGGCAGTAACTGCCACAATAAAGCTCAGAGAAACTGTTCAAGCACTGAAAGCTTTCAGATCATTGTTGCTGAATGCTTTGGCTCAATCAAGGTACTGATTGGCACAATACCATGTCCTGTGACATTTCTTTCTAATAAAAGTGATCTTGATGGCGTCAGTTCTCAGTGACATGCATGCTGTCATATTACTCTTGATTCTGATAGCATTCCTTCTGGTGCTCTGATTATATTTATTTTATTTACCTTATTTATAGTCTGTCTTTCTCACTGAGACTCAAGGCAGACTACACAGTGTATGTCAATACATTTAACAGGATGGGACTGCCAGTAAGCAATGTAATAGGATTAGGAATGCAGAAATCTGAAACCAAGCATAAATCTAAAGCAAAGCTGAAACAAAGCATAAGTATTAACATGACATATTAAATGATGCAAAACTCACATAAGTAGGATAATAATATAGCAACAGGTGGTATGCACTATACACAGTGGAATAATCCACAACCCCTTTCCCTTCATTATGGTAAAGAAAGGTAAAGGTAGTCGTTTGTGCAAGCACTAGGTCTTTACTGACCCACGGGTGATGTCACATCATAATGTTACCTAGGCAGACTATGTTTACAGGGTGGTTTTGACATTGCCTTCCCTGGTTGTCTACACTTTACCCCCAGCAAGCTGGGTACTAATTTTACCGATCTCAGAAGGATGGAAGGCTCAGTCAACCTTGAGCTGGCTACCTGATACTGACTTCCATCGGGATCAAACTCAGGTTGTGAGCAGGGACCTGACTGCAGTACTTCAGCTTACCACTCTGCGCCATGGGGCTCCCTCCCTTCATTAAAGCATCTTAATAAACAATTATACCAATAAATCGCAGGGATACAACTTTTTGCTTTAAAAAGTGTCTGCACCTTTGTTAGAGCTTGTTTTTATATTATTTTGGGGTTTCTTTTTTAATTCTGAAAACCTGTTCAAAAGCCATTGGTTGAGAGTTGTGGTCTATAACATTTTCCAGACAAAACAAATGAAAGGAGCAAGAATTTGCCCTAGAAGTACATGCATGGAAAATTGGACTATGCAAAAGTATCTCTACTTGAACATGACAGAAACCACCATAACAGGTTTCCAAGTGGCAGAATATGGTAGTACACAATATGAGCCCTAATTTGCAAAAGTGCTTCTAAATTCCTAGGAAAACTGAAACTGCTTTCAGCCTTTTCACCAGCAGATCTTACCTGTGCCAGAGATCCTGTGGTCCCCTTCTTCATCTCTGAGGAAGTCTCACTGAGTTTCCCACTTCTGTTACTTGCATTACATTTAAAACAAGTCCATCTCATCTGTTCCTTTGAGTCAATACCACAGTCCTTACTCAGGAGACAGAGAGAGTGGTATAAGTGACCACAGCTGAAAAAAACAGAACAGATTATGCACATTATATTATACACACATATGTAACCAAGTAAATATACTACAGCACATGTTAATAAATAATAAATGTAGGTGTTGGATCCCACAATCTGTTAGCAGAAGATGCTAACTAGTTGAGGACCTTTCCCATAGTTGCCCCCCAAGCCCTTTCTTACCCCAGGGAAGTTTATTCCCAAAGTTGCATGACCTGTGTGGTCTAATAGCTATTCAGGTCGGGAGGCTGCAGTGGGGAAGGGCTTTGTGTCAGTGGCTTTGTGCTGACAGAAGACAGAGAAGATAAATCTGCCGCTATAGCCTCCTGAACCATGTGCCTACTAGGCAACATAGGTTCCAACCATTGTGGGGAAGGGGAATGCAAGAAAGGCCCATGATCCATGTTTCTGCAGACTACAAGATCTAACCCTTGATGTCACAAAAGTACCACAGGAAGTAAAATCAGCAGAACAGTTTTGGGGTGGGGCTATGAGTCCTTCAATTAAAAGGAAGGAGCATGAGCCAGCCTCATTCCCTGCCACTATCATGTCCAAATCCTCTATTTCCACTACCTACTTTAAGAAGAACCCTAATGATCACTACAAAACTGAAATAGCTCCCTTAAAGTATGCTTTAATTAGCTTTTCAAAAGAAACAGGTCGCTGCCAAGAAATAAAATCTGTTATAAACTGAAAAAGCCACTCTTCCATTTTGAGAGAGAATTCTCCTTTGGGGAAAAATATTATCTTTAGACATAACCTCAAAAATGTTTTTTTTTTTAAAAATGTATCCCATTCCTTAAAATAAATACATTTGAGATCTGGATCTAAAATTAGGTTAATAAAGAGGGATAATTGCAATGTAGCTGGTGATAAGTGCCTTTCAGTAATCCCATACATGTCGGGTAACTGATGAATGTGGGTTATCAGACAGGGCCTGCTTTGCTTTATATCCCACACAAGCTTCTCAAGGGATTGTTTCCCAAGAGATTCTTTTTCTATATCGAACCATTTCAGCTCTGCAGGATTTTCTGCATAATGCAATATTGTTTTTAAATGAATGACTTCTTCATATAATTTAATACAAGGGAAACTAAGCCCTTCACTTATCATATGGCAATACAGTATTAGATTAAATGCTGGCATTCTTTTAAAAGCTTTCAGTACATACTGATTACAAGAATTTGAAATATAATTTTTGAAGGAAAATTATTTTAATCACTAGCCATGATGGACTGAAAAAGTGTTCAACTATAGAATATTTTTGTCATGTCTATCTATTTCAAAATGAAGTTGTTTTTTTTATAAAAGAAATCTGTTTTTAATAGAAATTTGGACAAGCAAAAACATCCATGGAGATGCTGGCTACTGGCAGAGAAAGCACTCCATCAGTGAGGAGGGGAGGGGCCCTGGCTCAGTGGTAGAGCATCTGCTTGGCATGCAGAAGGTCCCAGGTTCAATCCCTGGCATCTCAAGGGACTAGGCAAGTAGGTGATGTGAAAGACCTTTGCCTGAGACCCTGGGGAGTTGTGCCGGTCTGAGTAGACAATACTGACTTTGATGGACCAAGGGTCTGATTCAGTATAAGGCAGCTTCATGTTCAATGAGCCTGTAATAGAGGCATAAGTGTGTTCTAATTTAATCTAAACCCAGAGACTTTTCTATATAAACAGCTATTTGTTTTTGGATTTAAAATGAGGTATAACAGATTTTAAAAAATCAACCATCACCTTTAAAAAAAGAGGTATACAATGATAAAAAAAATCATGCTCACATAATTCAATCATAAAACCATTAAATAATCACTAAAGTACAACAGGAAAATACTTAAAAGATATATTTGAATAGTCAATCAGATGGCAGTTTAAAATGGTACAGACACTCCATCAAGAACTCAGATTACCAATAGTCTTACTGATTAAAAGACCTGGAGAACAAAACAAGTTATCACTCCTCACAGTTTTAAAGATAAGGCCAAACAAATGATGTATTCTGATAATTTTATCTGTGGTAATTACAAAGAGAGGGGATAGCCCCTGCTATAGAGCAGGCACATCGCCTAGGCCCTCTCCCAAAGAAACAAACATTTTGTCTATTAGGTTAAATTGGCAAGCATATGCATCACACAAAAACAAGAAATTAGATTACTGAAGCTACTCCCCCTTTCCCTTAGACTAAGAAATGCTGGACTAGGACACAAATGGCATTCTCTCTTCAAGGTTTTGCTACAACATAATGGGGGAAAACCAATAGTAGACCCTCAATTAAAAATGTACTTAAGCTGATGCATACCTGAAGACAATTATTTGGTCAGCACTTTCTTGTCTTCTTTTATACTGCTGAAGACAAATACAGCAGTAATCTTGCTTGGGGTTGAGACCTCTAGCCATAGATGCTCTCAGATTACGTAAAGACCAGTGGAGGTCACGATTGAGTAGGTTAGTTGTGGTCTCAAGAAGAGTCTGGACAAGCAAAAGAAGGATACATAGGTATCATTTACTTATGCCTAAACCATGAGTATTAGGTGCTGTCTTCTCACATGCTGCAGTAGTTAATAGTGTATGTTGTGTTCTTAATGCCTGACAATATTTACTGAAGCAATATAATGTGCATACTAGTGTAAGGCTGGGAAAGCTGAAAGTATGTAGTATGGGGGAAATGAAGCTTATAACAGAAGTATTGATGCTTCTAAGGGCTCTTTCGCACTCTCATTTTCATTAATTGTGTGCCCCTATTGCTTCAGGGTTCCCCCCCTTTTTTTGCACATGGTGTAGTGGTTAAGATCGATGGACTCTAATCTGGAGAACCAGGTTCGATTTCCCCACTCCTCCACATGAAGCCTGCTGGGTGACCTTTGCAGCTAGTCACAGCTCTTTCCGAACTCTCTCAGCCCCACCTACCTCACAAGGTGCCTGTTGAGGGGAGGGGAAGGGAAGGTACTTGTAGGCTGCTTTGAGATTCCTTAAGGTATAGAAAAAGCAGGGTATAAAAACCAATTTTCCTTCTTCTTCCCTCTAGGGGTCACTTTGATATTACATCTCTGTATCTCCATATTTCTCTGCAGTTTTAAAGTGCAGGGAAATATGCTGGAGATACAGTGCTGTATTGGCAAAGCAACCACTAGAGCAGTGATGGCGAACCTTTTAGAGACCGAGTGCCCAAACTGCAACCCAAAACCCACTTATTTATCGCCAAGTGCCAATGCGGCAATTTAACCTGAATACTGAGGTTTTAGTTTAGAACAGGGGTGGGGAACCTTTTTTCTGCCAAGGGCCATTTGCATATTTATAACATCGTTCGGGGGCCATACCGGGCGTAGATCTCCTGGTGTGTGTGTGTGGGGGGAAGCTAGGGTTGACAGGTCCTCTTCACCACTGGCGGGAGGTTTTGGGGGTGAAGCCTGAGGAGGGCGGGGTTTGGGGAGGAAGACTGCACAGCCATAGAGCCCAATGGCCAAAGTGGCCATTTTCTCCAGGGGAACTGATCTCTATTGGCTGGAGATCAGTTGTAATAGCAGGAGATCTCCAGCCACCACCTGGAGGTTGGCAACCTTAGGGGAGGGTATGCAGAGAAGGCTTGGAGGGTGTCTCAGCTCCCCCAGGTCTTCCCCCTCCTCCCAGGTGGGAAGGCAGCCAGCGGTGGGCCCAGGCAACCAAGGTGCCAGGGGGGCGCAGCTTGCAGCCTGCGGTCGATCTGCAAGGAAGGAAAGAAGGAAGGAAGGAAAGAAAGAAGGAAAGAAGGAAGGACAGAAAGAAGGAAAGAAGGAAGGACAGAAAGAAGTAAGGAAAGAAGGAAGGAAGGAATGAAGGACAGAAAGAAGGAAGGAAAGAAGGACGGAAAGGAAGAAGGAAGGGAAGAAAGGAGGACAGATAGAAGGAAGGAAGGAATGAAGGACAGAAAGAAGGAAGGAAGGAAAGAATGAAGGACAGAAAGAAGGCAGAAAGGAAGCATGGAAAGGAGAGGGGGGGAGGGGGAGGGAGAGGGGGGAGGGAGGGAGAGGGGGGAGGGAGGGGGAGGGAAAGGGAGGAAGAGAGAGGGAAAGAGAGGGAAAAAGAGAGAGAGAGAAGGGGAAAGAGAGAGAGAGAAGGGGAAAGAGAGGGAGAGAAGGGGAAAGAGAGAGAGAGAAGGGGAAAGAGAGAGAGAGGGAAAGAGAGAGAGAGAGAAGGGGAAAGAGAGAGAGAGAGAGAGGGAAAGAGAGAGAGAGAAGGGGAAAGAGAGAGAGAGAGAGAGAGAGAAGGGGAAAGAGAAAGAGAAGGGGAAGGGGAAAGAGAAAGAGAAGGGGAAAGAGAAAGAGAAGGGGAAGGAGAAAGGGAAGGGGAAGGGGAAGGAGAAAGAGAAGGGGAAGGGGAAAGAGAAGGGAAAGAGAAAGAGAAGGGGAAAGAGAAAGAGAAGGGGAAAGAGAAAGAGAAGGGGAAAGAAAGAGAAGGGGAAGGGGAAAGAGAAAGAGAAGGGGAAAGAGAAAGAGAAGGGGAAGGGGAAGGAGAAAGAGAAGGGGAAAGAGAAAGAGAAGGGGAAAGAAAGAGAAGGGGAAAGAAAGAGAAAGAGAAGGGGAAAGAAAGAGAAGGGGAAAGAAAGAGAAAGAGAAGGGGAAAGAAAGAGAAAGAGAAGGGGAAGGAGAAAGAGAAGGGGAAAGAGAAAGAGAAGGGGAAAGAGAAAGAGAAGGGGAAAGAAAGAGAAGGGGAAAGAAAGAGAAGGGGAAAGAAAGAGAAAGAGAAGGGGAAAGAGAAAGAGAAGGGGAAAGAAAGAGAAGGAGAAAGAAAGAGAAAGAGAAGGGGAAAGAGAAAGAGAAGGGGAAAGAGAAAGAGAAGGGGAAAGAAAGAGAAGGGGAAAGAAAGAGAAAGAGAAGGGGAAAGAGAAAGAGAAGGGGAAAGAGAAAGAGAAGGGGAAAGAGAAAGAGAAGGGGAAGGAGAAAGAGAAGGGGAAAGAGAAAGAGAAGGAGAAAGAGACGGGGAAAGAGAAGGGGAAAGAGGAGAGAAAGAATAGGAGAGTGACTGAAAAAGGAAGAAAAGAGAGAAAAGCCTTCATACACAGCCGGCTCCCTGCGACCGGGCTTCAGCCTTCCCACCTCTCCCCCCCCCCCACCCCCAAGTCCACAAAAGTCCTCCACCTGATCGGCGTGCAGGGATGCTTCTCCTTCCCAGCTTGGGGGAAGCGTCTTCCTCCCTCCCGCCTCCCGCCTCCTCTTGCCGATGGCGAGAGGGGGTTTAAAGGGGCCGCAGCGTTCCTGCACGCTGCGGCTTCAGAGAGGGCCGTGCTGCGCTGCGTTTCTCTGGCAGCTGCAGCGGAGCCCAGGCTGGGCCAGAGGCTCCGGGGGCTGCTTGGGCGCAAATCCCGCCGGCCGCCACCGCAGCACGCCCCCCCCCCCCCGCACGGGCCGCTCCCGCTCCCCGGCTCCGCTTCACAGGCCGCTCGGCTGGGCAGAACCGGGGCGGCGGCGGCGGCTCCTCTTGGCCAAGCGGGGGAGGCGCCGCAGGTGGCGGCCCGGCCTTCAGGGGCCTTTTGCAGCGGGCGGGCCCTGAGGGCGACTGCTGCCGGCTCGCCCGCTGTCCCCGCCCCCAATCCGTAGTCGCTGCGGACCGCCCGTGGCGCGGGGCCAGGCAAAGCCGCGCCTCGGCCCCTCGCCTCCAGCCCGGGAAGGGAAGGGGAAGGAAGGCTGCTTCCCCGGGGGCTGAGTGGAGGCGGCCGGGCGCGTGCCAGCAGAGAGGGCTACGCGTGCCAGAGTCGGCACGCGTGCCATAGGTTCGCCAACACGGCACTAGAGAGAGCAAAACATGCAGAAAAGAAAAAAAATGAAGCAATAAGGCACACAAGTGACAAAAATAAGAGTGTGGAAGAGCCCTAGGAAAACACAAACCTGCTTGTTCATATGTGTATTCATTATGCATGCCGTGAAAACAATAGTCAGTTTCTCTTATCAGGTTTTTTAATTGCTGTTAAGGAACAATGTAGAAAAATGCTCTCATTTTCAGTAATATAAGTTTTTCTAAATCAGAAGGAAAAACATGCTCTACTTACTTGCTCATAGTTAAAGCTATCCAGCATGCCCAATACAAGACCCTGAATTTCTCCAAGTTTTCCTCTACCATAGACTGGATCCTGTATGAAAACATTGAATGCCACTAGTAATTTACATAAATTAAAACAAATTAAGAAACTTACTAATAGCAGAATATACTAATAGCAGGGAAGGGCCCCCAAAAAACTGTGTTCATTTGATAAACTCTAGCCCTTCTGGATTCAGCAAAATATACAACCCTTTATGTAGTCTCAGACTGGTAAAACACAGGAAGCAATGGTTAAATCACTAAATATTTATTCATTTAATCACAGAGTAGGAGGGGAACACCAGGGTCATCTAGTTCAACTGCCTGTCAACACAGGAACTACAACGGTCATATCCCTGACAAACAGGTATCCAATGTTCCACCACCTCATGAAGGAAACTGTTTCAGTGTCTAACACACCTTACCATTAGGAAATCCTTCCTCAAATTTAGATGAAGCCTCCTTTGCTGTATTTTTATAGCTTACCATTGATTAATAGAAATACCTCTTGGTCGTTAAAGTAAAACTGAACTTTGGGAGAATTTCAGAGAAGCTTCAAAATACTGCACGAAATGATAGTGCAAGTGGTCTTCCATTATTTACAACAGCCTGATGGGGGGTGACGCTGAGGGGCTGTGCTCTAGAATTCCACCTCAACTAACCTTCGCATTTTCCTATCCTTCATATATCTTTTGCAGTTAGGAGAATGGAAACTCCTGCTGCGTTCCAAGATCTTATTGGGATTTTTTTCTAAATGATTTTTGGTCCAGCCATGTGTGAGATGTAATTAAGATAGGATAGCCTACTGCCTCATGAGAAAAGGTCAGCAGGACTTCCATTAGATAATTATAAAATTGCACGGAAGATTTCTTATAATTCTGAAAAGTTCTGCTTTTGATTTTAAAAGTTTGCTGCTCTTTTCGTAGCAGAAAAAAACATATAGGCTGATACAGCACTGAAATATATTCCAAAGATTTAGAAATGAGATAGCAAGACTAATTATTAGTTAGTTAGCTCATAGGGAATGGTTTTAAAGAGTTCTTTAACATTGCAGAAAAAGGCATAATGAAGCAAAAGAACACAAACAGCCCATTCCTGAAGGGGGGGTAGTTAGTCAATGGCCGGGAGCAGCGCAGCTGAGCTGCCTCCTCAGAGGCTTCCCAGCCAGAAAATACACGAAATAAATGTGTTAAAAACCAGAAACCCGCCAAACTCCTCCATGGGAGTTACATGGGGCTATGCCAGCTATTTTGCTGGCATAGCAATGCTGCAGCATAGAGGGGCGTTCCTGGGCCGAAAGGGGTTTGGGAGCTGACTAATGTCAGCTCCGTCCCTGGGAATGCCCCAGGAACGCACCCCCAACACCGGTGCGGGCACTTGCTTCTGGGATTTTGCTGCCTGCGCTGCTGCTTCACTCTTCAGTGCTGGTGTAAGTGCCCCCAGGCTGGGGTCCATGCCACTTATCACGGCACAAAGTGGCACAGACACCGGTGCAGGTTCATGCCAGCTCCTATGGCACTTTGGATTGCATGGAAAATCTGCACAAGTTCTAAATTTAAAATATTTATATCAACAGTAAGGCTGAACAACCAATTATACAGATCACTAAAGGACGTTTCCCATTTGCTTTCTCTAAATCTTTGGCAGAAAGGGGCAGATATCCTCTGAGACACGTTTTAGGAAGGAAATTATATCATGGAGGTGGAAAGTGCCATCAAGTCGCAGTCGACTTATGGCAACCCCATAGAGTTTTCAAGGCAAGAGACATTCAGAAGTGATTTGCCTGCCTCTGCATAGCAACCCTGGACTTCCTTGGTGGTCTCTCATCCAAGTACTAACCAGGGCTGACCCTATTTAGTTTCCAAGATCTGACAATATCAGGCTAGCCTGGGCCATCCAGGTCAGGGCTAATTATATCATAACAACAGCATAATTGACTTATTTAGACTAGGCTAGATCTCAGTGATCTTAACTAATTAATGTGCTAAAGAAGCCTGTGCTACTACCTGAAACCACTACAGTAACATACGGTAATTAACAGATTTAAAGTAAGTAGATGGCACATTCCTTTATGGAATAAAGGCTTTTCCAAATGTCAGATCTGCTGATTTGGTACTAATACTTGCAAGCTGCACAGACAGTGTCAATACCTGCCAGTCCAAAAATAGCACTGGAGACTATGCATAGTTCAAAACAGCAGTTGTTGCACAAAACCCTCCCTCTAAGTGGCACCTCTTTCTTGTGGTATCTTCCTTTACCACTTCTGGTTTAGTGCATAACCAGATGTAGAAGGAGCTTCAATCTGCATGGTGGTATATAAATGTGTTAATAAACTGACAGAGCAGCAACAGAAACTAGCCTACCTGCAAGTAATATGAAAGATCTACAAAAACTTGGGAAGGTTAAAGCCACCCACAGGACAGTATTTGCACAGTGTCCGTTATAGATTCCTTCCTATTTTACAAATATATATATAAACCAATGGTCAATTGTTGTTTTTTAACTATTCAAGAGCTAAAGCTTTAAGGAGACAGAGGTCCATGCCAATACTACATCTATGCAAAGGTAATGGTGTCTTTTTAGGTCACAATGTTTTCAGTACGTACATTTTACTTTAGCATGTATAATTTAAAAGTAGCAGCATAGAAAGTACATCATGCTGAGGCACCATATAAATTATGGAGAGCAACTGGGATGTCTTGGCCCTTAGCACAACATGGCATGCTATTTTTATCCGTGAAGGAGATGGCTCCCGGTTTCCAAGGCACTTCAGTACTGTGTGCACATTAAGGGTTGCAAGGAAAATGGAAGGGAGTGGAAAGGAGTGGGGAAGCAGCTGCTTGATGGATCCATACAAAGTTTTGCATGTACGGACCACTCTAGACATCTCTCTTATTAATCTAAGCTGGTCATTCATTTGTGGCATGATCATTTTAAAAGGCGCAGAGTACACCCAAACAAAGGGAGAATTCACTGAAAGCCTTGTTTAAGGTTGGTGGCACAAGCTTAATTCCAGCCCCTATTGTTGTATTGACACATTTGATTATTTTCAAACCACTAAGAAAAAGAAAAAAACGGCAGAGTTGGCACCATACTAGCAGCACAGTGATACGTTGGAGGGCATACACAGAAGTACAAGAAAGAATGTGTGGCTATAGGACACCCTCCTGAAGGGCTGGTGATCAGAGTTCCACCCTCAGCTCTTCTCTCTCATCTCAGTAGTCTTTTACTAGTCTTGCTTCAGCCCTGCTTTCCCAGCTCCCTTCAGTATTGTTTTAATTTTAGGCAAGTAATCATTAAATATAGCAAATATTTTGCTGCATATACAGCAGTGTCTTCTGAAGCAAACATGTAGAAATGTGGACAACACACATATGTATACACATGTCTTTGGATACTAAGGTTCCCACGTGCAAATACACAGGCATTCAAAAACATACATGTCATCCTCACGCTACGTGTTTGGTGTGAGAACTACTGATGTCATAATAAATATATTTGCTACATGTACCAGTATGATAACTGCTCTTTACAACAGCCAAATTGCTCAGCTTGGAACTATAAACTCCCCAACCAAGCTGCAAGGGACCTGCACTACTCGAGTACTGAAGTCACTTTGACCCTGTCCATCCTGGTAGATATCCTTCCAATGCCTGATGACGCATCCAAAGGACTGTGTATCATTCAACAGAACAGGTGTCAACTGGTGAGCAAACAATATTATTGAAATGGCATTAATAGCTCCTAGGCCAAGACATATACAAGCAGAATATTGAGGAACAGATTTTCAGATCCACTAAGTTCTGTTTCTCAAAACCAAAGGGGTCCAAGTATCTACAGAACCCTACAGATGAACATGTGAGACCAGACGACATTATAACTGTAGATCTACTCTGAAGATGACTGGTATCAGAAGTTTTTATAGACGGATCTGTTAATAAAATTAACAGTTGTGCTCAATACAGCAGTCCTACTGATTGATGTACCAAATGTAACTTTGTGGCCACCTCACTAATGAAGATCTGGACTGCTCTTTATCCTGAGGGCATTGGCTGCATGAGGAAAAAGAAGGTACAGGTAATCAAATAGTGTTTTGCTGCTTCTGAAGTATGCCTTCTTGCTCATACCACATTCAGACTGCCAGTAATAGTCCAGAGGACAAGAAAGGCTGGGACAAAAGCTAAGCCAAACTAGTTTAAAGTTGTCCACTGAGCAATTAAAATCAGAATGCACCTTTGGAAAGAAAGCTGAACCCAATCATTGTTTCTGAGGCACACAGAGCTCTCTTGTAGCAGTGTGTGTAAAGCTTAAGAGACAAAAGTGCTAAAATGCTAGACCCAGGAGAAGCGGCCTTCTGAAAAGTGGGCTTCTTCAGTATCCACTTTCTTAAGAACTCTGGGAAAGCAGATTGCAGATATATGGTGACAGATACAGAATACTTTTTGCAGTTGAACTTTTAGTCTTCACAACCTTTCTGCCCTTTATCATGGGAATTCTCAAAACCTTCTGGCTGTGCAGTTTTGACAGAGTTAAATAGATCTACCCTTCTCTCCCTGAAATTGCTGACCAATTGACAGAATACTGCCAGGTGAAACTTCACTGTGTTTGTGTCAATCATTATCTGTTCAACCAGTCCACATGTATCTTTTATTGATCTTTAAGTAAGTCCACATGTATCTTCAACCAGTCCACATATATCTTTTATTGATCTTTAAGAGGGAGGGCATCTTGGCCATCTTCTGGTCACTAGGTGTGGGGGGGAGGTAGTTGTGAATTTCCTGCATTGTGCAGGGGGTTGGACTTGATGACCCTGGTGATCCCTTCCAACTCTATGATTCTATGATTAAGTAAAGCTCTGAGCCTGGCATCTGCTGGGGAGGACAGGGTAGAAATTTAATAAAATAAAGAAATAAATATGTCAGATAAGATTTTGCTGTCAGTTTAAATAAATATGGCCTTGATGTAGAGCCATGCAAGCGTCATCCCTTTTGCCCGTATCCTTAGGCTGAAATCAGTTCCCCTTAATTTATAACTTCAGCATCCACCCTGACTAGTCTTCTTAAAGACTTAATTTTTGAAGTGTTAACTGTCTTGATACCAAAACATTTTTAAAAGACTTCCATATGCAGCAGGTCCACTTTTCAGCAGGTCCACTATGTCCTACATCTGATCTCTCAAATTATAAGCAAGGGACAGTGACTGTGTATAACACACTATCTCATCCAGGGGTTTACCAGTCAGAGAGCCTTACCAGATGTTATATTTTACAGGCATACCATTACAGATAACCATGTGCATACCTATACCTAGTGAAATTGCTTTTACCAAGCATGCTGTCTTCTGTTTTTGCTGCCTCCCATGTGGGCTACTTCCCACAAGGGAAGGGTGTTGGATGTGCTCCCTGCATGCCCCCATTGTGCTATAAGGTAGCTGAGGTGGGGAACAGCCCACGTGCTTCAAGTCTTTTTTTGTCTCTCTTCACCCCCTCAGAACAACAAAGTTTGGTATGGGTGAAGGTCTGGACTGTTCAATGAGGGGACAGGGGATGGGAAAGATGTAACAGCAGGGAGACTTTTCCTCTCCAAAGTATCAGTTCAAGTATAAGATGTACAGGAACACATCCAGATGCCCATAACTGCATGCACATAGTCTTTTTATCATCTAATTAGGCCTTCAGGAGTCCAAAGCAAAACATGAGCGAGGCAGAACAGTTCAGCCTCTTAGGTTTACAGTCCTAATGATGAAAAAAATAGAAATACACAACATTTTATGCTATTGGTCTATTTAATTTAGCACCCTGCCTCTAACACAAGTCTAATATTGTAAAAAAAAAAAAAAAAGCACTACAACATCAATTTCAGCTTTCATACTGTTTAGTCCTTAGAGTTCCCTGTTGTTTCAGAAGATTTAGAACACGACTTATCACATTAAAGGGTTACTTTATGCTGGAATTATCCTCAAGTTCAGCTTTGACTTTCTCACAACCTTACAGAGAGAATTTTAATTTCTTGATTCTGAAACATCCCATAGTGAAGATCCGGAATTTATCTGATTTAAAATATTCATGTAGGATTATAGCTTTGTGAAAGATTTACTGCTTTACCTTGCATATCTCTTCAGACAGCGCTCACGCTTTTAATGGGATAAAACTTCACTCAAGTGCCCCAGAGTTTCCCTAGCATGTCCCATAAGACATGTTTCATCTTCCTTTTAAATTAATGTTATAAAATCCTCTGATGAGACAGATTTAAACCAAAGCCTAATGTTAATTACATTTAATAAAAGTTTCAATTATGTAAGTAAATAGCTCATGTGAAATCATGGCCCAGGTGCTTCTATGGAAAAACAGCACTTCAGCACTTCTATCGTTTATGGACAAAACTGAATTTTGACTAAAGCAAGGAGCCTCTCCTCTTGATTTAAACACAACTTCAGACACAATTACAGTTCAATCTGTTGCAAACTACCTAAAAGAAATGGATAATCCACCTGTTTCCTTACCCATAATTACATTCAGAGCATGTAGAAGGCATGCTGGGTCAATACAGTGTTTTCTGAATACATCTGATATATTATTCAAGTGCCAGTAATAATTATTTCTATCAACATCTGATAGCAAGGCCCCAACCAAACGGTTAAACATACGAGGTGGGACACACATGGTCACATGAACTTCTTTTAAACAGACAGAGGAAAATGACTTTTTTTTTTTTTTACAAAGTTAATGGTAGCATAGTGTCTTCCATTGTAGGACAACGGCCCAGTGATTCTTCTGAAACAGTACTCAGTAAGATCATTTTCTTATAGCCGATTATCCCTGTGTTCATTTACACACACACACACACACACACTATCCCACTCATAGAACAACTCAAGCTGAAAATAAGCTTGTTAGATTCATTGGACTTTGCTTCTAAACCTGTCTTAGAGAAAGTGTTACATACTCTGCATATTACAGCTGACAAGAGGGCACATTGATGTAGGAAGGAAAGCTTTTTTTGAACATAATTTATTTTGGTCTATGATGCATGAAACTAGAGATGGAGGAGCAGAAGAACCAAAAAGTTAAAAAAAAAATCTTTATGTTTTCCACTATAGAAAGGCATTAACACTACAGAAAAGCATGGTGACAGTGATTACTAGGGTGGGAAGACAAGCAGGCAATTTTAATAAAATTAAAGCTGCATCAATTAGAATCCCTACAGCAATATTTCATCAAAGTTCAAAAGGAATGCTAACATAGCAACTTTATGCAAATATTAACAAGTCCAGATGCCATGAGAATTGGTATTATAAATCACATAGAAACTATAGCACACCACAGAGTAATTATGTTTCACATAGAAGATACCTTTAAAAATCATAATTTCATTCACACCAACAAGTTTTTGTTATTAGGAGAGACTCCCAAAAAGGCATATAATCTGGCCAAGGGACCACTTTTACATTGTGTGTCTGGCAAGGTATAAAATATTTTCCAATAAAAGAGGAGAAAAAAACCTGGCTTTGACAAAATTAAATTTGAACAGGGGTCAGTGGATTACAGTTAGCTTTTAAGACAAAACAAATTACTGGTTCTTAAAACCTTTCTGAAATCAAACTTGGACATCCTGAAGTAGATTTTAATTAAAATAACAGAAAATTGATGTTGCACATAATACATCACAAACCTCAATTTCACTTTCATATGATTAATACTTACACAAAGGCTAATACTTGTTGCCTCGTGTTTTCCTTCCTTCATTTAATACTATTCCAAAACAAAATAAGTTGGCATGGCTTTATCTGTTGATCTGTTCATCAATCTACTGGTTTCAGCCCCTTCCGCATTGTGTATGGCAAGGAGTTTGGCCCCGTTGGGCAGGTGGATGTGTCAGGGGAGGGGGGAGGTACTGAGTTATCAGACTGGATTCAAACCATCCAGTCTACTTGGGCTTGGCTAACTAAAGATCTGGAACGGGCCAAAAGGAAGTATAAGGCTCAAGCAGACAAGCATCGGTCTCCAGGCAGGATGCTCAGGGTGGGGGATCAAGTATATCTCTCCACCAAAACCTACGGTCTCTGCGACCCTCCCAAAAACTGAGTGAAAAATACATTGGCCCTTTCCCTGTCACCTGAGTGATTAAGTCATGGTGGAGCTACAACTCCCCAAAAAATTGAAAAGGGTCCATCCAGTTTTCCATGTCAGTTTATTGAAACAGTACGCACCCACGTCCCAGTGGCATCCAGAGAAGCCCCCAGAGGTCCCCGAAATGGTGGGAGGGCAGGAGTACTGTGACGTTTCCAAAATCCTTGATTCCTGCGTTCATGGGGGGGGGGGGGCTTGGAATACCTAGTCCGGTGGAAGCATTTCAGTCCCGCCCATGACGAATGGGTTAAACATCGTCACATCTCCACCCGCCTGCTACGTCAATTCCATGCTATGTATCCAGATAAGCCCGTCCCGTCGACTGATGTGGGGAGGAGGGAGCTCTAAGGGGGGCAGAATGTGAGCTCCAGGCTGGGAGCGCAGCTGGAGTCAAGGTCGAGTAGCTCAGCAGTTTGTTATGATGGCCTGCGCCCCGGCAGATAGCTGTAATCTATCATGGGAACCAGAGTCAGCCTGGTATCTAACGGTGCCTTTCTGATGTATAACGGTGCCCTTCTGATGTATATGTTTCAACCTGCCCGTCTTTCCCCACTTTAGTCCTCGTCCCTTTTCCTGTAAGTTGCTGCCTTTCACCTTATGCTTCCCAAATAAATGGCTTCTTAGACAACTCTGTTTGGATGTTCTGTTGTTTGGGATTTGACAGGTGGACTCAGACCTTACAGGCTGCCATTGTTCTGACAGCATGTTATTTTGGTTTCTATCAAGAGAGTATCCATCTTGAAGGAATTTTCCAGGCTGAGCTAGTTTTCTGCCTTTCGTAGGTGCAGAGTGCGCTCCCCCATAACTAGGGTTGCCAACCTCCAGGTACGAGCTGGAGATCTCCTGCTATTACAACTGATCTCCAGCCGATAGAGATCAGTTCACCTGGAGAAAATGGCCGCTTTGGCAATTAGACTCTATGGCATTGAAGTCCCTCCCCTCCCCAAACCCCACCCTCCTCAGGCTCCGCCCCAAAAACCTCCTGCTGGTGGTGAAGAGGGACCTGGCAACCCTACCCATAACAGTCTATCTCAAGGACAGGCAGGCTTAATTAGATCGTGCACTGCAGCTGAGAAACTCAGTTGGGAGAGGGGCAGTTCACTCATTCCCTGGAAGGTTCCATGAAGACAGCCCTATGATAGGTTGTGGTGGGTCAAGCAAGTCACAGCCAGCTTTTTTCCATAAGTTTAGCTAGTGAGAAGAATAGTTTCTTTTTCCCCTTCCCCCTCCTCGCTGTCAGAAAGACACTTCTATTAAGCTCTGGGAACTTTGTTCCTCAAGAGCCAACTACGCTGTCTTAAGACTTCAGTAAGTAGTTAGCAAGTTAGCTTAGTTATTTTTCTATGCATCCCATCATCACCGAACTGTATGCCTTGTTTAAATATATTTTCTAATTTTCTCTAATAAAGCTCTTTTTAGCTTTTCATGGAGTGAGTATACTGGTGCCCAACTCAGGTGAGCTTGGTTACGTTACCGCCCCATGGCTGGCCTGCCATGATAGTTACTTTGTGCACTTTAAAAGGTGGCATCTGATATAGTCTGTTCATAAGCATAGCACGCCACAGATTACATATTTGCTGTTCTACTGTTGGTAATAATTTTTTCTCCAATATTTTGTAAATAGAATCTGTGCAACAAAGGTTATCCACTTTCTTTTTACAGAGTTCTTTAAACAAATTAGTAAAATATAAGCTTTGTTATAACATAACAAGCTTTGCTCATTGCATAGATCTTTCCCACTCCTCTCTCTTTCACAATAGCCCCACCCTCCAAATACTCCTGAGCCCCAGGGAACACTCAGGAATGGCACAGGATTCAGTGTAGATGTCTGCAGTGGGAAAGCAGAATTGGCAGAGGATGCTCCCCCACCCCACTTGCTTGAACACAAGAGGGAGTTTGGCTCCAACCCATTATTTCTTAGCGGGACTTCATATGCAATATCCTGAATCCCCTTTACTATCATTCTAGGGTTGGCACTCTAGTTATTTGACCATTGGCAAATGCTGAAAAATTTCCCTTAAGCTGTTACTATGTAGGTGGCAGTTTTTCTCACCCCCCCCCCCCGCAAGTTATACTGCTATTTTTAGCAAGGTCAGCAGTAAAAGTGTCTGTTCCACTAGCTCTGCAGCAGGCAAAACCTAGAGACAATAGCAAAGCTTTTCTTAAGGGTCATCTGCTATAACTGTAGACATCTCCAAACAGGAAGAATTGGTCTGTTGCTTATTTACCGCAACTGCCTTTAAAGGTTGACTGTTTGATAGTTGGTATTGGTATTACTTTGCTTTATTTCGGCTTTAATTTCCTTTTTTTTAATCATTCTGAAACTCTCATTCTAGGGTAAAAGTCAAAGATTAGTGACATCTACATAAACTTTACCTAACACTGTTAAAAGTTTAAATTCAGCACATTTATTTTAAAAGTTAATATTGTTGTACAGTAGCAATTTGTTTTCATAAATAGAATTAGTTTCAAACTTGCACATACATTTTAAATTTCTTATTGGGGGTATAATGCCACCAGCATGTGAAGACTGTTTCTTTGTGTACCCACAGTACCTCTTACTAGCTCTCCTCCCCATTTGTGTTGTGTTTGTATGTTTACTGTGTAGAGTGTTCCTATGAATTCCTCTTCCTATTAAATTCATATTTTGAGTGCAAAATATGACTTTTAAAATAGAGATATTAAAATTATTTATTACAAAATCACACAAGGTTGGAAGAGACCACAAGGGCCATCAAGTCCAATCCCCTGCCATGCAGGATCCCACAATCAAAGCACTCCCGACAGATAGCCATCCAACCTCTGCTTAAAGACCTCCAAAGACGGGGACTCCACCACCCTCTGAGGCAGCGCATTCCACCGTCGATCAGCCCTCACCGTCAGAAAGTTCTTCCTAATGTTTAGGTGGAATCACTTTTCTATTAGTTTAAATCCATTACTCCGTGTCCTAGTCTCTGAAGCAACAGAGAACAAGCTTTTTCCCTCATTAACATGGCATCCCTTCAAATATTTAAACATGGCTATCATGTCACCCCTCAACCTTCTCTTCTCCAGACTAAACAAACCCAGCACCTTAAGTCTCTCCTCATAGGGCATGGATTCATGACCTTTGACCATTCTGGTTGCCCTCCTCTGGACACGTTCCAACTTGTCAACATCCTTCTAAAATTGTGGAGCCCAAAACTGGACACAGTATTCCAAGTGAGGTCTGACTAATGCAGAATACAGTGGTAGTATTACTTCCCTTGATCTAGACACAATACTCCTATTGATGCAGCCCAGAATTGCATTGGCCTTCTTAGCCGCCATATCACACTGTTGACTCATATTCAGTTTGTGGTCCACTAAGACTCCCAGATCTCTTTCACATGTACTGTTGTCAAGCCAACTATCTCCCATCTTGTACCTGTGCCTTATGTTATTTCTGCCTAGGTGAAGTACCTTACACTTCTCCCTATTGAAATCCATTTTATTGCTTATGTCCCAGCTCTCCAGTCTATCAAGGTCACTCTATTAGAAGCTATATCGACTCAATAAAATTAACATTTCCTCTTAGCTAGAAGCCCCTTTTATTAAATCAACTTCCCACTGTATTACACTTCCCTTGTTATATGCGGCATGGTGAATCTGTGTATACTTTAAAAAACTGTATATAGCACATGAGTAGTATCATAGCATACACAGTTTAACTACAAAGCTGTTAAAAGTAAAGGTATATTGATTAATGACATTATCTTCTCTCTCTAAAGCTCACCTGTAGAATTCTCTGCAAGATCAATGGTAGGGCAATGAAAGCTGCCATGTTGTTCAGCACTTGCATCGTCAAGTTCTTCAAGACTGGGGGGAGAGACAAATAGAGTCATGGCCAAGAGGAGCAAATTCTTGTCAATAACTCTACACACCACCATGAAAGAGTACATCTAATAGGAATGCATTCTCTGGTTCATGTTGCTTGTGAACAGAGGCAGTTTTCTACTGTGATGAACTTCTGCAGGATCTTACAAAACACTCATAAATTCAGAGGTATTTTTCTATGGATTTTCTAATTTTTTTTTGAAAGCACAAAAAGGGAGAGGGGGCTGAAATGTTAACACAGAAAAGTGCTTTTAACATCACACCCTTTTGTTCTAAGCTCAAAGTCAAGACTTGCTATAGGGAAAAGGAAGAGGTAGAGGTAACCAGGCTGTATGATAAGGTTCAGGGTACATCCCAGTGCTGTGCACTAATTCATTGGAAAATCTACCCACAGTCTTACCTTCTTTAGTTAATTAGCTTAAAGAAAAAACAGCACACAAAGGCGATATTGCAGTAGACATCTGTGCCACAAAGCCCAACATACTTACAGTCAGAATAAAGGCACAGCACAGTAGAATTAGATAACCTTTGTGGGGACATCATAGCTTCTAGCAGTGGAAACCACAGTGCCTACAGAAGATCCAAAAGGTAGTCTTGTGAGTGCCATCCTATGCATTTGATAAGGCAAACGTCTCTGCTCACTCCCCTCCCCCCCACACTTCCTCAGCTACACTGAGATACTCATTTATCTTCTCAGGGTTTTGTACAGGCTACCTAATCTCTGGAATAACAAAACCAAGGGCCAAACTACATAATTTGGTAAGTACATACCAGTAGCAGGGTTACTATGAGGGTGTTTTTACAACACAAAGTAAGCTCTCTTAGACAACATGAAAGAGATCAGGGAACCGGATGTGCAACTTTACACCAACAATCACCTAAATAGTCCCAAATTCTAGTTTGGCTCTGATGTAAAAAAAAGTCATGGTAAACAAAAACAGAACACTTTATTTCTAGACTGTAGAGCACCGCAGACTTTACCTCTCGCTGCTGTTGATCTAAATTGTGTGAATTCCTCTGGCAAAGTGCAATTGTTTTTGCTAAGGTATCTTCAATATTCTTTAAGGAAGGAACTTCAGTTGATTCTAGGTTTAAGGAAGCAGCAGCAATTATTATCTGGAAATTTAAGTCAAAGAGGGTTTCACAGTACTCTACAATAGTACTTTACACAAATTAGTATTTTATAACTGCATCTCTGTTAGTTAAGGGCATGTCTATAAAAGAGTTCCCTGTAGTCAAATCTGATATTTTAATAGGAAATGAGGAAGCAGCTACTGGGAAAAGGTAGCACCAAAAGGTTTCCCCCACGTGAGCTGCAGCATTCCTGCTGCTATTGCTTGATACCAATTAACTGCTGTTCTGTCATGCTGACTATTGTGGCTAGGCTTGAAGAAATATGAAACTCAGATGTCAGATGTGTGGGAAAAAAATCCAAAGGGCATCACTGTGTAAGATAACGATAGGTTCGGATGCCACCAAGCATAATTACCCCTTCCTTAAATGCAGGAAATATGGTACGATTCTGCCTTAAAAATGTTTCTTTCCAGAAAAATATGGAGTAAAATACCCTATTGGTTCATATAATCAGATTTTTCAGTGTAAATAAAAGCCTATCAAATTCCTTTTACAATAGCAGAGTTATTACAGATTGCCTAAAGATAAAATCTAAAATATGAACTCACTAATTTAGTTTTTCTGACAATTGTGGTTTTCTCATACATATTAATGACTAATTTCTCTTTAAGAATTTAAGGGAAAAGTTTATTATTTTCAAAAAACTGGTAATTCCATTGCAGACTGCAAACAGGCTCTTCTCTACACTAAACTAGTTATTCAGGAAAACTGCTTTAGGAACCCTGAGCTTTATTCCTGGTCCATATAATGGTATTTGATACTTACCGGCCTGGTCCATACACTTATGGAACAGTGATCTTTTGTAAATGATATAGGACCCCATCCCTATTCATATAACAATGCATGAGGTGGGCACCAAATAGTGAGGCCTATATGCCAGGGTTGCCAGCTCTGGGTTGGGAAAAGCTAGAGATTTGGGGCATGGAGCCTAAGGAGGGTGGGGTATAATGCTATACAGTCCACCTTCCAAAGGGCCATTTTCTCCAGGTGAACTGATCTCTGTCGCCTGGAGATCAGTTGTAATTGCCACCACCCAGCCACCACCCAGAAGTTGGCAACCCTACTATATGCACATAAAACTGATAAATCCAGTCTTTTTTTGGGGGGAGGAATAATGTGAATTAGTTCTCCATCCAGAAGGGTGTCAGGCACCTTATGAATGAGGGGAGGAGGAACACCCCCCCACCCACACACACACACTTCTCTGCTACATGGCAAAAACCGCTGTTCCTTTATGTGAATTACTTTGGGCCTATAATGATACAACGGTGATCAAATAATTACTATTTCTACTCTGACTTCGTCTCTTTAAAAAAGCATGCACTCAACAAAAATCATGACGAAATATCAGTTTTCAAACTTACTTTCATCCTCATGTGTAAGTGTCAACAGCTTACTTTGTAGCCACTAGAAAATAAAATACACTCATGTCAGCTAAACTCATGGAAGGGAAGGGAGAAAGAGAGAGAGAGAACAATATTTACCACCAGTTATTTATGTCTCTCAAAAAGGATTTTGTTGCTTCCCTGACTTTGCAGGGCTTTGCCATTCCTGTGGAGCCAGTGACAGGAGAGATATACTACAGCTGAATGAGGCAGCTACTTCTGTGCCTTCAGCTAACCAATTTGGATCACTTTAGTATTATCACCTACTAACCAATTAAGTGCTAATCCCATTTAATTTCTTTTGGGACAGGTGAGTGAAGTTAACAGCTGAACTTTTCCAAAATTTCCTTCCATTACTGAATCAGTACCTTAACATCTATCTTTAGTGGCATCACAATGGCATGTTGAAGACAGAGAGATATAGTATTATTTTGGCATCTCATACAGAAGGGTGAGACCCTTTTTTTGCTCCTTGTTTTGAATTTGTAGCTGTTTTAAAACTGAATACACAAAAATGTTCTGATGAAGTTCTACCTCCAGAATTTTGCTGGCAGTCTGTATTTTGTCAGGTGTGTTGATGTTTCTTATATTTCTACAGTTATGCCATTTAGACTTCTGTGTACGTACACACATTTTAATGTTAAATGGAATATTGTTTACAGCGTCTGCTTGTCGCACTTTTCATATTTTGGGTTCAGGTGGTGTTTTCATTTTTTACTTTATAATGTAAACCTATTTTTTATATACCTTCTTGTACTTGTGTAGTTTGTTTTTGTACTCCGGGTAGGTGTTCCATCTTGTTTTCTTTCTAATGTGGTGCCACACACACATTGATGTTGCCCCATTCCAAGCACAACCCATTTTCCCATATGCTGCCACTATCCTCTCCTCACTATCATAGGCACAACATAATCTTTTGGTTAAAATGTTGAAGCAAATCCAACTGCACATAATTAATCAAAACACACAAAATGTAATTTACTAGGCTCAAGCAGAAAATGGTAGCTTCAGCTTCCAATTTTTAGACCTAATCCCATAGACAAAATTATCTCTCTTTCATAATAAAAAACTATTTGTAATTCTGCATAAAAGCAGTACTGCAAACTGTCTTCTGGAACATGGGCATATGCTAAGTTTATCTGTTCTCAAAGCAATCTTTTTTATAACCTTCAACATAAAAGCATACAGTTACAGAATATGTGAGCAGAAAGTGACCACAGTATTTCAAAGTAAACTACCCGATCTATTATACCTCAAGCATAACTAAAAAGGCACCGTGAATATCTCCTTTCTTCTCAAACAGATAGGAAGAAGCTTCATGCAGCTGATATTTCTGGACAGCCTGAATCAAATGCCACAAAATTGTTTTAATTAATTGTACTGTATGCAGAAAATGTGTTTTAGAGCATTTCAGAGCATATTTTAGCATACAATCTCATGTACTGCAAAATATATGAATCACGGTATACCCAATCATTGTCATTATTAATTGAAAACAGTGGTTAAAAAACCCAAGCTGTGGAAAAAGCTGGTAGAAAGAAATCTGTAATAGTAAAACAATGAAGATATCAGGAAAATATCCTAGCAGCAGAAAGAAACCCAAGCAGCACACCTGAGTTTAAGAGCCAAGCTACATATTAAATGGAATTATTTGTGACTTGCTCCAATGGGAAAAAACTTTTGTGATGAAGGACTGGCAGAAAGAGGTTTTAGCATGCACCCATCCTCTTCTCCAGATTCCTACCTCCAGTGGCTGCTTTTTATTAAAAACAAAAAAACAGGGGAACTAGCTAGGGTTGCCAGGTCCCTTTTCAAAACTGGTGGGAGGTTTTTGGGGTGGAGCCTGAGGAAGGCAAGGTTTGGGGAGGGGAGGGACTTCAATGCCATAGAGTCCAACTGCCAAAGTGGGCATTTTCTCCAGGTGAACTGATCTCTATCGGCTGGAGATCAGTTGTAATTGCAGGAGATCTGCTAATACCTGGAGGTTGGCAACCCTAGAACTAGCATGAACCTTTGTGTTTGTTGTTTGGCCCCAAGAGCTCCCAATGTCTTTCCCGAGCAGCATAATAGAGAATTCTAGTTTCATTCTAGGTTCAAGCACAGTTATGAACATAAGAGCTCAGCTGAATCAGACTGGCTTGAGGGGAAAGATTCTGACCAAAATTATTTTTCCACCAATTCCATCTCACATCCAAGCAGTTCTGCCTTACCTGAATTGTCTCTTCCAGCCTGTAGACCTCCAGGAACTGTAAAGTCTCTAAAACCTGGTCAGGCTCATACTGACAAAGCAACTCAATAAACTGTTCGGTAACAGAGGGAGGGATCTGAAGCAAGTCTTGATTGATACCTTCCCTAAAAACAACAAGTGGCACAACAGACTTGGGATCTGCTATGTGTCAGGCAAAAACAGTATGCAGAGTAAGCAACAAACAAACCTTCACAGAGACAAGTCATATTATCAATATTGACAGAATATAATATTACTGACTCGCATTGCCTACTGTGAGGCATGGAGAGTCATGGGATTTTGGCTAGTAAGTTGAAATGGTTAGCCAAGGATAAGAGAAATTAAAGACAGTTATTTTAAAAAAGAAGCAGTGTATGGCTTAAAAACAAAACATTACCAAAGTTTTGAGCATTTCATTAGGGCTCTTCACCTACAAATCATGAAGTATCATATGAAGCAGGGCTACAATTTATTTTTATGACAGAGAAATTCCGTGAGCAAGCAAATGATACTTGACTCGCAGAGGTCAAACAGAAAAAAACACCAGGTTTGTCAAGGCAGCTTAGCATCTTGGTTAACGTATCTGATACACCTTAAGACCAGGTATTGCCCTTTATAGTACTGTACATGCTTGTCTTCAACTCCAGAAAGAGATTTTATTAAAACTGAGGTTCTATCCTAAACACAGGATTCTATTGTCTTCAGGTTCAGTTGATTCTGTGAGCACACTGGGCTAGATTCCTTTCTGTGGTGTAACTACACCAAAGGGAATTGAATTACAGAAGGGATTAGACTGGCACATTTAATTTAGCCAGAGATTTATTCTAAAGTAGGTACAAGGCCGGAGGGGGAGGGGAAATATAGCTACAGAATTGCCTTGGGAAATAAGGAGAACCAACGAGCAATTGTACCACTAAAACACATTACTACAGCTCTCGTAGCAACCTTCACTATTTTTCAAATGTAATCTCCTTTGAACTAACAATTCCTGTCACAAAGAAAGTATTACATCAGACTAAGAGCTGGAGCGCACATTACTTGCGTCATGCAGAGGCTGCTGGAAACAGCTCGCGTGTGATGATTTCCAGAGCTATCGTGCCGTTCAAGCACCTGCCACGCAGAGATTTCATGCCTAGCATCAGCCCCCACTCAGCAGTAATAGTTGCTGGCTTGGAAACTCTCCCTGACAACAACCAGAATGCTGATGTTGCACGTTATATGACTTTAATGGAGGCAAATTATATGGAGCATAACGTCAATGGCTTCTGCATGACAACACCAGAAACATGCCTGGATCTTTGCTTGGAGTGAGGTTGACATAGCTTTTATATCTGTCATTATTTTAACAAATATTTCAACAACATTTCAAGCAGATGCTCAAAGAAGCAAAACTAAAACATGCCTATGAATGGACTAGAAGAGTCCTCTAGAAAAACATGATCTCAAGACACTGGAGGTTTAAGTACTGCCAAGTCTGCCGCTCCTTACTGCTCTGGCCCATGGGCGTGGTACCATTAATCTTTCCCCACTGTCTTCAGTTTTTCAAGTTTTCCCTTCCAGATATTCTCCACTCTTCTGAGAATAATTTGCTTGTGTGTGGATGGTTTTTAAAAATGACCCTTTCCCCAACATATTCTCATGCTTTGCGAAACCTGCCCAGCACTCCTCCAGAAATCTGTCGCCTACCATCTGCAGCTCTAAACCACATGGTTTTTATGGAGAAATCTAAAAAGGCAGAAGGAAATACAAACTGATGTTTGGAGTATAAAGAACGATTGTGTTAGTCGTAGACTACAGCGTGAATAACATCAATGCCTGATGGTTATTCCAACGATAAGATATTTTCACGGCATTACTTCCCCCCCCCAAAAAAAAAAAGATGCCAGAGGTTTCAAGCCATATTTTTCTGCTGTGATCGCAGAAAAAGTAACAGATTCAAGAAGAGAGGACCTTTAAAAAATATTAGTTAGCTACCGTATATACTCGTGTATAAGCCGAGTTTTTCAGCCCAAAAAAAGGGCTGAAAAAGCCGGACTCGACTTATACACGGGTCAATACGGTAGGAGAGGGGAGGGGGGAGGGGGGAGGGGGGAGGAGGGAGGAGGAAAGGGAGGAGGGAGGAACTTACCGCTGCCATCGTTGCCTCGCCTGGGAGCCTTTCTCCTGCCGGCAGGGGCCTGGAGGGGCCGGCAGGAGGTCCCTGCTGGCCGCTCCGCCGCCGCCCAGGTGCCCGGGCGCCTTTCTTCTGCCGGCAGGGTCCTTCCTTGGCCGGCAGAAGGTCCCTGCTGGCCGCTCTGCCGCCGCCCAGGCGCCCGGGAGCCTTTCTCCTGCCGGCAGGGTCCTGGAGGGGCCGGCAGGAGGTCCCTGCTGGCTGCTCCACGGCTGCCCAGGCGCCCGGGCGCCTTCCTCCGGCTGGCAGGGGCCTGGAAAGGCCTCCTGCCGGCCCAGGAAGGCCACGCCGCCGATTCGCCGCGTCTCCCGGTAAGTAGGGGGTTCAGGGGCTCTTCCCCCTCCCCCCCTTGGATGGCACTGGGGTTGGGGTGGGGTGGGGCGGGAGGGCCTGGGAGGCGGCGGGAGGGCGACCTGGGGCAGGGGCTCTGCGCTCTAAAATGGCGGCCGGCATTTCAGAGCGCAGCATTGCCGGTAAAGGGAATTTCTTATTGACCCTCGGCTTATACGCGGGTCAATAAGAAATTCCCTTTTCTGGCCTCAAATTTGGGGGGTCGGCTTATACCCGAGTATATACGGTAAGCGACAAGATGTCATGGTACTGAAGGAGTTAAGGTAACACATGGGGAGGGAGACCTTAACCCTCTTAACTGGAGAATGAGCCAGAGAAGCTAATGCTCATTTTCTAATACCGTGTGGTACTCCAAATGCTGAAAAAAAGCCCAGCACAAGCACAAAACTAAAATAAATGGCTTCTTAAAAGCCAGATCAGTGTTAAAACACGTTTCTCTGGAAAGGGGTGCTGCTCCCTAGTGGAACAAAGCATCCAGTGGCGAAGAAGACCTCTATTAAATTCTGACAATTCCGATCTGCCAGATGACATCCCATTTCATGTAACAAACCTGTTTCCTTCACAAGAAAGAAAGGCCTGATGCTTTCGGCATCCCCCGCTGAGACAATAAAAAAAAGGCCGTCACAACCTAAGATCACAGATATCATAACAGCATCACTAGATTTTTTCATAAAACTGGAAGGATCACAGAACAGAAGAAGCTGTGATTTCTTTTCTTAAGAGGGCATATATAGAGAAAGAAAGAACAGAAAAAGAGTCAGCACTGCAGAGAGCAGCAGCTCCATATACCTTTATTCACAGCCAGACTCTGTAACTTCAAACACATTAATGCCAACTTCTTATCCCATACAAGACCCTAGTAAATCAGCCTATGATCTTAAGAGTTTACTATAAAATTTTGATACTGGAAGTCTGAATTATTATACGGGTTAAATTTTATTTAATACATTCCAAGACCAATAAAATACATTTATTTACTATAAAATTATGAGGCCTGTCAGCATCACTCAACAGTTCCTTCAGCCTGACCTTTAGATTCTCTTCTCCTGTGTTCTTTAGACAAGCCTGATATTCTTGGGAGGAGTGTTGAATGGACAAATAATAGTCTTACACTTTACAGCCAACATTCCTTGGAAGCCAGAAGAGATATTATACCCAGGCAAGGAAGTAGAATGCTCCTTGACACAAGGATTGCCCTTCTCTAACGGCAGCTTTCCAAGCTTTTGGCATATCTCAGTCTCCAGAGGCCAAGGTTCTTTCCTGTTAATTAACACCTACAACAAGATGCTAATTTTCATTTTTTACATTTCAGGAAATAAGACTGGATGATTAATACGCATACATACCTTGGGTCAAGTAGGCTCTTCAAGAACTGGAAAAGCAAACATTGATCCTGACAGGCAAGAAAAGAAAGTAGATGTAGCATTGCATTTGATAGACAAATGTTTTTAAATTTACCCTTGCACAGACACTGCTCCAAGAAACTTAGACGGCTATGCACATAAATGGAAGTGACTTATATGAATGGCATCTTCCAAGTTTAATCCAGATTCACTCATGCTCTGTATTCAAAACTACAAGAAACATAAGTTACACTGCATAATAGCTTTGTGATACTTTGTTAGCTGAATTGCTCGTGTATTTCTTTTAAGTTTTCATGTGTTGACAATTGGATCTGTTGCTTTAATATTCAGTTCTCTTCTTCTTTAAATCCCTCCTTACAACTACCCTTTAAAATAATGTTTATGAAAGGAGGGTGGAGCACTTTCCTATCATGCTTTCTTTAAATATAATAATCAAGATCCATTAGCTGTCTAACATACTCATCTGACATCTCTTGCCTTTTATTGTGTTCTTGGGGGGTCACTGCTGCGGTTGTATTTCAGGGCTATGCAGTGGTGATTCTCTGCATCACCTTAATGTCTTGCTGCTAAAACAGATTTAAGTATTCTTGTAATGAATGTCACAAAATCCATTGTTAAACTTGTTCCACCACTCATTTATTATTATTACTGGTAATAACAATCAAGTCCTGTATTTTCTTTAGCCTCTTCAGCTCTAGAACCTACAATTATCCTCAGCCTATAATGTGAGATCCACAATGTTTTTTGTTTTTTTACTGTCACTTTTCTTAGTCTTCCCCCCACCTCTGCTCCCATTTTCTTCTTAAATAAAAGATCCTAACCAAAACAAACAACCAAAACAGTGGTGCTACTGATACAACCCATCTTTGGTCAGGGCATGACCCTCCTGATTCAGCATGTGATTTGTAGAGATGAAGAGGTGAAAGACACCCTATGGATTGTTACCCTGGTTGAACAGATGGGCCCTGGCACGGTTGGGATATTAATTGGCAAAGAATGACAGACAACTAATGAATTCTTGTGATCCTTTCTATAAAAGGTCATGTATCAATTTTGAGCATGTCTGATTTGATCAGAAATGAGGGGGAATCTGAGTTCAAGTTTTATGAAACTGCCAAGGCCTAAGACTGAGGAGATTTCCCTCACTTCCTACCGTTTTTAGAAAGCTATTTAAAAGCTTTAAAAGATGTCGATCACAAACCTGGCCAAGAGCAGAACTGTATACAATGGTGGACCAATTCAGGAATTGCTCCAACAAAAATAGTTTCCCAATTGTTTTAAAAATGATTCAGTGGCGGAATGACAGGTCCTCCATTAGTGAGGGTGACTGATGTTAGGAAGAACATTTTTAGCTACCTTGTCTTGCCTGAATATATGTTTGTGGCACACACAAAGAAATAACAGGAATGTAATAGGATACATATGGATTGTAAAAGTTCTGTAACTTCATAATGATTAATACATTCTTGAGGGCTCAAACAGGTACAGCCATGTATGTTGCTCATATGCCTGCCATGCCCATAAATAAGAAGGGTATGATCTTTTGTTGTAAAGATTATAATACAAAGTGAAATGTATCTTCCTCTGTCTTACCTCTCTTTGCTGTACCATTGCATGTACTGTCTCCCCACTACCACCCCAGCTCCAATATGTGAAGTGAGCAAGGCTGGGGAGACAATTGTCTGATGTGATAGAGAGCAACATGGGATGGATTTGCTCCCTTTATCCTGAGAGCCAGCATGTAGTGGTTAAGAGCTGTGGACTCTAATCTGGAGAACCGGGTTGTTTCTCCACTCCTACACATGAAGCCAGCTGGGTGACCTTGGTCTAGCCACAGTTATCTCTGAACTCTCTCAGCCCCACCTATCTCACAAGGAGTCTGTTGTGGGGAGAGGAAGGGAAGGAGATTGTAAGCTGGTTGATTCTCCTTAAAAGGTAGAGAAAGTCAGCATAGATAAAAACCAACTCTTCTTCACGGGGGGGATAGTTGTGGTTTGATTTCCTTAAAAGAGAGAAGAATCAACCCTCTTGTGATTCCCCCAGTCCAACTCCTGTTTTATATGCAAATATAGCCAGCACATGAACAAGCAAGTAGCTGACATCAGGGTATTTAGCAATTACAGTTTGGAACAACAGAAGTACCTTCCTGTAAAGCATGAAGCCTCCCCCTCTAGCTAGCTAATATACAGCTAATGACATACTCCCTGTTTTATATGCAAATATAGCCAGCACATGAACAAGCAAGTAGCTGACATCAGGGTATTTAGCAATTACAGTTTGGAACAACAGAAGTACCTTCCTGTAAAGCATGAAGCCTCCCCCTCTAGCTAGCTAATATACAGCTAATGACATACTCCTAATATACATTTACTTGGGTTAAAATTACTTAAATTCAACAGACTTACTTCTGAATAGGATAAGGTTGTAAAACAGCTCTTGTGCCTCTAAAACATGTACTGATTGCCTGAGGAGCCATGAACACAGAAGACACTGTACCAACACACTAATAAATTGCTAATAAAGCTTTTGCTAACTGAGAGAGTAATACCGCATGAAAACAGTTTCAAATGGATAGCCATGTTGATCTGCAGTAGAAGAGCAAGATTTAAATCCAGTAGCACCTTAAAGACCAACAAGACTTCTGGGGTATAAACTTTGAGAGTCAAAGCTCCCTTTGGTATCTAATGAAGGGAGCTCTGACTCTTAAAAGCTTATACCCTGGAAATCTTGTTGGTTTTCAAGGTGCTACTGGGCTCGAATCTTTCAGTAATCACACTATGACAAGGCTGTATGCTAAGCACCATATAGCACATAAACATGACATGAGCCATGCCTAGAAGACTTGCATTCTACAATAGATGGATCAAAATGGGACAGAGGAGAGGCAAGTACTAACAAATCAGTAAAAGTACAAAAAAAGTGAAATGGCTCAAGAAAGTCTTTGATAAAGTAGAGAGTAAGGAAGAATGGGAAGAGGTGAGAGAGGGAATTTCAGACATATAGGGAGAAGCATAACAGAAGGCAGAGAGATAAAGAGCTAGATTGTAGGTTATGTGTCAGATGATGAGACCAAGAAGGGGTTCAAGAGAAAGTGAAAGATAATTGGGGGCCGAGATGGGCACTTGTAAAACAGTATCCAGGAACTCAGGATCTATACTAGAGCCTTGATTCTTAGAACATGTAGACATCTACACTAGCCAAGTAGATACTGGTACAGCCTCAAGAAAAAAAAATGACATAAGAGGTGGGGCAGTCTGATACTGCTCATGTGTAATTTGTTCTTATTTGCAGGACACAATCTCTTAGCCCCCTTCCCCAACCTGGCTTGAGAATTTTTAACTTCTAGGCAACTTCCCAGTCCCATCACTGCAGCCTATCATGCTCTGACCTATCTGTTCAAAAGAAAAGACACGTCAGCCTGAAGACTTTACCTGCAAGTTCTGAATGATTTGTTCCATCTGGTCACTGAAGTGAACGGAAATCAGATCTGCTGCTTTAGATGGACTCACTGATAGCAGCTCCTAGGCAAACAAGGAAAAATATTGTCCATACATTTTCACAACAGATGACAAACACATCAAAAAAGCTTCTGATAGGTATAGCATATACAAGATGTTCCAGAACAGCAAATTCTTCATTCTGAGCTCTCATAATTCTCTCTCTAACTCTTGTTCGGGAAGTTTAAGCTTAATTTTGTGCTGGATAACTAAGCAGTAATCACTACAATGGTGGGCTTTCAGAGTACAAAGCAAGTCGACTGATGACTTTAACTGTCCCTCCCCCCGAAACAGGGAATTTCAAATCAAGTTCTACTTTCCTGTCTTGGATGATAAGGCTTATTTTGTCTCCATCTAACATCTGTTAACTTATTGTAAATTGCTGCAAATTATTTATAGCTTTCACGTCTGTATCCAGTACTTGAAATAAGGATGATTGCTATGTATACGAATATTAACCTATTAAAAGTTCAATTCAAATTCACTCAGCCCAGCTTTCGTCTTACAGCAACATAACCAGGGGCTAAAAGTTATTAATATTTTTTCTCTCCTCAGTCACACTTCCTTCCAATTTTTATTGTTAATGCTTTCCTCTGGCTGTGTTCCGCAGGGCTTGCCATGAACCACACTGGGATTCTTTACGAGGTTTCTTTTTTCTCTGGGCTCTTGAGATAAAACATTTTTTTTCATAGCTGTAAATGCAACCTGAAGTACAACTATGCTATTCCTCATGTACTTTTCACATTCATTTATTGGTCACATTAGGTTTCTGCTTCGGCGTGTCCTCTAAGGAAGGGACATACACTGGAAATCTAGGCAGGCCAAGAGACACATTGCCTCTGTGCACAGAAGTACAATAGTAGGCCTGCAAACAGAGTGGTTTGTCTCAGTCAGTTTCCATTAACATTGGCTTCTGAGCCAGATGGTTGCCAATTTTCCTCCAACATACCAAGTGTGAACTGGACTGACAGCTACCCTGGCTAATGAGAGTCACTTGAAAGAAGGTGGGTCTGTTGCTGGCTGGAGCAAATAATGAATCTGATGAAGTGAGGGCCAACCCACAAAAACTTATGCTAGAATAAATTTTGTGAGTCTTCCAAGTGCCACTGGACCTTTATTTTATTTTGCCCTAACATACTAACATGGCTACACCTTTGGATTTAAAAGGGAAGGTAAGATTGCTGCTAGAACAGTTACTAGGACTTTTTTTTTTAAGTAATCACCCAAACATGCATGTGGATTCCCTATCCAGTTATCATTTCACCTCCAACCTTCCATTGCACTATGGCACAATTAGTATCCATAAATCCAAAGTAACTGAGTCATCTGTTCTGGGAGTGTTACTGCTTCTGGCTGCTGCCACTCTTGTTTTAGTTGTTTTTACTGTATTTGCAGATTTTTAAGTGTTTGTTTCAAGTCTTGTATATCACCTCAAGTGTTTCTGGGCAGAGAATGTAATTTATCAACAACATGCTAAGGTGATACAAACCTAATCTACTTCGCGGAAACATTAGGCCAGCTATAGATGAATTGGTTTTACACCAACATGGATAAAACAAACTATTCCAGTCATACCTCAACGTGTTTCATAGCTTTTTGCCACACAGACTGTTTTTCTTCAGTACTATACCCAGGAATGGAGAGTATATTATGGATATAGCCGAAAACTTCTTCCTGTAAGACAACAAATAGGTAGCCATGAAAAATATTACATACTAATTTGACAGTACACATTTTTAATAAATCAAGGATCAGCTGTGATGTTATTAATTGTATGCTGAAGCTCCATTAGTAAATTTGTATGGTGAACGTATCACAAAACATTTTATGTGCTGTTCCCACATTCTCTCTGAATATCATCGCCCCACACAGAGACCAAAATGTGCCTACATCTACTGAAAAAAGCTGAAAAATAAAAGGCTAGTAAGATTTCATATGGATTTTTAAAAGAATTTCTTTACCTTTCTCAATGGATCACGCAAATAACAATCAATGATTTTGTCATAGCAGTGTTCACGTTCATACATAAATTCACAAATTTGGTAGCTGAAACAAAACACAGATGTTCATTTTAGTATGCCTACTTTTTGTAGATGACAAATATAGTACAGGGAGCTGTCAGGTTTTCAAGCAGCCCACAGTCTAAAGGGTGTCAACTTTGTTAGCAGCAATGTCTGTTTCCCATCTTAATATTTTAAGGCTAGATACTCACCTGACATTTCCAGCCACTATTCTAGCTTGCTATGATGAGTCTGAGCTTGTCCTGTTTGACATGTCTACCTGCTGTTTTTCAAAAAATCAAAACCCTATTTGAAAACAATAAAGCTCACCAAGTCAGTCAATCCTCACTGATGTGCACATTTCATTGTTATTTAAAGTCTGGTCTTGCCTGTCATATATAGTGAGCTGCTTGGTTGCGCCTTTTCACAAAACAGGTTTTCTAGGGAGCAAGTTGAATGTTTTATCTGTCCTTCTTCCCACTGAAATTTCCAATTAAAACGTTAATGGTCATTGTGACCTGGAGAAGCTGCTACTATTCAGCTCCAGTGTCTGATGTTAATAATGATTCACCAGTCTCTGAGTGGCTTGGGGCAATGGAGTGCTTGGAACTCAGATGAGATTACCAAGGTGAGAGGTTTGAATTTTGTATGCGAGCGCTTTTTAAAGAGCTGGGACCAGGTGTGCAAGCTCTCTTTATCTGATATCAGCCTAGGAGACACATGGGCACGTTGGAATTGCTCCAGGACATAAGCGGAACCATGAACTATGCTGGACTCAGATGCCTCGATCAGAGGATTTCTGTTCTGGTTTGAAACGCTTCCAGGCTATGCAAAGTTTAAGCAATCTTATGTTTTGATACTTTAAAGCAATGATTGTCTTGCATCATCTTTTGTGCAATAAAGTTAGTCCAGCTTTATCAAAACTGTATTCATATTTTACAGTAGAAAATTACCAGACTACTTGATTATATGCAGTTCACAAAGGAGCAGACTGCAAAAGGGAACCCAGATATTTAGCACCGACCGACAACAAAGATGTTCCAGGCCTCCCTCAAAGCAGTTCTTCTCTGTGGTTCATTTGGGAGTATCCAAAGTAACCCCCGAAGTAAGACATTTGTGGTGGCAGCTGTTAAATAGGCCTTTCTCACTTACTGTACAGGCTTGGATTGCCCCAGTGAAAATATCACATCTTTATCCTGCTCGTCCTATAAGGAACTCAGACTGGTGTGTGTGATTCCCCCCAACTACTTCACAACCACTCACTGAAAAAGGTTTGGCTAAGGAAGACTGACTGGCTCAAGGATTAGCACAGTACAATCCAATGAAGTAAATGGGCTTAGAAGGTGCCTAGGAGGGGGGCAATATTTAGGATTGCTCCGCCAGCAAACGTCATGGCTGAGTGGCGATTTATTTATTTACTTACATTATTTATAGTCCACCTTTCTCATGGGGACTAAAGGTGGATTACACATAATGAGTCAGTACAATCAACAAAACGGGACATTCAGTAATCAATGCATTAGGATTTTAGAAGTCTGAATTTGGGCCCGTGCATCCCCAATCCCCAATCCAGCAATCTCAGTGCTATACCATACTGGGTTAAGAGAATTTCTGAACTGAATTTCTGAAGAAATCTTTACAGATGAATTAGAAATATTCTAGCCTCCATGACATAATTGCTTCTATGGAGTTTTAAGTGCCCTGCTATTAAAATCAAAAAAGAAAAGAGATTGTAAGTCTTGCAGAACAGCGACAGCACTATTGTTTCCTCATTACATCTGCAGCTGTCAGTTAAGCGCAGCGGCAACATGTCTTCCACATAGCAGATGTGGTATAGTGATGGTTTGGAGCAGTGGACTGTGATCTGGAGAACTGGGTTTGATTCCCCACTCTTCCACATGAGCGGCGGAGGCTAATCTGGTGAACTGGATTTGTTTCCTCTGCTCCTACACATGAAGCCAACTGGGTGACCTTGGGCTAGTCACACTCTCTCAGCCCCACCTACCTCACAGGGTATCCGTTGTGGGGAGGGGGAGGGAAGGTGATTGTAAGCTGGTTTGATTCTCCTTTAAGTGGTAAATCAGCATATAAAAACCAACTCTTCTCCTCCTCACCTGCACTTTCCCTGTCCCAACCATCCACAGCTGCCATCCATCCCATACCACTGAAGGGCTTCTGGGAAGGGGGTTTAATTGGTGATTGACATATCACTATAGCAGAATGTCAATTACCAATTTTTTAAAGAAAAATTATAAAGCTCTCTGGTGGCATGTGGAGAAATGCCCACCACAAGGAACTGGGAAGATATGGACTTTTCCATTCACTTGACATCCTCCCCAGCTTTGCTGGGATCTTTCCAAAAACATCATGGTGAAGCAGGTTTAGGAAAGACTGCAAGTAAGCCTTGGAAAAGATGGAAGGGGCACCAATGTACCATGATGCTGTGTGGAAGCAGGCAACAACCCACGTCTCAGTAGCACCTGGGTTGGACCAAAAAACTGTTGCAGAAGACACCTTGGACTGGATCTTAAAATACAAGGCATGAAAGGAAGGAATTAAATTGTAGGAAATGGCGGGGGACAGGGATGACAGACTTACAATTCTGCTTTCTCTGCCATTTGAATGAGTCTGCTCTCTTCAAACTGTACTATGCCTCCAGCTTGGAGCAATTCTAGAAGAACCTATGAGCATTAAATCATAAAAAGATAACACATCATAGAACCCAGGCAGGCAGATTCTCCAGCCCATCAGTTCTGCCTTTATCACATTGTTTCCAGACCCTAAGCTACATGTGGTGCTTCCAGACATTGCTCTGTCACTGTTCTAACTATTGCTATATATTTCTATTACATATATTTCTATTACATATATTTGCTTTATTAGCCCTTCCCCAACCAAAATCCTTAGATTTTGTCAGATTTTCAGGGAGAAGGCTGGGCTAGAACTCTTTATCCTGGCATGCTGGTTTTGTACATACAGGGAATTTCTTTATTCACACATGCTATTTCCAACATGCAGTTTGAAAAAGTTCCACTTAGCAACAGATACTTCTGCTATATCACAGATACACAACTTCATCAAATGAAGCTATAACACAGTTAGCAGGTTTGTTTGGCCAAGCTTGACTCATAAATTTTGGTCTTCTGATTCATCTGTCTACCTGCCCCTTGTAATCCATATCAGTATGGTTACATACATCTTCACCCAAAAGGGCCTCCCATCTTCCAGCCATTTTATTCAATCACAACCTGCCACACCCATGCTGCAGTGCCCGTCTCTCACACACTTTGCATCCCATTTCTACATTAACTGCCAGATTAGAATAGGAGCATGTGAATACTGAGCTCGAAACTGTTCTCATATATTCCAGCATTTTTTGTCCACTGTGTGAAAGGAGAGCTCTTCAGTTTGATGGGGAAGGCAAGCTGTATACAAACTGTATACTTAAAGATAGCAGCTCTCCAACAGTATTAGCGGCAGCAGTAGTAGAACCATGAAAATCATGCTGTAGTTCAGCTTCCTGGGCTGACCAGAATTGTAAGTGTGAATGTTATTCCTAGCTGGATTTATTCCCATTGTCCATTTGTGTTTTAGCATGACCAATTCGCACACCACTGTGTGAATATTTAAATACTATTCATACAAAAGATGTTCACATTTTGTTAATCTGCATTCATAAAATGGCTAAATTGTCTTTGGCTCTTAAGTTGCTAATAACTTCTCACTGTGGACTGCAGAGACAGTCTTAGTACTCCTGCTCTATAATCTGGTCATTCTTAGCAATGACCTTCCTTCTTTAACCATGCATCACTCTTACAGCATGAATTATTCCTCTAAGGATTCATACCTGCTGCCTTTCAGAGTGCCGTGAATCATCATCAGGACTGCAGAGAAATTCAAGGACCTGGACAAAGAGGACAGACTCTAGATGAACGATATACTGAGATTATTATGACATTTCAGAAAAAATAGCTGAGGCTTTAGAATACCTAGAATAATGTCATGATACGTGAACTGGGCAAAACACAGAGCAGTTGGTGAGTCGATGAGAAAAGTAAAACTTCTTGGGAAATCCTCCTATATATGTCTCTTGGGTTCCCTCAATTATGTATAGAAATATATTTATTCTAAGGCTACTGATATCTATATTAAAAACATTAAAAATTATATTAAAAGAAAGCACAAATGGCAACTAATACAGGTTGATAAACTAAAACCACAATCCTAATGCATTTCAGCCAGCCAGGGGGCCACAACACGTTTGGATTGTGGTTTTAGTTTATCAACCTGTATTAACTGCCATTTGTGCTTTCTTTTAATATAATTTTTAATGTATTTAATAAAGGTATCAGTGCCTTAGAATAAATATATTTCTATACATAATTGAGTCCTTTTCCACCCAACCTTTGGGTACCCAGCTTTGGTTTTAGGTTGGGTCTTTCCTTCCCCCTTTTGTTTTTTGTCTTGGGTTCCCTCTCCATTTGGTCTTTATAGAACCCATAGCCATCAGAGTCCCCATTCTTCATCCCAACCCTGCACATAACCTCATCGTTTGGTATCATGGTGTCACACAATAAAATGATTTAGTACTTTAGAAACAACCACTTGTGCTTCTCTGCTTTACCTGGTCAAATAGTGTCCTGTTCACAAACAGCGTGTTGTTGGGCTTAGCAAGCTGCCGGGCAAGGAAAGTGAAGAGGCATCCGACTTGTGATGGGGTAAAATCAGAGTTCTCTACCATAACCTAGTATGGGAAAGCAGTTAACTTATTAGAGGTTAGTACATTTTATACCTTTACTCACATGAACTAGAAAAAAAGTAGCAAGAACCCAAAATAAAATGGATATCTAGCTATGCAGCAGATTGACATTTGATGGGATAAATAAAGTAGCATTCAAACTTGCAAATTATTATTTGACAAAAAGATACGCCTCTGCACACATGCTAAATCATTAAAAATTGAGCTTTTTGTTCATATAATCTTGAGACAAACATTGTTTCAAGCAAAGCACACGACTGTTCTTGCTGTTGCAGTATTTTTGCTGTGAAGGCAAGTAATATATCAATATATCTGTAGTTTCCATTACTTTCACCGTAACTTAAATTAATTTAACTTAAATTCATCACAGACTGAATGTAAACACGGTCTCTGAAATCATATCTCTGGAAGCAGATATAACCACATCAACAAAAAGAAGTTCTATTACAGTGTGTTGTGCCTGTCTGCAGTGGGCAGTGACATTGTTCTGAATTTATCAGCAGAATAACAGCTGCACAGCTCATTCAGACTATGAAATAGCATAGTAGCTCACCGTAATTAGCTGAACAGTGACGGTGGACAGGGAGGACGCTGGATTTTCTCCTTCTATTCCACGCCTATTTTTTCTCACTAACTCCCCAAACCACACTTTTAACTTGCATCTTTTTGAAAACCAATCAAGATTTTAAAGTCACTCTCTCAGGTGATTTTTAAGTTTTACCATCTAAGTTCCTCCCCCCCTTGTGCATAGAATTTGCAGGATTTTCTCAGGCTCAGTTATTGCTGAGTATACCATGCTATTACTAATACATTTTGTACACTGAGATTATTACTATTACTAATACATTTTGTACTGCTTATATAGTTAGGTATACAGCACTACTGCTGTGTTTAGAATAAACTATTCCATAAAGCTAAAATAATCTGAGCTTAGAGACAGAGATGGTCTGGCCTTCTCCCTCAAACCTTTTAAAGTCCCTAAACCAGGCCTGGGGCACGTCCAGTGCCCCCCCCCCCCGGAGTCCTTTGGGGTTGTGGCCAAGCCTGTAGGGACCAATAGTACCTTCTGAGCAATTTCTGTCTTGTTACTCCTCTGACCCCAGGGTGGATCTTCCCCAGAGCTGATTTTCAGACAGCTGGCTGTCAACAGGCCAGCTGTCTGTGTCTACCTGACTCTTAAATGGCCAGCTGCCATTGCTCAGCCAGCTGGTGTGAGGATCTTTACAAGGTGCATCTGGGATTACTCTAGGCCTGGTGGATATCAGGTTTGACAATGTAGGAGGCCAAGAAGGATGGGGACTTGTTCATGTCTCTGCCACCCCTTGACAAACTGATTAATTTTTGCCTGCATCTCCATTTTTATTTTGGTTTCATTAGTCTTCTTTGTCTGGCTAGGACAGGTTCTTTTAATTTTTGTTCTTTTTTAAAAACCCTGTTACACAGCTTCTTGCTGAAACAAAAATTAACACGTTAACCTGGGAGCGCTCATATATGAGATTACTAATATAAACCCAACCATCATCTTAGTTTAAGGCTTTTTTAATCATTAAAAAGATTGTCTTACATGACTCAAAATGAAAAGTAACTGGCTCCAAAAAAATTTGCTTTGCTGACTAGTCAAGTTTTAAATCTCATGCAATAATCCAACTTTTGGCAAGCAATTTTATCACTCTGCAGCCAGGTGTGCTATCTACCAAACATTCCTTGCTATATCTAGTATAACACCTATGCAATTTCTCTTGAAGTTTGATGTCATCCTATAGAATTAGTGCAAACATTAACATGGTCCCTGCCATGGTCAGTTGCCTGTATTCCAAAATTAATTGTTCCTTCTCTCCTGCTCTTTTATAGTCTCCTCCAGGTCCTTCAGACAATTTATGTGAGAGATTGCCTTTTTCCTGCTGAGAACATTTCAACAGATTTCTCATCTGTCAGCAAGACTGCCCTCCATTTTCCAGCTACACCAATGCTTATACAACCTGACAAACTGAAACTATGTTGAGCAAAAGAAGCATACAAGCTCAGACACACCTGTCCAGAAAATATGAGCATCCTCAGTTAATAGGGTTAGTACAGCACATGATACACAAGATCCTGCAGTCAAAGTGTCTGCTAACTGAAATGTAGAAGAAATAATCTTAGAACATTTCCAGGCTATGTACTTGTTGGACTGCACTAGAAAAATTGCAGCCACCAGAACTAGAAGTAGCAAAGGCAGGGCACTAACAAGTCTACCTTCATATACTCTGCCAGTTGAAGCCAGATCTAAGAAAAAGTAGTTCTTTGCAATGGAGACTAAGAAATGACAGACAGATTACAAATGCCTTCTTAACATACTCTTAAGAAATTAAGCTATGGCAAGGGCATTCAAAATGGTGACACCTGGTGTAGCACCATGGCTAGAACACTGAACTATACTTTTACCTTCTTTGAAGTGATAGCTCTACATACTTACACCAAGCCTCCACAGCAGATTAATATAAAATTGAGAGAACAGATTTTGATAATGCAGCATACAAACAAGGATAAAAGAACATGAAAGATACTGCAGACTTGGCCAACCTGAGAAATCAGCAGTGGCTGAACATGGACTGACACAAACAGGACACAGGGTCTTATTCCAAGACACTGAAAGACTGGACAATTCTACCAACTATTTGTCAGATTGCACAGAGAAGCCATTGAAATTCATAAACATCAGCACAACTTTAACAGAAGAGAGTTTAAGAATGAATAAGGCTTGGCTTCCTGTCCTGAAAACCTCCAGACTAACAAAGACTACAGTCAACAATAGCCATGCAGATTAGCTTTGGATTTCACACATTAACAGATCACTTTAGGATACAATGGTTCCATATTAACACACCACACCCTCATTAGCACATTATCTGGATACTTACAGGGCAATGATTAGCACATTACCTTTGATACTTTTTTGCAGGACATTGATTCAGCTCAACCCAACCCCTTTCTGACTATATATTACTCTTCCTATACACTTGACACTGAGAGACACTGTCCTTCAGTGTTACTCCTCTGAAGATGCCTGCCACAGCTGCTGGCGAAACGTCAGGAAAGAAAATACCAAGACCACGGTCACACAGCCTGGATAACCTACAAGAACCAATGAACTCTGACCGTGAAAGCCTTCGACAAGATTTTGATAGCATTTGCTATACTGTTTATTTCTCATTTGCTAATATCTTGAACCTTTCTTTACAACATCTTTTCTGTCAAGTTTTCTTGCTCAAAGAAGACTGCTTCTGTGAGTAACATCAGCAGTCTGTGCCTGGAATAAAGTCAGTTCTTGACTCTCCTGTTTCTTGGATCATTCTGTTGCACAGCCGATGCCATTTGCACTAGCAACTGTACCAACCTCCTGTGTTCACATTTGCTGCCTCACAGTGGAATCATAAGCAGAGTTACATTGTTCTAAGTTCACTGACTCAACAGGAGGATAACACTGTTTAGGTTTCCACTGTTAGTACTTTTCAATGTAGATTATTTCAACATTTAGTATACTCCACCTATTTAGCTAATGATATATGTATATCTACACATTTTGGCTTCGTTGACACACTATAGAAGAGAATGGGACACAACTGGCAAGAAAAAAGATAACTGCATAACTATTCTGTCACTATATTTATACTTTTATTGCCTACCTGTGTGACCCAATATTAATAAATTCACCATTTTATACCCTGTTTCAACTCAGTGATAAAGAAATACAGAGAAACAAAGCTAGAACTGACTCCTGTTAGTCTCCACTTGAAATACTGTCACCCGCTGCATACATAATGGTAGGGTTTGGGGTTTTTTATTTTGTTTTGGACTTTTCCATCATCTAGTAAACCTTATATATAGTTTGGAATTTGGCAACTCAGCCAACTCATAATAACAGTGTGCTGAGAGTTAATATCCCCCAGGGTATTTTATGGAAATATCTGCTTAATTATCTGAAGAGGAACAAACATATAAGTAGCAGTGAATTATATTAAGATACGGAAAATGTTTCTCAACCAAATATCTTCAAAAAATAGATAGTAAAAAGGAATGCCTATACACTTCTTACCAATGAGCAAGCCACACAAGTGATGAACTTATCAAAGGAAGCATTCTGAGCCAATGCATACAATTCAGAAACAACCCACCTTTACTCTGGCCACCACACAGCATGTACTGCAGAACTAACAGAAACAAATTGGGGGGGGGGGAACGTACCTTGAGAAGGATGTCCACAATTCTTTGTTGATACTCCACAGCTTGCTTGTCATTCTTAAAGTCTTCAAATGTCTGTTACAGAGCATCATTTGGGAAGAGAGGTAAAACACCTCAAAAATTTATCCTCCAAATAATGTGAAATAAAACCTACCAGTACAACAGTTAACAGTGATTTCCCCCCCCCCCAAATACACTTCCTAATTTCCCTCACTCTAAAAGCAAACATGACTTCAAGTGCCAACATTCTTCTGCAGAGGCATTCAAGATAACTGACAGCATGAACAAAACTATCAAACAGGGCCAATGCATGCGACTGAAGAGGAGCCTGGAATGTCAGGGCTCCAAACACATTTCCATTAATGTCATTTCAGAAATAAAACAGAATTCCCCCCCCCCTTTCATATATGGGGTATGACTGTGTGTTCAGAATGTTACAACTTCAGGCCCAGAGAAATTACATATGAGCCAGGTTTTGAATGGACCAGGTAACCCAAATCTGGGAATCAGAAGAATGACTAGTTCATAAGGAGAGGAGAGCACAGGGTGTGCTGAAGGCAGAAAACTGCAGAGTCTAAGAAGTAGCCAGAAGCAACAGAAGAGGAGTGGAGATCTGCCCCCTTCCCACTTGGAGCAAATGAGACCGCTGTTAGCTGCTGGCCTCCCTATTGCCAAACTTGGCCCTCCGTTACCATGTGAGAATGATTACCTCCTGAGGTGGGGTAGGGGAATAAGAATATATTTTAGGACACCATCGGTATATATGTACACATGGTATATGAGCCTAGACTAGGTTTTTATGGTTTTAACTATATGTTTTACATTTGTATTATATGAATATTGTATGTTGTTAGCTGCCTTGAGCCCAGTTTTGCCAGGAAAGGGCGGGGTACAAATAAAATCAAAAATAAAATAAATGTAATAAAAACCCAAACATAAATATCTGTGTGTGTGTGTGTGTGTTAAGTGCCGTCAAGTCGCTTCCGACTCATGGCGACCCTATGAATGAAAGTCCTCCAAAATTCCTATCTTTGACAGCCTTGCTCAGATCTTGCAAACTGAAGGCTGTGGCTTCCTTTATTGAGTCAATCCATCTCTTGTTGGGTCTTCCTCTTTTCCTGCTGCCCTCAACTTTTCCTATCATGACGGTCTTTTCCAGTGACTCTTGTCGTCTCATGACGTGACCAAAATACGACAGCCTCAGTTTAGTCATTTTAGCTTCTAGGGTCAGTTCAGGCTTGATTTGATCTATAACCCACTGATTTGTTTTTTTGGCAGTCCACGGAATCCGCAACACTCTCCTCCAACACCACATTTCAAAGGAATCTATTTTCTTCCTATCAGCTTTCTTCATTGTCCAGCTTTCACACCCATACATAGTAATAGGGAATATAATGGCATGAATTAATCTAGTCTTGGTGGCCAGAGTCACATCCTTACACTTCAAAATCTTTTCTAGCTCCTTCATGGCTGCCCTTCCCAGTCTCAATCTCCTTCTAATTTCTTGGCTGCAGTCTCCCTTTTGGTTGATGGTGGAGCCAAGGAATAGAAAGTCTTGTACAATTTCAATTTCCTCATTGTCAACCTTAAAGTTGTGTAATTCTCCTGTAGTCATTACTTTTGTTTTCTTGATGTTCAGCTGCAGTCCTGCTTTGGCACTTTCTCTTTTAACTTTCAGCAGTAGTTGTTTCAAATCTTCACTATATCTAGAGTAATTAAATGTTAATTTAATAAATTGGATCTAGGTCTATATCAGGGGTGTCAAACTCATTTGTTACAAGGGCTGGATATGACATAAATGTCACTTGGTTGGGCTGGGCCATGTGCACTATAAAATGTAATACCAGATACCAGAGAGACAAACTTTATATTTATTGGCAAAGTCAATTAATGATATTATTCAAATACGAACATGCTTAAAACAGTAACACTCTTGGGGACTTCCGGTCGAACGATCCCCTCGCCGACAGCGTTGAAGACGCTCTCCTGCTGCCAGCTGCCACAGGGCGATTAACCTCCCCTGGGAAAATCTGGCAAGCGGCACCCCTCGGAGTAAGAGGGGATGCGGAGTCGGGAGCCGGTGGCGGACCCGTCATATGAGCGATAGCCGCCTAGAAACCAGCGGCGGTCGCTCTGACGGGGCTCCTCTGAAGAACCGGAGCCATCTTAAAGAGACAGCAGGAGAGAGCGAGGTGGAAGCCGATTTTCTTTATAATTTTTTTTAAAAAACTTCACTTGGATTTTTAAAGTTACAAATTGGGGTGTGTGGCATTGTTGGTTTCTAAATAAAAACTCTGAACCATCTACAATTCTGTTACGTTTTATTTTTCTGACTTTTGGCTTTTTGCCAGTTGTGTGACGCATTTTAAAAAGTTTTTGGCAAGAGTGAGATCTTCAAAACAAATGAAAGACTTGGGAATCAATTAAGTGACATGACTCAAAATATATGAGATGTCATAGTGATTGTATTCTCCAAATTGAAATAATCTGAAACGTAATGATTTAAAAGAAACCTTCTGCCCTCCCCCACTTCCCCCTTGTGGAATACAATTGCTGGAGGTTTTGCTTTCAGCTTTTTTTAGCCTACTGATGGGAGACAAAGAGAAGCATGCAAAAGACATTCTTAAAGATACAAAGCTGGTTGTGCAGTCTTCTCTTCGAAGGGCCTCTGTAACTCAAGTTACAACTAAAACAACTTCTCCAGTGGCATCAACATCTGTCACTGCTAAGATGCTTCCAAAGTCTAAACCAGAAGTGACATTGACCTCTGTATTTGAATTGCTTACTAAGACTCATCAAGATGTTACAGAAATGAAGCAGGAGTTATCCCAGAACACAATTACTACATCTCAAAATTCGGCTGCAATTGCTTCTTTGCAGGATACAATCACATCGCTGACTGTCAGGCAAGATAAGGTTGAAACCAAGCTTAAGAAAAATGCACAGGAAACCAAAGAAATTAAGAAGAAGGTGGATACCCTTGAGATGTCAATAGCAGCTTCAACTGACAGAGAACAAACACATTTAGACCAAATGGCGATGATGGAGCTTAAGATAAAAGAATCCTCGATACGCATTCGTGGTTTGAGAGAAAAAGTGGAAGACCGGGATCTACGTGGGTATCTGACAGTTCTTTTGGCTGATTTTTTACAAGAATCTGGAGAAGTGATTGAAGGAATGATTGTGACAGCATACAGGATAAACTCTGCATATGCAACCAGGAACAAAGTACCAAGGGATTGCCTGCTTCAACTGTTTTCAAGAAGTCACCGAGATTTGATACTTAATCAACACTTCAAGACACCGCTCAAAGTTGGAGAAGAGCCTTTGAGATTGATGAAGGAAATACCTGCAAGGTTACTGATGAAAAGGAAAGATTATAGGGAGATTGCTCAACGTTTGAGACTTAGTGGCATCCAGTTTAGATGGGAATTTCCGCACGGAATCTCTTTCATCTTTAAATCAAAGAGGTTCAAGTTCACAGATGTGGATAAGGCTGCACAGTTTCTACGTAGATATGATGCGGAATTGGTTAAACCTATTAAACCAACCAAACAAGATCAAACCAGAGAATTTACAGAGGAAGAAAAGGCATCTGAAGCATCAGGAGGTGGAGAATTACCTATAGATCCACCAGAGGACTCTCTACGTGATGATCCTGAAGGCTGAACTAATTAACAAGGGGGGGGGGAAGGGAGGCAGTGGGAAATAGGGATTTTTAATTTGTTTAGTGGAAGAATATGGGATCTAACTGAATTTTGATATGTTACAGGTTTTATCTTGGAATGTTAATGGATTGAATTCGCCTAACAAAAGAAGCAAAATATTTCACCAACTACAAAAGGTTAAAGCTAATGTTATTTGCTTACAGGAAACGCACATACTTCCAAAAGATATATTTAGATTGAAACAAGCAAGGTTGGGTACACTTTTTACAGCATGTAATGAAAGCAGAAAAACTAATGGAATAGCTATGTTTGTACCTGCTTTGTTAGAACCGAAAGTTATCTATCAAGATATTGAGGGAAGAATTTTAATGGTGGAAATAATATGTGGCTTCCAGAAGATAATGCTTGTGGGTCTATATGCGCCTAATGTAAACCAAAAAATATTTTTTGACAAATTGTCAACATTGCTAGCTGAATATGCTACAGGAAAATGATATGGATGGGGGATTTTAATGGTGTTATGGCACCTAAATTAGACAGATCAGGGAAAAAGAAAAAAGCATCCAATGAAGGAAAATTGCCAAGGGTTTTTAATGCTCTTACAGATCAATGGGATATGTTTGATGTCTGGAGATTGGCACATGGTAATAAGAAGGGTTATACTTTTTTTCCACAGAGACACCTTACATATTCCAGGATAGATATGTTATGGTTATCGAAGGGTTTAATAGAAAAATCAGAAGCTGCAGAGATCCTGCCAAGGGTTTTGTCAGACCACAATCCGATATTAGTTAAAATTAAATTGGGAGATAGAGGATGTAAAATCTGGAGGATTAATGATTTTCTATTAAAAAATACTAAAATAGTTACCAAAATGAAGTTGCAGATTCAGAATTACTTTAAAGAAAATGCAGATAAGGGTACTCGTGAAGATATAGTTTGGGATGCTGGTAAAGCAGTAATTAGAGGATTATTGATTCAACAAAATACAAGATGGTATAGAGAAAGGGAGAAAAAGATAAAATATATACTAGATGAAATAAAACAAGGGGAACGTTGTTTAAGTAGAGTACAAGATAAAGCAGCCAAACAGGAACAGCAGGATAAGATCAGAAATTGCCAACAGCAATATGAATTCATAATTGCAGAAGAAATTGAAAGAAAAGTTATGTATAACAAACAAAGATTTTTTGAACATGCAAATAAACCGGGTAAAATGCTAGCATGGCAACTTAAGCAAAAAGACAAAAGAGTACCAATACTTCAAATTAAAAGGAAGGGTAACAAGAATTAAAGAGGAGATATTAGAAACATTTGTTGAATTTTATACAAACTTATACAGGGAAAACGTAATCTCAGAGGTAGAAATAGATGAATATTTTGCCAAATGGGACTGGGTGAAAATAACACAGGAGAATAAAGATCTTTTGGATTCCCCAATAACTAAGGAGGAATTGGAAGAAGTAATAAACAAGAGTAAAGTGAATAAATCTCCCGGACCGGATGGTTTTAATGCGTAGTATTATAAAATTTTCAAGGAACAGTTAACCCCTTATCTACTGGATGTGATGAACCTAGGAATGACAAAAGGTATTATCCCCCAAACCTGGAAACAGGCAAATATAGCATTGATACCAAAGACAAATTCTGATATACTGGAAGTCAAGAACTCTAGGCCTATTTCATTGTTAAATACTGATTATAAATTATTTGTAGCAATTTTAGCTACTAGATTAAAAAGGGTACTGAATCAAATAATACATGAGGATCAGGCCGGCTTTTTACCAGGAAGATTGATTAGTCAGAATGTAAGGGTGGTAATAGATCTTTTGGAGTATGCAGAACAAGATACTACACCAATAGCCTTGATATTTTTAGATGCTGAAAAAGCTTTTGATAATGTTAATTGGCAGTTTTTGATTAAGGTATTGAATTATATGGATTTTGGCGAAAAGTTTAAAACTGCTATAAATGGAATTTACACACAACAAACTGATTATAAATGGATCATTATCACCAAAGATTGAAATTCAAAGGGGAACGAGACAGGGGTGTCCTCTTTCCCCTTTATTGTTCATTTTAGTATTAGAATTATTATTGAATAATCTTAGAAAAGTTGAGGATGTAGGAATACGAATAGGTAGTAATCATTATAAACTTAAGGCATATGCAGATGATTTAGTATGTTTTTTGACTGATCCAATTGAACAAATTGACAGATGGAAGGAAATTTTGGAGGTTTATGGAAAGCTTTCAGGTTTTAAAATTAATAAAACTAAAACAAAGATTTTAACCAAAAATATGACTCTCTCACAACAACGATTATTAATCAAAAAGAAGGGGTTTAATATTGAAAACAAAATTAAATATTTAGGTATATGGATATCGAATAACAATCTCAATTTATTTCAAGACAATTATGCAAATCAATGGCAAAAGATAAAGAAAGACTTGATAAATTGGGAAAAATTGCCATTATCATTGTGGGGAAGAATTTCGGTAATCAAAATGATGTTACTACCCAAAATGCTTTTTCTGTTTCAAAACCCACCAATATTGAAAGGTGTACAGATATTTGAAGATTGGAAAAAAGATATTATTAGATTTTTGTGGGGTAAAGAGAGACATAGGATTGCATACAATAATTTAATAGAATTAAAGGAAACAGGAGGATTGGGATTACCAGATTTGATAATGTATTACCAAGCGGCGTGTTTCACCTGGATCAAAAACTGGATTTTCTTAGAGAATCCGAAGTTATTAGAATTAGAAGGATTCAATTTGCGATTCGGGTGGCACGCCTACTTATGGTATGAGAAGGAGAAAGTAAATAAAGATTTTAATTTTCATATTAGAAAAAAATTATTAAAAATATGGAATAAATACAAATTAGCTTTTGAAAGTAAAACTCCTGGTTGGATTAATCCTATAGAAGCATTTTTGAGAAGAGGTGCACACTTAAATTTGGATGGTAAGGTTTATAGGGAAATGATAGAATTTAAAGATGGGAAGTGGTTACTGAAATCGAGAGAAGAACTTCAAATTAAAGACTGGTTTATGTATTATAAATTAAAGGATGTTTTTAATAAGGACAATAGGTTGGGTTATAATCAAACTAAATCTAACTTTGAGATTATATTAGCCAAGGGCAACAAGGGATTGATAGGTAGGGTTTATAAATTACTTATAGAAATAAACTTAGAACAGGAAAGGATTAAACCAGTGATGTTGAAATGGATGCGAGATTTGGGGCATAATATAGATCTGGAAACATGGGGAAAGTTATGGAAAGAAGAGTTTAAGTTTACCATCTCAAATGAAATAAGAGAAAATTTATATAAAATGTTTTATAGATGGTATATAACTCCAGTATTATTAAGCAAAATGAAAAAAGATGGTAAGGCCTCTTGTTGGAAGTGTGGTACGGATATAGGTACATTTATGCATGTTTGGTGGTTTTGTAAAAAAATTAGGAGGTTTTGGAGATTAGTTTTGAATGAAACAAATAATTTGATTAAGTCCAAAATTAAGAGAGATCCCGCTTTTTGTTTATTGGGTATTTCAAAACAAGATTTAGATCTAGGTGACAGAGTCATATGTCAATATAGTTTTGCTGCGGCAAGAATCACAATTGCTAAAAAATGGAAGCAAATAAATAAACCTTCAATTAAAGAGTGGAGAGAAAAACTATGGTTGTATATGCGGATGGCCAAACTTACAGCTTTTCTACATGATAAAGATATGGAGGATTTTAAATCTATATGGTCAAAGGCCGCCGCATATTGGGATAAATCGACAAAAACGGATTTTGAAACTGTACTTAACGAATTGTAGTATTATGTGATTCTTAATTAACTATAAGATGAGAATTTTTTTTTTTTAATGTAGTGTCATAACACCCCAACGGAAGTCCAATGGTGATGGGCACTGAGGTGGGGGCTGGGACTCAGGGCACTATGGAGATATATATTACGAGAATGTATCTTTTAATTATTAGATAATTAGTGCTCTTTGTATTTCTGTTTGGTTGTTTTGTTTGTATTTTATGTTTTTTCTTTTTTGTATGTTTTATTAAAAATTTAATAAAAAATTTATTTAAAAAAAACAGTAACACTCTTACAGTATTTTCTTTAGCAGTCTTTGATCATTGACACCTTAAGACTGGGGGCGGGGTTGGCTGCCTCGGCAGGTGAATCTGCTGCAGGCTCACCAGCCCAGATCGGGAGCAGAGAGGAGGTGGCTGACTCTGGAGGAGAGGTGGCTGCCTCGGCTGATAACCCCACAGTAGGCTTACCAGCCTAGATCAGCAGCTGGCTCAACAGCCCAGATGGGGAGCGGGATGGTGGTGGCTTACTCCGCTGGCACGTGGGCCGGATAAGAGTTCTCAAGTGGCCGGATGTTTGACATCCCTGGTCTAGATTCTAGAGTAAACACTGGCATGGACTGGCATTCCACTCACAACAGAGAAGTTATATCTGTCTAGTGTAGCATTACACGAAGAAACACGTTTTGCACTTCATAAACAACTTGTTATAGGGAGATAATTAACAGAGCAAATCCTGAACAGAATTACACTCTTCTAACCCTATTGGCATCAGCTCCTCTTCCAGATGCTTGTTTCAAGAGTAACAATAATCTGAGCTATAATGCAACACTGGTTTTATAATTTGTCCACATGATCCACACATTTAAGTATAATTCCTACATAGCAGCCTCCCCACTCCAAGATGCAAATGAAAGTGGAAGCAGAGAGAACACTGAAAGGGGTAATAATGGAAATGAAAGAAGTTAGACCTCAACATATATAGAAGTCTTCTTCATTTTGTATTGAGCAATGGCAAAGTGCACCTTAGGCAAAACAATTAGCAACAACCATGATTTGCAATGTGGCCTGTGCATGTCCAGTGTAAAACTATCAGCAATGAGCCAGGAGTTGAGGTTCCGAAAATAATCTGAAAGGGCCTAAAGTCATAATGCTACCTTTTACTGTCCTGTGCCTCACCCACCAACCTTGATCGGCCCTTGCAGCTGTAAAATCTCTAAAGTTCACACAAGCATCTTCTGCCCTACATTGAAATCAAAAGGGAAAACAAAGGGAGTCTTCTGTTTCTCAGCTCCTGTATTTAGTGCCAGGGCAGCCTCTGGCTTTCAGAAGGAGCAATTGCAGGGAATGGTCTCAATTCTTTTTGCAGCAATCCCCATGCTAAAACCATATGCTGAACATGTGTATTGCTGTATAATAGTTTATACTTTACCCAGCAAAAACTAAAGGAATCCACAGCACTAGACAAACTGGTCATTGTATAATCTAGTATAATCTAGCCTGGCAATATGCATTATTAGCTGAAGAATGACATTACTTTATAACGACATCAATTCAGAGACAGGAATTTTGGCAAGGGCTCCCAGTTTAATGGCTCCCTGTGCTTGTATTACAGAAAGTTTAGGATATAGCAGTTACTTAATTTATGCATTCACCTTACTCAATATACAATGAGCCTAAACTAGTTTAAGAAGAAGTTCATCACTGGGGCAAATTCTACTAGTATGGAAGGTATGACAGTAATTCAAATCTCCTTTCTCCTTACAGGTTTTTCAATAATAGTGGAAGGGACTGCTGATTCCTGAAGGTAGGGAATAATAATAAAAAATAGATTTTGCAGCGGCTTTGAATCCTGCCATTAAAGATTAGCAAGCACTGTAACTGACAAATTTAAAAGCAATGACAGATTAATTTTTTTATATTAGTGAAAAGCTCGGCTAAGAAGATATAAAACAAATCCAATGTAGACAGTGATGGGATTTCTTCCATAATAACTTTCTGGAAGGTTTATTGGCACTTACCAATGCCAGCACATTCAGAAACTCCCGAGTATCAAAGTGTAACAGTGTGCGTACATAGGGGTAAACTTCTTCATCTACTGGTGCTTCAGCCGAGTGCAAATGAATAAGAAATTCAAAGACCTGCAACAAAAGATTAATGGTCTCGTCATAATTAATGTGCAAAGACCTGAAGAAACTGTTCTAAATTTATCAATTCCAGAAACCTTCCGGAGTACAGTAAATAAATTTTCAATACAGTGCACTGTGACTTAACTACTATCCATTGTGCTGGAAAGATATATCATGGCACAAGGTCAACGATTTAGCAGCAGACAAAATACTTCAGTTTAACATACCCCATTGTTTCTTACATCCATTTTCACAATTATTGACATTTATTGTTGCTTGCTGGTACTTGAGCAGAGATTATCACCATGGGTAGCTCCAAATGATGCATTCTGGCAAAGGGCAGAAAGGCATTTGCCTTCTAGTTTACTAGACAAAAATGAATCTCTTCCTAATACACTGAATCTGATATGTGGACATAAGGGTAGACAAAAGATAGGTAAAAATTTATTGACAGGATTTAAAGCAGGAAACACAACGTGAATATCTGGTGAATTGCAGGCCAAGAACTGGAAAAAAGACGAGTGTAGGTCAGACCAGTGGTGAAAATCCTAATTTTAAATGTGTATTATTAACATTAAGATTTGACCTGAGTTCACATACTATGTGAACTGTAACATGTTCTAGCTAACCCATAGGCATACCTTTCCCCATGCCAAAAATTAAAGTAAGCTCAGTACAACAAACACAGAAATGAAAATCCCTCAGGGCCATGTATTAATATATATTAGGGCATTACCTTCTAAAGGTATCCATAATGAACAAAACCATGAAAAGAAAGAAGTTAATCAGGAGCTTTACTGTTTGTCAGTGGAACTGCGGGAGAGATGCAAGTGGGATGTTGGAATCCAATTAAAAAAAAAACTCATCACTCCTATCACAGCTACCAAAGACAAATCAGTATATATGATGAGATCATCTGCCAACACCAATACCTTTTATATTTGTGCATTATCTTAAGGAAATGAAAGAACAAGATACAAATGGAACGCAAGGCTAGAAACTACTTTTGTTGTATTTGTTAATTTGCTCTTGTTCCTACCTTTGCTTTCAACACTTGTCTGTATTTGTACAGACTTTCTTGTTTCCTTTATGCCCAGACTATGAAACATAGCAAGCAATCCTAAGCAGACCTACACAGAAATAAATTCCATTTTATGCAATGGGCTTACACCCAGAAAAGTGTTCTTAGGATTGCAACTATATAGTCTCATAGCCTTTGAAGCTGAGCTCAGAAATCTCTGGGGTGCTGCTGGGGTAACCATTGCCAGAATGGACATTTAGTAGTCACAGAAAAGGCCTTCGAGAATATGTGTTGTGTTGTGTTAAGTGCTGTTAAGTCGCTGACGAGCGGGCCTGTTGGTGCTTGTGGGGGCTTCTGGCGCACACCCCTAGCCGGCTGCATCGCTGCCTCTCCCGGTGAGTAGGGGGTTCAAGGGCTCTTCCCCCTCCCCCTGTAGGATGGCGCTGGGGTCGGGGTGGGCAGGAGGGCGACCTGGGGCAGGGGCGAGATCCTCCTCCCGCTCTAAAATGGCGGCTGCCATTTTAGAGCGCAGCATTATTGACCCTCGGCTTATACTCGGGTCAATTAAAAAATCCCTTTTTTGTGGTCCAATTCGGTGCCTCGGCTTATACTCGGGTCGGCTTATACCCGAGTATACGGTATGTAAATAGTCTTTGTTGTAAGATTTTGAGCATCACTTTACTTGTTTGAGAAATTAATGCAATGGTCTGAGTTGCTGCAGTCTTTGACATCTCCTTTTTTGGATACTGGAATGTAAATTGAGCATTTCCAATTACTGTTTTATTTTCCAGCCGGCTCTGTGCGCCCTGTCCACCTCCCAGCTGGCTGTTGGGGCGGGGAATGCCGGCTTGCACCGTCCGGACGCACACGCGCCCAGCCGGCTCTGTGCGGCCCACCAGCTGGGAGGCTGCACAGAGCCAGCTGCACAGAGCCGGGGAATGCCGGCTCGCGCCGTCCCGACGCGCACGCGCCCAGCCAGCATTCGCTCCATAAAACAAGTTTTTAGAGGAGGAAAACAAGATTTTTTCTTGTTTTCCTCCTCTAAAAACTAGGTGCGTCTTATGGAAAGGTGCGTCCTATGGAGCAAAAAATACAGTATGTTGATAGGCTTTCCCTGAAGACTGATATTCTTTGGTCAGACTTTGCATTATAGCTCCTGACTGCCTGTGCTACATCTCGCCTCACTATTAAAGAAACTCCGTTTTTTCTGTTTTGGTCATCCTCTGACACTTTTGTAATTTTCTGACTGAAAATGTCCCAATCCAGTCCACTTTAGTTCACTCACTCCCAGGATTGAAATTTTTAAATGTTCCACTTCTCGTTTTACAATTTCAATTTTACCCTGATTCATGCTTCTCACGTTCCATGTTCCTATTATATGCATCGAACAACTTTGGACTTTCCTTTTGCATCTATTCATGTCAACAACTGCATCCTTTTGGCTTTAGTCCAGTCTCACCATTAAGAATAGCACTACTCATACTTGTCCTCCACTCTTCCCTGGGGGTACCATCCTCCAGCACTATATCTTTTTCCAGTTTGGATTGTCTCATCATAGGGTTTTCAGGGAAAGGGTTGGTCAGAAATGGTTTACCATTGCCTTTTTCTGCACAGTACTAACCAGGGTTAGCTGTAGTGGCACTGCCGTTGTCTACAAAAGAGCCTCCGCCAGTGTCACCTTCCATTACTGCTGCTGCCCAGCAGCAAGCCTTCAAGGATTCCTCTGCCCCCATCACCACTGGAACTGTCTGTTCTCGTCTGCTGATGTGGCTATTAATCCCTGAAGGAGGTGGTGTCTCAGCTGTGACCATTCCACCTTGAGTGACTCTGCTAGGAGTCAGAGTCAAGACCCCTTACAATATTGCTCCCAGCTTCGCTGACACACACAAACCCCCTCACCAAGTTAAGGTGTGTGTCCAAAAGGTGGATATATTTCCTATTAAATACACACAGTTTTCATCTCTAAAAAAATTAAATTGCTCTAGTACATGTTATAGTATATTTTAACTCACCTGGTTTTTAACCAAGGGCACCAGATCCTCAGGAATATTGCCTAATGGATAAGCCCGACCTGCCAAACTGCAACTGTAAGAAAATACAAAGAACAAAGTTATAACATTATAAGTTATAGTATTATATAGTATTACAAATGAATTGTTGCCATAGTCCACAAATTTAAATGTAACTGAGAAAAGATTTCCAGTTCTTTTCATAGATGCCTACTCTACTGCACGGAGTCACTGGTCACTTTCACATGGAAGTCTTGCTCCAAATTACCCTCCAAGCTGCAGTGGGGTTTCTTCCAGACACCATTATGCAAACCTTCACCTTCTGGATTTGCCCCCAGGTGCAATGCATAGTTTCCCAAACCTAATTGAGTACAGTCTTTCCTGAAAGATCATATGCAAAGTGAGTTTGGTCATACTATGGACAGGAAGGTGCACAACAGGGAACCGTCCCCCATCATTTCCTTTGAGCAGCATCACATGTGCATCTGACACAGAACAAACTAAAGAGGACAGCAAAATCTTCATTCCCTGAAATACTACTCATTAACATTTCCGCACGTGTATAACAAGCTTCAGTAAGTAGCTAAACATCACAACCATTTTCACCAAGCTATAAGCTGCGACTAACAAAATATGCGCTCCTTTAGTAATCTTCTTCTTTGGTACATGTTCAATAATACTTAATCAGAAACCAAAACTATGACCCTATCCCAGTGCCTTAAAGATTGAAGCAAAGAAGGTGTTCATAAGCTGTGGGTCATAGAAATGTACCTTGCATGTTGCATACCTGCTATCCCTCTACTAGAAGAATAAAAGAGAGCATTCAGATCAGAACAACCATGTTATGTGACTATGTGTGCATCCTCACCTGATGTGTAACCTTGCAAGGATCCATTCAGCATTCAATCATTATGTATTAAAAATGGATACTAGTCATGATGCATACCTACTCTTTCCAGGATCAGAGGAGCATGCCTATTATAAGTGGAACACAGGCAGGATAATGCTGTTGCAGTCGTCTTGTTTGTGGGATTCCTAGAGGCACCTGGTTGGCCACTGTGTGAACAGACTGCTGGACTTGATGGACCTTGGTCTGATCCAGCATGGACTTTCTTATGTTCTTATTACTGATTAATGTTACAGTACCATCCTAAGCGGAGTTATATCCTTCTGATAGTTGTGTATGTCCCTCTGTGTGTCCTAATTGTAACAGCCTTTGGCCTTATATAACAAATGTTTTGCTTGCTTACACCCTTCTACGTGCTCTTAAGTCAATGGGCTTAAGAGGGTGTGTAATTCTGCTTAGGACAGCACTGTTAGTGAATGATATGGCTCACTGAATGTCAGCAAAGAAATTCATATAGCAATGTACAGTGTTTAAATCAATGAACTGTGTGACATAGTAGCCTCTCTCTCACTTTGCAGACAATAAAATAAAGCAATTAACTACGTTTTAATACTGGAAGCACTGTACCTGATATAAACAAGAAGCTTGTTGCCCATAATCACCTGCTCATCTAAGAAAACATAAAGAGGAAAAAAGGATTATGTCATCTTCCAAACCAAAGAAAGGGCAAAATTATTTAAGGCTCATGTTTTGATTTATCAAAATTCTGTATAAATGCTGATTTGTTTAGGCTGCTTCCACATAGGAGATTTTGCTCTGGTTTGGCAACCAAACTAGAACAGCCCCCTCCCCCTGAGAATCCACACAACGTTACCTTAGTGGTGTGCTTTTTCTCTTACTTTGCTGCAATCTTTTCTAAACATAGTTTTGTGCAATCTTTTGGAAAGATAGCAGTCAAAATGTGTTTGCAGGCCATGTGCATGACAAGGTGTGCATTTTTTCAGGTCCTGCCTACATCAGTACTGTTTCCCTTGCCTCATCCCCCACACCAAGGCCATAATTTCCCCCTGCCCCTGGACCACTGCTTTGGGGGAAAAAGTAATTGACCTATCACTGTAGCATTATAATGTTATAATGATCTGTCTAGCAAACCCTTTGAATTCCCAGCTATCATTAAAATAAAAAGTTTCTACCCCCCTTTTTTGGTGAAGATATGGGTAAAGGTATAGATCTGAAATGAAAAGGGTTAGAGACTTTTAAAGAAATGAATGGTGGGAATTCAGACTTCTAATAGATAGATAATTATAACATTATCATGCTGTAGTGATGTGTCAATTGCTGATTTTTTTAAAGCCCCCCAAAAAGTTCTCCAGTACTGCTGGGAGTGAGGAATGGCAGTTGCAGGAGACTGAGTCCAGAGAAGGGCGGGGGAACAGCCTTATGGATGCTCCATTGCGCAATATTTGCTCAGCCTTATGCTTTTGGGGGGATTTTGTACCCAATGACTGCTTATTCAAGAAAAATGAAAGTTTTCTTTTTTTCTGAAATTGGTGTTATTTGCACCACATATAAAACCTAGCATGGCTCACACTTACCAAAATACCACAAAAAGGCAGGGAAAGAACTGCTTACCTCTGAACAAGTCTAAAAAGAAAGATTTCCCCCTATATTCAGGGTGGTCTGGATTAAGAAAGTGATTCCGAATTTGAAAAAAAGCCTCTTAAAAGACAGAAGAGAATATTTTGGTTGCAAATTTCCACACTAATACACATCTTGTTTCTCACTTGATGATGGCAGCAAGAAGAAATTCTGTTTGAGGGGATGGAATGAAGCTAGAAAGGTTCTCACTGAGGTCTAGCAGATTGAGGACAGGTGACTACACTCCACATGCCCAGTGGTAGAAAGAGGTAATAGTGCAAGCCATTTTACTACAGACAACAATATCATATGCACACAAAAGAGGAAGCCACAGCCACAGTTGTAAATAACATGAATTTAGGATCAGTGTTCATGATAAACTACAGGCTAGTTTCACACAATTAGTACATGCAAATTAGCTTCTGTAACGGAAAACCCGGGTTCGAGGGGGAGGAAAAGAGACCCAAAAAACTGTTATCAAGAAAAACAGTTTTTATTCCAGCTGGACACCCAGTTGCTTTAATAAGCAAAATAACTGAGCCCCGATTCTACCGGGGAGAAGACATTTATCCAAAACCGTGCTCTGACGGGGCCACATCAACATTCCGTGGTTATCTGGTTGTTTAACATTATCTGGAGCCTCAAGAGCTCCAGTGGTTCCATCCAGTTTTCTAGTATTGTTATTGTTCACTCCGACTTCTCCATGACATTTACCCTACTAACTTAGCACACACCGAGCTTAGCTTGTATCCAGGCAGACATTCTCCCCCTGCTGTCTTAATACATTTCAATAATTGTACAGAAAGGAAAAGAGGTTATCACACACTATTAAATCAGACTGCTTAAGTGGATCTTCCATATTCAGGGGAAATCTATCTTGCTGTCTCACTTCATATAAAAATTCTCTCTTCTGGAATAAACAAGCCAATTATCAGTGAGCACCGGATGACAGCGAATGGACTGAGCACAAATAAAATGAAAAACCATTATCCCTCACTCTGTTAAGAGGTAACAGAGCAAGCAACACTCCAAAAAGAACTCAAAACGTTAGTGTAACAGAAATTATTTAACAAAAAAGTACATATGAGACATGCTGTACCTGAGAGAGATTTGCCAGCAGCAAGTGGAGGAGCGATGACCTTGAATAATTTCTAGAACAATATTGAAAGAATGGATATGGGAAGGAACAGAAAAGTAACCCAGTTGTTTCTTTTGTTATGTTTCATCATTTTGCAGACTATACGCATACATCTTAATGGTTTAGCAGTAACAGGCTAAAATGAGTGGAAGAAGGTGCTTACGCCTAAGTCAATTTTATTACAAAGTTTGCAAGGTACTTTAGGCATGATGGAGTGAAGCACATCACTATGGGGTTTTTCCTGCTTTTATGGCTTAAGGCGATTTCACACAAACAAACAAAGTTTTCATACAAGAGATACAGTTTCTATCTGGGAAATAAATTACACCGAACATTCAATCTATCACACGAGACTATTTTCCTGTAGCCAACTCTGCCTTAATTCCTCATTGGCTCAGCAGCAGCTCACTTATTTAAGTAATTTTATCCACTTCTCTTCCCAGTAGGGACCCAAAGTGGCTTACAAAACACAAAAAATATAATTTAAACAAACAGAAAAAAACCCCAGACAGTATAATAACCACATCCTGGGCTAGTCCTGGATCCACTGGCCCAGCTCATTCAGAGCCACAGGCAAGCAGCCAAGGACCGAGAGCCCTTTGACTCTTGCCCTTCAGCTTGTTCCAAAGGCTTGCTCCTCTGGCCAATCTGAGGCTTAAACACTCATAACAGGAAAGGCATCAGGAATGCAGCTTAGATCTTATGTAGCTGGCAGAGACGCTTCCAAGTCTCCCCCCTCCCCTCACAGTAGTGAGCAGTGGACAGCATCACTGACAGGCCAGGTTTGAACAACCAAATCATTCTCAATAGAAACTGCAGCCCCAACATTTGCATATTCCCTTTCAGAAGACACTAGGCCACTGCAGAGGAGAAAAAAGCCTTTTTTCCAAAATAAAAACAGGGAAAAAGGGTTTTTCCCCCATAGGGGAAAGTGGGCCTGCACCACCTAAGAAGGTGGTGCAGGACCACCAGCATCCTGGGAGGCTTTCCCAGGGCGAAAAAGGTTTGGAAGATGCCTAAAGGCAGCTCCGTCACTCCCGGAACGCCCCAGGAATGCCTCATGAGATGCCGGCATGGGAATTTGTGCCAGGAGAACACTGGCAGAAGGCCCCGCCGGTGCCTGAGCCCCACGCCGCGGCATGGTGTCCCGGGGCCGGCAGGGATGCCTACTGCGGTGGCTTAAGTGCCTGTTATCCTGGGATAAGTGGGCACTTATACTGCCATGGGGTCACATCACTCCTAAGCCAACTCATCCCCCCTTCAGGAATGCAATTAGTTGCGTCCTTTAGAAAGTTTTCACTATTAATTCAGACAGAATACTGGTGATCAAACAATCCATTCACTCCCACAGGTTACCTAATGTCCTCTAAAGTATAGCCACGGAACAAAACATATTTCCCCACAAGAAAATTGATTTGAGTATCTGGATGGTTCACCAAAATAAAAAGAATGCTGATGACTAGTTAAGGAGACATGATCACACAAACAACCCACATGCTGCTTATTTTCTACCTACAGAGGAAATAATGAACATGGCAATTATGTTTTAGGGCTAAAAGAGATTTGTTCACTGCTGAACAAGTATCAACAAATTATGTGGATGGTATTTATCATTATGAATGTGTCATTACTTTCATGTTATTTTATCTCAAAACAACACAAATTAAAAAGCTGACCTTGCCCGCCCGTGCGGGCTGCAGCTGCAGCATTACATTGAGTCATACCATTTATAAATCTCTCAAGGTCATATCATCTGCTTCAATGCCAGAAACAAAACTTGCAATGATATCTGCTCCCACACAGTGTCAATTAATTTCATCAAGAGAGAGTTGGAAATAGAGCAAATCCAAGCAACCATAGCTCCATGCTCTCCAAAGGCCTGTTCACTCGTTACTTTCCAGAAAAGAGATCTCAATTACAATTAAAGAGGAAGAATAAAACTGGACTTCTCCAGTCTAAAAGTAGGAAATATTTAAGGACTCAGGTTCTACAGAGCAGCAGATCACAATGGCCATTTATGCACGGGAGGTTTTGCCTTGGATTTGCCACTCTCTAATGCACATTTCCCCCACCTGAATTCTCTAAACTCAACAATAAGCCCCCCATGCAGAGTTTTGAGAATTCAGGTGGGGAAAACGTGAATCTAGAGAGTTGCAAATCCAAGGCAAAACCTCCCATGCATAAATGGCCAAAGATTGTAAAAGATTAGTTCAAATCTGGTCAGTACTCTAGATATTTGGCACATACCTCCATGGGAGTAATAAAATCATTCATTCCACTGTTGTAGACATAGATCATAGCATCATAAAGGTGATTTTCCCAACACATGAGGACAACCTAAGAACAAAAGAAACTGTTGAGATTTACAGATGTGTGAAATGCTATAAATGGATAGCTTCAGAGTGAAAATTTTCAGCATTACCTATACAAAGAGCTGAAACTGGTTCATTTGGTACTGAAGTAGCAGTGCACTTGCACTTGCATAGCAGTGCAAGTTTCTGTACCCAAGCATTTGTATACACTTGTAGATTTTTAAAAGTACAATATTGGACTCTTAAAAATCCACAAGTGTATACAAACGCTTGTGTTCAGCAACGTGCACTGCTATGCAAGCTGACTGCTTCTCAAAGCATTCTAGAATTGGTAAAGAAATTATCTGCAGGAATCCAGCCTCTATTATTTGTATTAATCTCAGTTCCTACAAAATGCCATACTGGACTCTGTAAGAACTGGGATTAATACAAATAATAGAGGCTGGATTACTGCAGATGATTTCTTTACCAATTCTAGAATATTGTCGAAGGCTTTCACGGTCAGAGTTCATTGGTTCTTGTAGGTTATCCGGGCTGTGTAACCGTGGTCTTGGTATTTTGTTTCCTGACATTTCTGCCACAGCTGCTGGCAAAACGTCAGGAAAGAAAATACCAATACCATGGTTACACAGCCCGGATAACCTACAAGAACCAATTCTAGAATACTTTGAGAATGTTGAAGTGGGCTAGTTGAACCATTTAGCACAATGCAATATACAACTTGTAAATACTGAATTATTTAATTAAGGATCACAAGCAGAATGAGGCATTCACACCAATTTTGAAGAATGCAGGATACTGATCTCACCTGCTGAATGTCTAGGCTGGTGATGTCCATATGTACAATGCAAGCCTCCATGTCTGCCATTAAATTTTTATCTTGGAAATGAAGAAGCAAGTCTTTCATAATTTGAGCTGTTATTCCCACCAATTTATCACTTAAAATGTATGGCTCAAGACATTCCAGAAAGACACCTTTTGCCACAGAATTTTCACTCATTTTGTCATACATCTGACTAAACAACAGGTCCCTAAAAAAGAGAAGATGGCAAGATGTTAAGAGAGATATTACTGAACATCCATAGCTTGTTCAAAGTGGGTAGCCGTGTTAGTCTGTTTGTAGTAGTCAAAAAGGGCAAGAGTCCAGTAGCACCTTAAAGACTAAAAATATTTTCTGGTAGGGTATGAGCTTTCGTGAGCCACAGCTCACTTGTTCAGCTGTATCTGAAGAAGTGAGCTGTGGCTCACGAAAGCTCATACCCTACCAGAAAATATTTTTGTTAGTCTTTAAGGTGCTACTGGACTCTTGCCCTTTTTGATCCATAGCTTGATCAGTTAGCTGTCATTCACTTCTAAACAAAACCACCATGGAACAATATTTTCTGCTTTGAGACTCAAACTCTAAAAAGTTGAGACCCTAGAGGGTCATCCAATTAATCTCCTGTTGTTTTGCATATAAGCAATGGAAAATGCAGTGCTGTGATTCAGGACAGGCAATTATACAGAAAGGCTTCACCTACACCTGATTATTCCTTAATTGCCAGCTAGCAGGTCTAATATTTCTTCTGGAACACCTGCTGTTTGTCATTAAGGCAGCCTAAAGGACTTGAATAGCTGGCTGCTTTCATGCAGTCAGTACAGATGGCAAGCGCCTTGGATTCAATAGGCACACTTTCCAGCTCTCACTTACATTCGCTGAAGCAGAAGGCAGTAGTCAACAATGACAGGCACCATATCCTGTGAAAGGAGCACACAGAAAAGGTAATTAACAATCTGAAAGTACCATTAGATGTCATATAACTGCTGTAGCAACTATCAAAAAGCAGCAAAATGAGTCTTACGCTGAAAGGATGAGGGAGTTCACGGAATTAGGAAAGCATTATTTCTTGAACACAATCCCCAGACAGGCAGACTTGCTGGGGCTTTCCATTGCCTTTCTTCTAGTCAGATGAAGTCCCACCACTCACCCAGCTACTTTTATGAGATACCAAAGGGCAGCATGATAGCAACATAGACAGAGTAAGAACATTTCAATACTGTGGTGTTTGAAAGTATGTTGAAATTGTTCAAAAGCTATAGTTGGTTTTCTCTGAACTGTAAGAACAGTTGGTCTTTATATGCCGACTTTCTCTACCACTTAAGGGAGATTCAAACCGGCTTACAATCACCTTCCCTTCCCCACCACAGACACCCTGTGAGGTAGGTGAGGCTGAGAGAGCTCTAACAGAGCTGTAACTTGCCCAAGGTCACCCAGCTGGCTTTGTGTGTAGGAGTGAGGAAACAAATCCAGTTCACCAGATTAGCCTCTGCAGCTCATATGGAGGAGTGGGGAATCAAACCCAGTTCTCCAGATCAGACTCCACCGCTACAAACCACCATTCTTAACCACTACACCAAAGACGTCTCTCTTTAAAAAGAAAAAAAGAAAATGAAACTGCTCCAAGGTACTGTACCTGGAAGTATTGCTCCATCACTTGGATTTTACCCTGGTCAGGACATTTTTTCATAGTTCGGTCAGCATAATGAATAAGGATTTCAACCATCTGTTGTGGTGGGGGGAGAAAGTAAAAGCAGTAGGGAATGCTTCTAAAATGCTTTACATTTGAGGAAAGTGCTTATGACAGAGATAAGAGAAAGGTAGTATGTGGGAAATAGCTCAAGACTCCTGATTACAAAAGCAGCTAGTTACACCAATTTTTCTACATACTTCAAAAATACTTGAAGAAGCACTAAAACAGCTCACATGCATCTTTGTGAAAGACATACTGATTCCAGTTTTTAATTTTGTAACCCTGAGGTTCTGAGATGAGTTCAACTTGCCTTCATGTCGAACTCCTGAATATATTTGGGAAACTACCAAGACTTTGCTTAATATTAATATGTTAATGGAGCATTTCAGAAGCACTTTATACTTTACATATATCAGTGTACAGGGCAATGAACATTACAAGACAGTGGGAACAACCATGCTGTCCACCCCCATTAACCACCACGTGCACCACCCACCTCCAATATGCATTTGCTGCATGGGGTACAGTGCCTATGTACATAGGCTCAAGTCTCCACATTTGAGAACAATTGAGAACAAACATTCCCCATCACAGGGATGGAGCCAGCATGCAGATGATATTACAGCCTGTGTCCAGGTTTGGGTGAATATGTGCAGGCAGCAGGTCAAATACAACTGGTTGTAAGCAAGAGGTGGGGCCAGCACACTTGATCCTACTCTCCCTCTATGCCTGTCACCCTGTACACCAATAGGTCACACATTTATAGGGTTAAAAGTTATCATTTGAAAATGTAGCCACACAGACACATGCTAGTTACCAAGGGTCAGCTGTAGCTGTCATGAATGAAAAATACATGCATTGATGGTTGTTTTTCTTTTTGCAGGTGCCAACAACTCCATTTCTTGTTGGGAAGACAAAACCAGCATCTTACACAAAAGAAAGTCATCCTACAACTGAAAACAAGACACTGGAGAAAAAAGACTCACTCTGTCAGCAACAACAGCCTTTCGTTTGGGCTCATCCCCAGACAAACCTGTTGGGGGAAAAAATAAAAGTAAAAATAAAAGTAAAATAAAAATCAGAAAGCTACTTCCTTTTCACGACCAGCAAATGAAAAGAACCTTCTCTTCTTGAAGCTCATAAAAAAAAAATTCTGTTCATAGTACTCTCTGTAAAGTCACTTAACAGCATGTTAAAACAAATTTAAAAAAACTTTAGAATAGCCCTATCCACAATGGTTTGTTTTTATGGTTGTTTATTATTGATAATTTTATGGGTTTTTTATAATGTTATTGTATTATTTTACTTAAAAACCTGTCCCAAGCAGGTTTTTATAATGTTATTGTATTATTTTACTTAAAAACCTGTCCCAAACAGGTCTCTGGAGAGGTGGCATATAAATTTTCAAAATAAGTTACCATCCAAAGGCTGCACTGTAACCAAGTAAAAGGTCCTGGGATCATATGAAAGGGCTGGATCCAAACTAAATTTTCCAGTGGCAGAAAGGAATTTATCTGCCTCCCCTCGCCCCAACTCCAGCTCACTGATCTCCAGAATGCTGCTCCTGGGGGAATAGGAGACTCTGATGAATGACAAGCTCGGGGTCTGTGGTGGAAGGCAGAATCAGTGAAAAATTAGAAATTTAGTCTGGATCCAACCCAGTGAGTGATGGATCTGGATGTTCTCGTTATTGAGATAACATCACTCAAAATCTCCACACAAACCCAATCTCATATACACCAATGGCTACGGTACTTTCCCTTTCTAGCTTTCACCAGATGCTGAAGAAGTGGCTCTAGATCATGCAAGCTTATGCTGGGTTAGATGTTTAGTGGATAAGACAAATTCATGGAGCACTGAGCCACTGAAGGCTACTAACTGGAGCTAACAGGAATCTCCACTTTCAGAGGCAGCACATCCCTATGAATCCCATTTTAGCTTCTGTAAACCATCTAACAATCACTGTCGGAAAGAGGGTAATGCATTAGATGGAATTCCCTGGAGTACCTTGATGTAGCCCTAAATCAAAACATTTTTATAATAAAAAGGAGAGGTTTTTTTAGTTACCCACATTATAATTTATTTGGATAAACTTACCCACAACAGCCTTGGCTTTCCCTTCATGAAAGGACCAAGCAAGTGCCAAAGCTTCATTAAGGCACTCTTGCTTCAGAAGATGATCTATTCGCTTAAAAAAAAGTTATCACAGTTTCATGAAAGTATATGGAAAAATTTTATTCAATCAGTACTGTGCACACTAATAAAGCATTTAACACAGGCGTTGCAGTGTTTGTTGACTATAAACTTCAAGACTACTTGGTCTGAACTAAGAAAAAACAACTCTGTCTTTTCTCACAGTGGCACTTGCACCCCTCAGGCTATTTATCCCCTCAAAATCAGGAGCTCTATGAGTCCTTTTTATGTAATCAAAACCATCAGCCTTTGATTTAAAAAAAAAAGAAAACAGCAACAGAACAAACATGCCAGACATCTGCTACAGAATGACACCCACATGATTATATAGCTTCCTCCTTATGACTATTAAGGAACCCCCTGGCACAGAGTGGTAAGCTACAGTACTGCAATCAATAGATCAGCTCATGACCTGAGTTTGATCCCAACGGAAGTGTGTTTCAGGTAGCCTGCTCAAGAATGACAGTCTTCCACCTTTCCGAGGTTGGGGGAAGAGTACCTAGCTTGCGGGGGGTAAAGTGTAGACGACTGGGAGGGCAATGGCAAACCACCCCATAAACATAGTCTGCCTAGTAAACATTGGTGATGTGATGTCACCCCATGGGTCAGTAATGACCCAGCACTTGCATAGGGGACTACCTTTACCTTTTTTATGACTATTACAGCACAGTTGCAGACTGCCATTTTCTAATGAAATTAACAATGTACAGATTGGGGATTAGAACCTGGATCCCTCACTGGCACTAAATCCATTACACCACACTGAATCTCATGAGCAAAAGGTATTCCAGTTAACAATTCCTGACATCTTTGGAAGTTTCCGCTACCTATACCCCTTTGTACAGAACCAACTGGAAGAGGTCATGTTGCAACACAATCAAGATGCTTAGTCAGAACACAGACAAAAGAGTCTTCCATTGGAAAATAATTTAATATGCTAGGGTAAAAATATCATACTCAAAACACTGAGGCTTTCCAAAAAATAACCTTTAAATTTAGTCTTGATTGAAACAGCATTCCTCTTTTCACCAAGTGATAAAGCTTAGCATTTTAATCAGCATCCTTTACTTACTTCTCTCCAGCTCCTCAACGTCATCACATGAACAGACTGAAAGCAAAGAAAGGCAAAAGGGTGAAAGCAGAATTTTTAAAGAACCTATTAACAATAATTATGGACTCTTATAACAGGTCAAACATGACGGTGACGCACATATTCCAAACAATACAGAAATATGGCTTAGTCCAGTGATTTAAAACACCACAGCATACAGAAAACCACGAGCAGAGCTCTGCTCATCAAATGGGTCTTCCCAGCCTACCATTTAGTTTTCTGCTCACACAAGAAACTGTTTGGACCTTCTAGTAGTGCTATAGAGATCATTCAAGAAGTGAAAACCAGCTATTTGATAAGAATCGAGAATCCAGGGATCCAGTCACTAGATTTGTACAACTGTTGCAGGTAGCCCCAGGTAAACAAGCATCACTATACTTCTTTATGGCCTATGGATCAAAAGTCACTTGTTACACAACTTATGACACCTGAAGCAAATGGCTTAAAAATATGGACCTGTGATGCCATGGGATGTATGGAAGAAATATTTATTTAATCTTCCTGTTCTCCTAAATGGCCCTCTGAATAAGGTGACTAAGTTCATTTACAGAATGTAAAGTCTACCTTGATGTCTGTCTGCATGTTTGTCTTTCCCTGAGGAGGAAATCTGGTGCTGACTTGGCAGCCTTAGATCCTAGACCAAAAGCAAACAATCTACCCCCTTCCAAAAAAAGGTCAGAAAAAGCCTTCAGAGAATCATTTATAAATGAAGACTAACAGGCAAAAAATCTGTTGCTTCTTCAGTACAGAAGTAATAGAAAAGCAGACAGGGAACCTCTTTAGAGCTGAGAAATTCCTCCAAAGCAAACAAAAACACCTTCTTTAGGCAACTATTTAAATCACCACTGGCTGGATTACTTGCCAAGGTGGTCCTTATGAACAGGCACAAGGCTAAAGTGAAACCTGGCAAGATATCCTAAAAGAAAAGCAGGTTGCTTAGTTGTAACTGCTATTCTTTGAGTGGTCATTTGTTCATTTATATTGATGGGCTTTGTACTTGTGCAATGCTTAGATTCCAGAACTTCTAGATCTAGTTTTTAAGCAAGAAAGTCATCTACCCTCAGAGATGCAGCCATAACTGTACATGCCCACTTGTTAGATAATATTGTAATATCCAACATTTCTTTCGGTATTTCGAAGTAGAACCTATGGTTTTCACAGCATTTAATCATTTAGTTAATCAAGAAGTAGATAATCAGTTAAAACCTTTAATCAGAAACTCTAACATTGACAACTGTAACAATAGTAAGATAGACTGGTCGGACATACCTTTGTACCTAAATAAAAGATCTGACCACCACAGTTGCTGATTGACTGGTAGCAAGCCTTCTCCCCCACCAATGCCTATGAAAAATAAGTATTTTTATTTTGTATAGTAGAATAATATTACTATATATTGGGCGATGAAACCAGTCAAATCCAAATCTTCAGCAGTTTGTCTTCTCTCTCTCTTTGACATTATTATTACCCAAAGCTATGCAGGGGATTCAGCCTTTAACATTCATCCACACCAAAAAATGTTATCCTTGTTTAATAGTTACAGTGGAATAATGGAGCTCAATAAGGCAGCTAATCACAAACTTATAAAACAAATTGGATATATTTCTGTCTTGTTCACTGTACATAACATGAACTAGATTTTTTTCAGTTTGTCATATGAAAGAACAAGTACCGGTAGTTTAAAGTACCAGAAATTTATGTTACTTGTAGCAGCAAGGAATTCCATCAATTTCTGTAACACCCAGGAAACATTCCCAGATTCAGTTTACCCATAGCTCCATAAATTTAATTTAAAAGTCAGTTAAAGTAACAGCTAGAAGTGATAACTGCACAGTATTCTCTCCCTTTCTGAGATACATAATCAAAGAACAATGACAGAATTGCTTTAAAATATTTTGAGGTGGGTTAAAGAATTCATAAATGTAAAGGAGAAGATGAACTTTCTATATACCCCTCCCTGTCATAGTACCATCTATTGGTTTCCAATTTGTCTGTCTATGAGCTTCAGAAAAAAATACAATATAACCTTGAATGAATGCCCCTGATGTCTACTTTGGACACAAAGCATTTTAGTTGGGAGGCCTCAACATAACCTGCAGTAGTATCAGCTGTTCCTGATAATTTTATCAAGCCTAATTAAAATATTGGAGCTGCTGTGTGCAATACCACAGAAAAAATTGACTTCACATGGGTGCTGTAACATCTAAAAACTATTTACCTCATGGATAGCCCATTTGCCCAGAGTGTTTTCCACGCTATCGACACATACCCCTGATAGCTGGACAATGATTCTCCATAAGATTGGGACAACAGACATAATGAGAGGAAATCCACATGCCCAATGACTTTCAACTGTTATAGCACGTCACATGGAGGACATACGTTTTGGACAGAGTTTCTAAATGTGAACAGACAGCATGTCTCTTATCATCATGGCTGCAAATCAAACTGTTTCTAATATTGTAATAAAAGGCTTTTCTCAATTTGCCCAGAGGACTCTACAACTGTGTGGTACACACGCATGCCAGCCACTGTCTGAATAAATTGTCTGCCAACCAAGCTGTCCTTATAATATCAAGGAAAACACATCCAAAGGAAGAAGTTGGTAGATATGGATTACATGATGCTGCAGCACATTGTGCTATATGCCTGATGACATTTCAAGCAGCTGTGCCATATAGAAAAAACAAAAAACTATTCTATTCCAAAAGTAATTATAAAGAAGAAAAGTTGGTTTTTATATGCCAACTTTCTCTACCACTTAAGGGAGACTCAAACCGGTTTACAATCACCTTCCCTTCCCCTCCCCACAACAGACACCCTGTGAGGTAGGTAGAGCTGAGAGAGTTCTCAGAGAACTGTGACTAGCCCAAGGTCACCCAGCTGGCTTCATGTGGAGGAGTGGGGAAACCAACCCGTTTCACCAGATTAGCGTCCGCCACTCATGTGGAGGAGAGGGGAATCAAACCTGATTCTCCAGATTAGAGTCTACCACTCTTAACCATTACACCACGCTGGGTCCCAATTATGCAGCAGATCATTTTGAAGATGTTATTTAACTGAAATTTTTCTGGGCACACATTTCAGATAGGAAGGATTATCAAAACAACTGGAGACACATGCATCAACCACACATCTCATTTGGCTGTACCAGTGCTTGGCTGACATTGCCTCCTGTTGCCAGTGATTTGAAGTGGCTGCTGTTGTAAACTAACTGAACCTCAGAAATCTCCACAGTCTCAAGCTCCTCTTGTGTCTGGCGATCTATCACGTGCAGCTTTTCCACACTATCCAGAAGCACAACCGTGCGAGAATTTATCCACTAGAAAAAAAAATCAAGGAAAAGACAAGCAATTCATATACACAACTCCCAGGTAATATTACAATATCAAATAAGCCCTCAAAAGCCTTTGTTAATGAAGTACTGCAACTAAGGGCAATGTATAGCTAACATTTTGTGCAAGTTCAAGGCAAAAAAAGAGAACATTCACCTATGATCCCAAGCACCAGAGACATAACTTTCATATTTCAATGAATATATGTTCTTGTATAAAATATCAGACTCCCAATCTCTACCCCTACTAGGAAAAAAATTGACCTCTGAGCATTAAGGATGAAAACTGAACCCAGGGCAACAAATACACATTCATTCACTTTTAGATATGCTTTAATTTGTTATACATGTAGGTCATTTTCTCCCTAAACTTCACTCAAAAAATATATTTTTTGTTTGTCCTTAAAAGTAAAAAAATCACTGAAACTAAGATCTCACTGTGGTCACCAAGTGTAGTAGGAACACAAGAACAGGCACCAAAAAAAAGTGCCATCAAGTCATAGCCAACTTATGGCGACTCCATAGGGTTTTCAAGGCAAGAGACTAACAGAGGTGGCTTGCCATTTCCTGCCTCTGCGTAGCAACCCTGGACTTCCTTGGTGATCTCTCATCCAAATACTACCCAGGGCCAACCCTGCTTCAGTTCTATCTGCTGAAATCGAGCTAGCCTGGGCCACCCATGTCAGGGCAAATAAGAACTGTAAGAATGTACATAGGGTTCCTTTTCCAAGTAGTTTTCTATAAAGAATTACATCCCATTAATTCCTACTTGAATTCAAAAAGTATAATTACTCACAGTAAAATTGATGAGATCATAATGCAGGTGCAGTTGCTTCTGCTTTGTAACGTGAATTGCTCCAGATTCATCTCTCTTTACCTGATAATGGAATTAAGATAGTGTATTATTCACTGAGCCCTCCCTTGTAGTCTGAAATGTTCTGCTTTCAATGATGGAGGTGGACTAATTCATGAGTCTTGACAACAGGTGCCTGTTCTCAAGAATTAAGACAAAACTTAAGTCATATCAAACAGCAGGAGGGCAGCAAATAAATATTTTGAATAATTAAAATATTGTACACTGGACAGACAAGTTGAGCATACTCAATGGAACTTGAATAACCACAGAAGGTGTAAGATGTAGAAAGCAGCAATTCAGATGCACCTTAATATATATTAAGATAGCAAATAGTGTTGGACTCATACTGAAGTAACAGAGAAATACCAAAAATACTAAGTGGAGTAGAATATGGGCCTAGGATTGGCAAGATCTGACCACAAACCACAACTCTACCACAAAGCTCACTTCAGACCAGTTATTCATATCTCTTTGCCTAACCTGAGAGGGTCTCTGCAAAGATAAAATAGGGGACAGGAGAACTATGAATGCCATCCTGAGCTCTTTGGAGGAAGGTTGTATAAATAAGAGATACACACTGTACCTTTTTCAATAGATAAGCAAACACAAAGACTCCTGTCACAACAGAATTATGGACATCCTGTGGCTATATGCAGCTTTGTGTTCCTGGAGAGTTTGGGCCTTTTATTTTAAAAGCAAGTCTCCGAGTTGACAGAGAACATAAACCTTACTAGAAGGAAGTGGACAACATCTCCTCGACAGAAGGCAAGCACAGGATTCACAGATGTCTGCACTGCAACAAAATGCCAAGCCAGCAGCGGAACACTAGATGGGTCCATCTGGAACATAAAACAGGTCAGATAGTTCTATGAAGTTAGGAAAAAGGTACCAAATGCGGAAAAAAGTGGGTAGTATTTTAAACGTGCAACCATTATGCAGATGGTTAAAAATCATAATAGTTCAATTTTAAATGCAATTGTAAAATGAACCTGGTATTATTTTGTTTTTTCGTATGCTTTTGAAAGGTTAATGGGCAAAATAAATTGAAGAAGAGTTTCGGAAAGCTTGCTGATGCAACTAGTGACAAATATAACAGGCATATAACACATGATGCTTGCACTCAAAGATTTATAAAGCGGCAGTTCAGTTTGCAATTTACTACCAGTTTGCAATTTACTACTAGGCTGATTCCATGCAGAGTTAGACATCTTTAAAGCCATTGATTTTAACAGCCTTATACCTTTGTACAGGAGGAGGCAATAAATCAGGAGCCTTTAAAGACAGAAATCAACGCCCCTTTAAATGCACGAATAGCTTCCAGATTATAGCATACCACAAGCAGAATAAAGGGCTGAATAAGGTACAACAAAGGCCTGAATAGGGAACACCATTTGGACCAACTCAAGGATTATTCTACTATAATTAAAGAGCAAAAAGAGGGGTGGGGAAAGCTCAGCCAGAAAAAGTACAGGGAGCCTCAAAGGTTGAGCTAGAAACTAAAAAATCAAAACAAAATAACTATATTATATGGTGTACATCTGGACATACACATTACAAGGTATTTTTATCTGAAAATTAAAAAAACCTTAAGAGGAGGGAGGAAAAAAGAGCGCCTAATAATCATGTTTTGTATATATGTCCACTGAGGAAAGCCCAATAGACTGAAACGCATATGGTCTTGTATTGGTCATTTATAATGAGAGTATCATCAACTTTGTTTGAGATCTTTGTCACAGTTTATACTGTTTTTTTTAATATGTAGTCTTTTAAGATGTAGTTTATTTTAATATAGCCTGATTGTTCAACGGTCTCTGCTTCTGTCAGTACTTATGCTCAGCTTGAACCAGGTGATCATCACACAAAGTTCCTGCAGGCCCATGGAAGACTGCTCTTCACTTCCAAGTTAATGCTTTCCTTAAGTATTCCTATCACACTGATCTGAATCAAAAAAGGTACGTTCATCAAATTACTCACACGGCCATATGGAAAAGTCATCCACACCTTCAAAGATGGTTTCAACCCAATGACAAGAATCTGCAGTACAAAGAAAAAAGTAGTTATATTTTAAGTCTTGTTTCAGAATATTTCTAGTATTTACTTTAATACAGGTTACCTTTATAAAAAGAGAGTCACCTTTGTTAAGGAAGCCATTGCCAGCAGAGAGTATTGGGTAATAGGATGGTCTCTCAGTTCAGTCTTTGCATGCAACGGCTCAATACAGCAAACTTCTCCTTTGGAACCACTGAACAGACAGCGTGACTCGCACGTTCGCACTCCCATAACTCTCCTGAAAGCAAAGCATGTGGCATAGTAAATAGTTAGCAATGAGGCCACTGCAGTTGCAACCCTTGCATGTTTAGGGGGGGAAATTCAGTATTAAGAATTAAACAAGCTGAATATTGACATCCTGTTCTTGTAATGAGTGCACAACTGCATAGGTAAATCCAATACCAATGATACATGACAGGCAGAACACTTATGATTTTTTTCCTTCCATGGTAGCTTCACAAAGTGTTCCAAGATGATGGCACAGAGGCAACTAGACAGAACCAGGCTGCCAAAAAGTTAGCAAACACTGGAGCAATGATTTCAACCCTGGCTTCATAGAAGCATTCATAAAAAAATTATATATTTTGCTCATTTTATGGAGCTTGTGTTTTGTTTACAGGTATTTCCTTCATTGTTTCAGGACGGGCCAGGTTGGAATGCTAAACAACTAATTTGCCTTGCTCTATATCCTCACTTATCAAAGTGTATGCCAAACAATGCATGAAGTCTCACACAACTATCAAAATATCTGTTCTAGTATGAACATGTGATGCTTTTTATGAGATCACAGTTGCAATCATCACAGAGAGAAGATCAGTTCCCAGGAAGATCTGAAAAATTCTACACATATCTCATCCTTGCAGACTGCTCCAATGAGACCACCTCTGAAATGGCCAAATTCTGTGCTGAGGTTTTGTCCATAAGGAAGCAGATATTCCAGACTTTTAAATAACCTTTATGTACAATTAATTACAGCATAATACAATTATTTTATGTACAATTTATGTACAGAATTTTAATATTTGTATATTTATTTCATTCACCGGGTCGCCATAAGTCGGAAGCGACTTGACGGCACTTAACACACACACACACATATATTAATTTTACATTTGTATGTGAACTGTGCTGTTAAATTGTTGTTGACTGATCTCTTAATCATAATAAAGGTTGATCAGTTGGAGAGCAGAGGTCAAGGAAACCAATACAGGACCACTTAATGAGTTATGGAAACTATACTTAAGAGACATAAACATATTTAGCACATTACTTGCATTAAGGTTTGAACATACAGCATTTCTATACATCTATAAAGAATGTCTCTTTTAAGTAAATATTTTACAAACAACTTGTTCCTTAGTCTCTGAATAGGAGGCACTCTCTGAAGTGGATCAGTAAGTAGAAAGGGATTCTTAGAATTACAGGGAACTATCCCTCTAGTGGAGCAATTTTTTGTTTTTTTTCTTTCCATTAACCTTAAACTCTTGAACCAACCATGGTACTGGAAATATTGTATCTTAGGGTTTATTACTTGGAAAACAGTTAATTCTAAGAATTTAATTTTTGAAATTGTGCTCCTCCAACAATAAACAGAGATATTCTTACTTGAATGATAGCTCAAAAACTGAACCTCCACTGTCATTGCAAATTGCAAGAGTTGGGTCATCTGTAAACTGAACAGAACATTATTTTTTCTCTTATGAAGATAATGACAAAACTACCAAACTGCATGATAAAAACAAAGACTCTCCCACAACTTCTTTCAATATCCCTCTACAAGCCCTGTCCCTTCCCTTTTTGCCAAAACTATATTATCTGCCCAATACTCTTTATTACTCCATTTCTTAAGAGCCACCCTCCTTATTCCCATGTCCTAACATTAGTGGGATGGATCCTGTATTTTTGCTAATGGTAGAGTTTTTCTCCAGGTCAAGAAGTCCTTCAAAACTAGAAGAGCTTTCTTATACCTTTGGAAGGATTCTTGCATCAGATAAAAGCTCTGCTATTAGTAGAATTGATCCACAGGATTCAACACAGCAACTTCCCCCTCTAGTACCCTATACAATATTCAAGTCCTCTTCTCCCAAAGCCAAACACCATGTAATTAAAATCCTATTCTCAGAATAACAGAAACCATACATACATTTTATTCTTACTTATCTGTACCAAATAACAACCATTGAATTAAGCTTTATGGGGAGAGATAAAATTTATAAAGTAGGAGTTGCCCTAAATATTTCGGCCTCAAATCATCCCAACGGCAACAGTACAGCAAAATATGTTCCAGGGTCTCTATATGGCCATCCCCAAATACACAGCTTCTATCTGAATACGTAATGCCTGCAAAGCGTCCTTCGGTAACCCTAGATAGGAAAGCATTCAGCCTAGCCAACATTTTATTCTAATCAGAAATACTAGAAAACACAGACTGTGTATGGTAAGAAAATTTACAGTTTTTCCAGACACATTCACTACGCAGAGTAAGTGATTGTTTGTTACCTTAATGTGCAATATCGCTGTTCCTGGAGGATGAGCATCTGTTATTGATCTCAACAGCTTTCCACTGGCTAGATCCCACATTGTAATCTACAGGTAAACATTACCAATTTTTTTTTAGTACAAGTTCTTATTTCCAAAGTATGTGGATAATTATGAGAGATTTGCAAAAACAATCACACACTCAAATCAAGTGTAATTGAATGAATAAGCTTTCCACTTCTTAGGCTCTTGGTCACAGAAGGCATTTCATGTTTGGTTAATGTACAAAATCTTTAAAAATTGTATCTTTAACCCTGTATCTTGTACAGCATTTCAGAAAAAATGGCCCAGTTCAGATATCACATGCCAGATTATGGTGATCAGGAAAACCAGGAGAAACTCTGCATGCCCCTCTTCTCCTGCAGGGGCAGCTATGTTCCTTCCCTCTACTCACTGGCCTCATTAATCCCCTGGATAACAGTCTCTCTACAACAGGATGTTCGTAGACAAAGTACAGTAGCAATGGAGAGAGCCAGTTCTCAGTTTAGCTGAGGAAATAAGAATAAAAATGACCACAGAAAATGCATACTTATCTGGCAGCAGGTGACACTGAACTCCTTCGATTTATTTCTAAAGTAACAATGGATAAGATCACACCATATCTCAATATTACCTGTCCTTTTGCAAAACCACACAGAAGTCTTGAACAATCGTTGTTGATACTAAGAGCAGATATGGCTCCATACTGTGCTCCAACTGCGGTACTGCCCAAACAAAGCCGAAGAGCCTGGTTGGGATCTAAACAAGAAGCAAGTTTCATTAACACTGTGTATGTGAATAACATAGATCAGCACTTCTGCCCTGCAAACAACAGCGATTCTATATTGCTTGAACTGGCTCACTTCAGACATCACATTCCCAGTCATTCCAACCACAGCCTGGATTGTCAGAAATGTGCCACACACTCTTTCCCCCCTTCTCCCATGCTGAAAGAGGTTTTAAAATATGAAGGACCATGGGGCAATAGAAACCAAGAAACACAAGGCAATGGAATTCAGAGACAGATAGTAAGCTTGGAAGGATGAACACACCCACATGAGAGAAGGAAAAGAAACAGAAAAGCAAGAGCTGTAGATAAGGAAGGTCAGCAAAAGTAAAAAGTAACTAAAAGAGAGAGAAGGGATTAAAAAAGGACTAAGTAAAGGAAGACTGCATAAAGTCATCTTTGGCAATGAAAAACTGGGGGAAACCTTGCTCAGAGAAAAAGAGGATGAAACAGAGGAAAAATTAAATACATAACTTCTTCGCCCAACAAGTACTTAAATTTTGAATTTGCTGTCAACTGATGTACAGTTGGCAGTTGCAGAGATCGGTTTAAAAGGGAGAATTAGATTCACGGAGGATATGTCCATCAATAGCTACTAGTCAAGATGAGTAGAGTGATCCTTCATGCCCAGAGGCAGCAAACCTCTGGATACCAGTGCTAGAAGGAAACATCAGGGAAAGGCCTTGATCTCTATGACCTGTTCGTTGATCCTCCAAGGCAACTGGTTGGCCACAGTAAGAGACATGATGCTGACTAGGTGGACCACTAATCTGATCCAGCATTGTACCTCTTCCATAATTTTTATAAGTGAGACAAAAATAAGTAGCAGCATAAAAACGTTATATGAGAGTGTCAAGAGAGACGGTCACCTCTGTATTGATCAACTGGAAAATTTAAATGTCAACATATGGCCATGTCATAAATTTACAGCAATAGGCTGTTTCCTGATGTGTCAGGAATAAAGGATGTGTAAAGAATAAAACAGGGGAAGTTCTATATCAAATACTCTCAACCCTTCCGCTGTTCCCAAGCCAAGATGAAAAGCTTGAGATTGCAACTTTGCATTTCAAAGCGATCTGACTTAACTGCTCTCAGCAATGTCAGATGGGAGGGAGGAGTCTTGCTCCTCTTCAAGAATCATCTTTTGGATCATGTTCTTGATTGGCTTATACTGGTCTGGGGTCAGTGGTCCAGTTTCCTATAAAGTTAGTCTATAACTATCTCGCACAAGTTTTTCCAAGCATTGCCCGATAACATTATCAGGACCAGTAAAGGGCCAGAGACCATCTTTCTGCATCTCCTACTTACTGCTTTGGTCTTTAAAGACAGAATTCTGTTGAGTCACAGGGGGGAAAATAGGCCAGCAAACAGATTTAACCATGGCACATGCTTTCCCTCACAAAAAGAAAATAAGACTCTTCACTATTGACATTACCTGACTACTTAAGTCAATGCACACAACACCTCTTGCAATAGCAATTATCAAATTTCTCTCTGTGTGTGTTAAGTGTTGTCAAGTCACTTCCAACTGATGGCAACCCTATGAATCAATGTCCTCCAAAATGTCTTATCTTTAACAGCCTTGCTCATGACTTGCACATTGAGGGCTGTGGCTTCTTTTATTGAGTCAATCCATCTCTTGTTGGGTCTTTCTCTTTTCCTGCTGCCTTCAACTTTTCCTAGTATGATTGTCTTTTCCAGTGACTTCTGTCTTCTCAGAATGTGACCAAAGTATGATAGCTCAGTTTAGACATTTTAGCTTCTAGGGTCAGTTCAGGCTTGATTTGATCTATAACCCACTGATTTGTTTTTGTTTTTTGGGTGTGTTTTTTTGGCAGTCTACGGAACACTCTCCCTCAACACCACACTTCAATGGAATCTACTTTCTTCCTATCAGCTTTCTTCATTGTCCAACTTTCACACCCATACATAGTATGGAATATGATGGCATGAATTAACTTGATCTTGGTGGCCAGTGACACATCCTTTACACTTCAGAATCTTTTCTAGTTCCTTCATGGCTGCCCTTCCCAGTCTCAATCTCCTTCTGATTTCTTGGCTGCAGTCTCCCTTTTGGTTGATGATGGAGCCAAGGAATAGAAAGTCTTCAACCATTTCAATTTCCTCATTGTCAACCTTAAAGTTGAATAATTCTCCTGCAGTCATTACTTTTGTGTTCTTGATGTTCAGCTGTAGTCCTGCTTTGGGACTTTCTCCTTTAACTTTCAGCAGTAGTCATTTCAAGTCTTTGCTATTTTCTGCCAGTAATGTAGTATCATCGGCATATCTCAAATTGTTAATGTTCCTCCCCCCAGTTTTCACTCCACCTTCAACTAAATCTAATCCAGCTTTCCTAATGATATGTTCTGCATAGAGACTAAAGAGACAGGGAGATAAAATACATCCTTTTTATCAAATCTATCCTATACTAGTGGCCATAAGAAAATTTTCACCTTCTGCTGTTGGTTTCCTAGGACAAGGAATAGTTTCAAACATGACATCTTAACAGGTAGACCCTTGCCATAAGCAACTGTATACTCATTAACATACGGGGCTTGAATTACAAATCATTTCAGAACATCACTGTAGCACACTTTGAAATGTGGAGCTGTTCATGCAGATTACATGCACAATGCAGCAGTACCATACCTTTGCCTTTCAGTCCATGAGGGAAACAAAGTCAAGAGAGGAAAAAAGCCAGAAGTCAATATGGAAGAAATAAGAGGAGACAGAAATAAACAGATTGGGATGGATACAAGCAGCTTTTCCACTGGCCAAAAGAGAACAGGTCCATTTAAGCCTCTGAAAAGGCTATGCTAAAGATCCTGGGACCAGCTTCGACAAAAGCCATGCAAGATGAGAGCTCTAGTAAGGACACAAAGTAGGCGAGATGGAGTAAAAAGCTGACTGGATCCAACTCACTGTTATTTCCAACAAAGTATCTTTATTCATCAATATTCTAATACATTTCTGCTTTGGGTGGTGTACGTGATTTTTTTTAACAGGAGACAAAAATGGCATATCCTGGATCACACGTTCTTTAAATGCCATAGATAGACAAAAGCCTTTTTTAAATACAGAAAGCCTGCAAGCCAATGCGATATTAAATAGTTACAAAAGTTAGTTAGTTGTAGTAGCTCCTTCCAAGTCTATAGTACAACTTGACCGATTAGAGGAGTTTTACATAACAAAGTATAATTTATATACCCTAGTATACAGTACCATATAGAATACACCAACTCAAGGAATATTCATCCTTACCAAATATCAGTGCTAAGCCATGGGACGTTCCTACTGCTATGAGGCTTGATGCTGCCTAAACAAAACAGAGAAAGGACTCAGGTTTAGAAGCATTAGTTGCTTAAAAGCCATAACTAAATACAAGGAACAGGAGTAAGCTTGCAAAGCAGCCAAGTCACAAACTCTTGCCCTAACTGAAGTTATTGACATAGAGGGACCAAAGATGATTCCGCAAAGAACACAAATTGATCACAGTCATCTTACATTGGAACAGGTAATCGGATCATCATTATCCAAGCATATGTTAGAGTTGCATCAAGGCTTTTTGTTTTTTTTTTAATTAAACAGATATTTCAATATTGTTTACAACAGGCTACTAAGGCCACATTAATTGTATTCAATACTTTGGATACAATTTTATTCCATCTTCTACTTACTCAATACTGAAAGAAATAAAATAGCTTTGAGAAAAAACAGGATGCACAAAATATAATAAAGCTGGATACTGTACAGTTAGAGCACTGAACTAAGCATTTGAAAATTAGAACAAACATGAATAATAATCACAATATAATCTCAAACCCTCTAGAAACTTACTATTGCAGTGGGTAAGCCAGCATCCACTTTGGCCTGGGAGACAGAATATATTACAAAATCAATTAATACTTCAACAAAGTGCAAATAGAAGTTGGTTAGGTTTTCTTAAATTTGTATTAAAAGGTCATCCACATGCCCAGTATACTGAGAGTGCTCCCAAATTGCTATTTGAAGTCCACCCTCTTTGGACTATGTCCTTGTCTTGCCTATCTTCTTTGACAGATATTCCTCATTAATACAAGGTTCAACTCAAAACATACTCTTAAGTCACATATAAGGACTGAGAGAACCAATCTAGTAATGACTGTATACTCAAACGTGGATTTCACTTTGCCCATGAACTGAAAATATCTCAAGCACAAAGCTGCAGAGGCAAGGGTAATAGGGCCCAGCAGGGCAAGCACCCCTAGTTCTGCTAATGTCTGTCTTATTGAAAGCAGTGCAAAGGAAGAGTTATAGGGATGCACTGAACATTCAGTATAATGCTAAGGCTAAAACAGGAAACTTCTTATTTCATTAGGAAGGATCTAATTAGTCTGTGTTAAGCATTAGCAAAATCATTGTGCCAGTTACAGTATGAATATTGCTATGTACTTGAAAGGTTTGTTCACAGTGCCATGTGGTCCAGATGAGTTCCTATTACTTTGAGAAACCTGGGGAAAAAGAGTCTTGGAGAAGACCTGGGTTGCTTTTAATAGATAGTGCTGAATCCAGGTAGAGGGCCAAGAGAAAGAACAAGCTTGATTCCACTTTTGAATCCCTAAACACTGAATAGAATACCCCAACACTTTTCACACCCAAGGATTCTCTTCCAATGATTGCAGGTAGTGACTAACACTAAAACTAGCTACTCTTACTAAAATATTTAGAGGAGCATATGACAGCCCAAGAAGTTAGATAATTGGACCAATTAGTTCAAAACTTTATATTACATCTGAAATAGCTCTCCAGAGTTTTAGACACAGGCCTTTCCTAGCCCCAATACCAGAGATACTTCAGCTGTAGATGCCTGGGACCTTATGCATGTAAAGCGTGTGCTCTACAACTGAGCTACTGCCCCTCCCAAAACATATATGGCTCTGTTGTCCACTTGCCACAATGGACAAATATGAAAAAGAAGGGGGGAAAGAGCTTACTGCTGCAGATGCTATTTGTGCAGAAATGCCTTTCAAAAGTGACAGCCGTATAACTGAGCCGTGGACAGTGAAAGAATCATGAAGTTTCTTCTTCCTTTGTAATGTAAGAAAAATAAATTGGAATATAATCATACTTCATTCTATATGAACAACTAACCAAATAAGATGCTACATGCCCCAATATTTTGACAGAGAGCTATCAAACTTCTTTGCAAGCATACAAACAGGGCAAAGGAATTGAAACAACTAGCCAAAACCTGCATCTTATTTAAATAAACCCATTTGTTCATCCAAAGAGAAGTGCCCAAAGTAATTGCAGGAATTCCATTTCAGATTTATATCCAAGCACTGAGGCACCAGGCTAATGGAAAGTGTGCAAGAAGCCTTACCATACCATACTTTGAAGGTGCCATATTGCTTTTTGCCTAAATATTAAATATACAGAAGAAAGTTTAAACCTAAGTAGGAAATAAAAATAAATTGTATATCAATTTATTAAGACATTTAGAACAAATATTGAATGAGCACACAACAGTAATAAGTAAAGTTTTTAATTGCTCCAATGTTTTGACATTTTTATGTGCATCACCTTGGATACTGTAATTGGATGGAAAGGTGAAATTAAAATGTTTTAAATAACATAAATAAAAACTGTATTTTATTTAATGATACAAATCAGATCCTCACACAGATGACTCCAAATATTATTCAGTTATCAACTTGGAGGCTCCCCAAGATCTTGGCCACTTGATATATGACTGATCTGGTGTGTAGGTCAGATTATCCCCCATCAACACAAAAACCCAGGACATTGTTGATGCACAAAAATTAAGTCAAAGGGAACACTACAGCTTAACCAGTGAAAGCATCAAGATAATGAGATAAGTCAAGAGCAGTCCTACAGTCCTAAACTCAGAATTATATAGCAACAGACAGAAGAGAACTGTGCACAATCCATGAACTGCGATAGCCTTCTATCCCATGTAGTTTCTCTTATCCATCTGGCCTTGCCCAATTCAAACAATAAATAAAAGATTTACACTACTCTTATATAATTGGCAATCATCTAATCCATAGGTTTCATAACATGCTCATCAATTTTCAAAAGGATTGCCCTCTAAGCTTGTATCACAGAATTTTACCAGGCCTTTACCAAATTGGTTACCTTTTCAAGTGAGTCCTATCCCCACTGTCGGAGCTAGCAACAGAAGAGGTATCGTATGAGTGGGTGTCAATATTATCAATGTTTAGAAGACAAGGGTCTTCAAGAACAAAAGGCTCCTCTTCATCATCTGTCTGAAAGAGAAGATACATAGCTTGTTAATCACTCAGTTACATGTTAAGCTACTTACAGCGGCAAGTATTGCCAACATTTACTACCTACAGACTAGACATGGTGGCTAAAGCAGGGCAGAAGACAGTCTTAGCTTATATAGACCTTTCATCTGCATAAAATATAAGTGCCTCCTGATGTGTACAGAATGTCGCACAAAAACAAAACAAAACACGCAATGCTGATTCACAATTTGGCTTTTAGCGTTTTTTAATAAAAACGTCGTCTCATTAGCCAGCACAGTTTGAGAGCGCCTTTACGTAACAGGAAGCAAAAAGTGGATGTGTGATTGATTTGGCCATCTGCTTTGGATCTCCTGGCATAATATGAGAAATGGGTATTTGGCTGTGCCTTCTTCAACTCACCTCATTTAAAATACTTTCCAGTGTTGGAGGAGTATCAACCTGGGGAATATCAAACTCCTTGTCATCGATCTAGATTAAAAAAAGAGAGAGAAAAAAACAAACTCCTTCACAGCCTTCCACCCTGAAACGTGGCATGTAGTTAATACTTGCCTCTGATGTATTTTCATTTATAGCACAATAAATAATGTATATGAAGGACAAGCAGTTTGATGATGATAAAAGTCTGCAGTTAAGAGCAAAGATAACTTTGAGAGTGTCGCTGCATATAGTTGGGGCAACTGCTGAAGAAATTCTGCTCCTGATAGCACTCACACAAATCTATCTTAAACGGTATCTTGAGCAGGGCTTCACTTGCACATATTAAGAAGAGTTGGTTTTTACACCCCAATATTATCTACCATTTTAAGGAGTCTCAAAGCGGCTTACAATCGCCTTCCCTTCCTCTCCCCGCAACAGGCACCTTGTGAGGTAGGTGGGGCTGAGATAATTTAGAAAGAACTGTGACTATGCCAAGGTCACCCAGCAGGCAAACCCGATTTTCCAGATTAGAGTCCACCTGCTCTTAACCACTACACCACACTCGCTCTCACACCATCTACTGCTAGCTGTTATAGTTGCATCTATGGTTCAAGCCCCTACTAGGAAAAGTATAAAGCCTCATAAAGCAGGACAAATAAAGAACTACTTCCTCATCTCCAAATAAATACTTTGCTGAAAAGATCACACTAACCAGCAGCATTGGAAGAACATCTTATAAGCAGGAATATGTAGAAGTATTTTAACTATGAAAACTATGATTGCATACCTCTAAGGTTAGGGATTTTTCATATCTATAATCTGATCAAAGTGTCTGAAGATCAAAAAGAAGATTCCTATATACCGGTAAATATATTTTAGCATGTATACTTGTGTGTGTAAAGTGCCGTCAAGCCACAGCTGACATATGGCAAACTAGTAGGGTTTTCAAGACAAGATAATAACAGAGGTGGTTTGCCATTGTCTTCCTTTGCATAGTGACCCTGGTATTTCATTGGTGGTCTTCCACCCAAGTACTAGTCTGGAGCGACCCTGCTTAGCTTCTGAGATCGGGCTATCCTGGGCTATCCAGGTCATGTATACTTACAGTGCTATTAACTTGAAACTAGTGTATCTGACAAATATAAAAAGCAGACAGCAAAACGTGTAGGTATATAACACAAAATTAGCTGTGAAAAGTACAGGACAGTCAAACACCCAGAATGCAGCTTTTTCTGCACAAACAGAAAATGACAAAAACTTAAGACTTACCAGATCACTCTTGGAGTCTAGCTCCTTGCTCAATTCAATCACAGACAGTTTTGGAGAAGGGGCTTCTTGGCTCAAGAGCTGATGACTTAACTCATCTGTCACAGAGCAAGAGCCCTGGTCTGGATCAAGGTTTTGACTCTCCATTTTCATTTCATCTTCCATCTCTCCTGTCCCCACCTCTTAAAATTAAGACAGTAGGGAGATTTAAAGTATGTCTGCTTACAGACCTGTAATTGCCAGTTTGCTACAGGTCAAATCACATACCATATCTATGCTACTGAGGTATATTATAGTCACCTGGGAAAGCTGGCAGCAAATAAACATTCAGACTGTAAGTGAATACACATGAACACATGAAGCTGCCTTATACTGAATCAGATCCTTGATCCATCAAAGTCAGTATTGTCTACTCAGACCAGCAGCGGCTCTCCGGGGTCTCAGGCAGAGGTCTTTCACATCACCTATGTGCCTAGTCCCTTCAACTGGAGATGCCGGGGATTGAACCTGGGACCTTCTGCATGCCAAGCAGATGCTCTACCACTGAGCCACAGCCCCTCCCCTACATCCCAGTTCATGACTAAGAACCCCTAAGAACCTTCAACGGACTTAAGACCCAAAATATTTGTATACACTCGTTTCTTACACTTTACAGTTCAGTTCTTCTTTTTAATAAATCTGAAATATGTAAAGAAAAATAGGTATGTTTTCCTGGACGTTAGCGCATCTCAGAAGTTAGCTGTATGGACTGTAGAGTCCATACTAGTCTTTCAAGGAGACCCAACTCTTTTATTAATGAACACGAAATCAGCACAAATTGAAATGTACAAACTGAAATCACCACCCCAACTCATCCTCCCCTGCTGTGCTGCGACCCCTCGAGCTCCTACTCCCCATTCTACCCTCACCTTTCCCCATCACAGCTGGATATAAATTCCCACATTCCAATCAAAGCATAAATCTCCAATAGACACCAATAGACTGCACCATGAGCTGGTAGCCGCCCACAGAGATCCTCAAGCTTAAAAGGGATGACACCCATTACAGGTTTTCAGAAGCCTGTCCACGTGATGCACACCAAGCCTGCGTTTAAACAGCCATGCGAACATGCCACTAAACATAAGAGTGAATATCATCTATATATAGTGGTATCAATGCCTCTGGTATTTTACAGAGTAACAGTATGAAAACAGGCCACTCACAATCTAAAATCACTTAAGGTTACTTAGACCAAAATCACTGTTGCACTGTAAACCACAGGAAGACAGAAATGCAGTAGCAAATCAACTTTTCTGTGTGGCTTTCAATTTGGTTAGGAGCAAAATATAAGCAAATTTAACTGTTTCACACATGCACACCAACAACAGAAGAGATGAAAAAGGCACATGCGTAGGGTTGCCAACCTCCAGGTACTAGCTGGAGACCTGCTATTACAACTGATCTCCAGCCGATAGAGATCAGTTCACCTGGAGAAAATGGCCACTTTGGCAATTGGACTCTATGACATTGAAGTCTCTTCCCAAACCCTCCTCAGGCTCTGCCCCAAAAATCTCCAGGTATTTTCCAACCCAGAGCTGGCAACCCTAGGCATGCATGAACTCTGTTATAACCTCAATAATGCAGGAGGACTAAGGAGTTATACTGAAGTTTTCCCAAGGTGGGTTTCATGCGTGGATTTATAGGACATGTAACAGTGGCAGCCCTGACCCTGGAGTAACAACAAGCTGCAAGTTACGAGAATAAAACCAGACACACATCATACTGGCAGGCAAAGAGTTCCTGCTACTCAGCCTCTTTAGGGCAGTTGAATAAAAGCAGAGCCTAGGTTCCTCCACTGTTTACAAGTATTTAGCCTGACATGGAGGCACAAATCAAAGGGCTGTGGGCTCTTAACCCACAGCCTGAGACCCCAAGTGAGGGTCTAGCAGATCCAAGACTAGTTCAGGATGCACAGAACTGTACGGTTTGTTTTCGGAAGGTTCCCCCCTTCTGTTTGCTAATTTAAACCACATGTTGATAATCTGCTTTTTCATATTTCATAAGCCATCTGGGTCCCCACGGGGGAGAAAAGCAGAATAAAAATATTGAAATTAAGACATAATAGAATTGTGTGTTAATAGAATTATTAACACACAACTAGAGTACTGTGTTCAGTTCTGGGCACCGCAATTTAAGAAAGATGTAGACAACCTGGAACGTGTCCAGTGGTGAGGGGTCTGGAGACCAAGTCCTATGAGGAAAGGTTGAAGGAGCTGGGTATGTTTAGCCTGGAGAGGAGAAGACTGAGAGGGGATATGATAACTATGTTCAAGTACTTGAAGGGCTGTCATATAGAGGAGGGTGCCGAGTTGTTTTCTGTTGCTCAAGAAGGTCGGACCAGAACCAACGGGTTGAAATTAAATCAAAAGAGTTTCCGTCTAGACATTAGGAAGAATTTTCTAACAGTCAGAGCGGTTCCTCAGTGGAACAGGCTTCCTCGGGAGGTGGTAAGCTCTCCTTCCCTGGAGGTTTTTAAGAAGAGGTTAGATGGCCATCTGTCAGCAATGCTGATTCTGTGACCTTAGGCAGATGATGAGAGGGAGGGCATCTTGGCCATCTTCTGGTCACTGGGGGTGTGGAGGGGGGAGGTAGTTGTGAATCTCCTGCATTGTGCAGGGGGTTGGACTTGATGGCCCTGGTGGTCCCTTCCAACTCTATGATTCTAACCCCAGACACTTATGCACCTATAAAAAAATACGCAAGTGTTTTGAGATAACTTGCTAAAATTAAAGAGAGCCAGGAAACTGCTGCCTGGTCTTGCTGTTTCTTGGCTTCTGACAGGAGGCTGGCTGCAGAAGCCGACCCTACCCAACGAGGGCCTCCACAAACTCCGACTCTGCCAAACTGGGGGGTGGGGGGTGGGCAGGGCTCGCTCTAGGCATCCCGGCGCCTCACGAACTCACACCTGAGCTGCAGAGACAAGACAAGCGGAGCGGCCCAGGCCACTTACCTCACAACCCCACAATCCAGCCACTATTCCTCTCCCCACTCCCCTTGATGTTCCAACCTCAACCGTTTACTTCCGCCATAGCCAACGCAGCCTCGTTGCCCGGCGTCTGTTTAAAGGGACAGCGCAGGCGTTTCTGCCGCTAACTGGAGATTTCATCGCGCCCCCTTCTGGCTCCGGCGTAAAGATGAGATCCGGAAATTGCGCAGAACTCTTTCGTTGTCGTTGGATCTCCCTGGGGTTCTTGAGTGGCAGTGGGTGGAATGCATCGCATGCAAATACATGGCAGTGGGTGGGATGTATCGCATCAAATGTACAACACACACAATTTATTTAATATTACGGGTTTTAAAAATGGCATTAATAGAACTACGGTTTCTGTTTTCGTCACCTTGCCCTTCCACGCTTCAGGAAAGCTAAAATCGAAGGTAAATTTTCCCTATGTTGAAATGAAAAACTCACCCCAAAAAAAGGCAAACCAAATAAAAACTCCACTAGAGGCTTCAAGATTGTATAGCATATTCCAACAGTAAATGGCGTGAGATACTGTGATCGGTTTCCTGAGAGTAAGCCCCTAAGAACGTACTAATGCAATCCTAAACACTTGTACTGTAAAATTAACCACGTTACATTTGTGTGTGAAGCGCCGTCAAGTCGCTTCCGACTCATGGTGACCCTATGAATGAAAGTCCTCCAAAATGTCCTGTCTTTGACATTACATTTAGTAGGGCTTAATCCCATGTGTGTTTAGAATTGCAGCACACCTTCCAGACAGCTAATAAGTCTCTGTATGAGATTGCCCGTATGAGATTGCCCTGTATGCAGTCCTAAGCAACGTTGATGGTGGTGGAAAGTGCCACCAAGTCACAGATAATTTATGGCGACCCTGTAGGGTTTTCAAGGCAAGAGACACTTGGAGGTAGTTTACCAGCCTGCCTCCGTGTCACGCCCCTGGTATTCCTTGGAGGTATCCCATCCAAATACTAGCCAGGGTCAGGGCTGAGAGTGTGTGACTGGCCCAAAGTCACCCAGCAAGTTTCCATTGCAGAGTGGTGATTCAAACCTGGGTTTTCCAGATCCTACTCTGACACTTTAACCATTACACCACTCTGGCTCTCTCAATATTACGCCAGTCTAAACCCATTGGCTTTAATGGACGTGCAGCAGTAACTCTGCATAAAAGTGCACTGTTACAGTGCAATCCTAAACAGAATTTCACCCTTGTTAATCCAGTAATGTCAGTCATCTTAGAACAATGTTACTCTGTTTAGGATTGCACTGTTACAGACCTGAGTAAGATTCTGCAGCTCTGTTACTCCCAGATAAGTGTTATGTGTGTTTTTATTGAATTATTTTGTATATGCTTTATTATAAATGTTGTTTTAACGTTTGCTGCTTTGAGGACACTATTTGGGTGGAAAGATGACACAAATAAATAAAGAGAAGTGTTCATTGGATTGAACTGTTGGTGTGGTTAACAACTTCCTAGTGGAGCCTGGTGATCACCTGGAATTACACCTGATCTCCCGGTTATAGAGAAGAGTTCCCTTGGAGAAAAATTTGGAGGGTGGACTCTATGGCATTACACCCCACTGAGGTCCCTCCCCTCTCCAAACCCTGCCCTTCCCAGACTCCATCTCCAAATCTCCAGCAATTTCCCGACCTAGAGTTGGCAACCCTAACTGTTAGTGATTAATCTTTTTTGGTCAAATAAATCCTTATGAGCCAGTGTGGTGTAGTGGGTCGGACTAGGATCTGGGAGAGCCAGGTTTGAAATTGCATTCTTCCACGGATGTTCATTGGGTGACCTTGAGCTAATCACACACACTCTGCCTAACCTACCTCACAGGGTTGTTGTAAGGATAAAAGGGAGAAGAGGTGAACAATGTAAGCTGCTTTGGGTCCCCATTGGAGAGAAAAGTGGGGTATATATAAAATAAATAAATAAATGGTTTATGAAAAATCCTGTGGCTTTCTACTATGGTCAGGTAGCTTAAAGTGTAGATGTGAAAAACAAAACAAAACATACACATTTGAATTTCTTTATTAAAACAGTAATCATCATATAAATTGATCAATAATGTCCCCTGGATCTTATTGTCATTGTCAACTCATTGCCCCAAGCAGCAAAAGTATATATCAGGCAGAAGTTGTCTACCTGTGTCCGAAAAATCATGTTGCCAATTTGTATGGCCCTGCCATATTGGAATCCAAGATGGCAGTTGTTAATTTACATTTAGGTCAACATTTCAGCCCTTATTAAGGTTAGAAAAAAACTGTAAAATCTGCATATAAACTGAAATTAACTGTAATATTTCCACTGTGATAACCGTGAGTGAGTGAGTGAGTGAGTGAGTGAGTGAGTGAGTGAGTGAGTGAGTGAAGTGCCATCAGGTCACAGCCTACTTATGGCAACCCCATAGGGTTTTTCAAGGCAAGAGACATTCGGAGGTGGTTTGCCATTACCTTCCTCTACATAATGACCCTGGTCTTCTTTTTTGGTCACCCATCCAAATACTAGCCAGGGCCAATCCTGCTTAGTTTCTGAGATCTTATGAAATCAGACTAGCCTGGGCCATTCAGGTCAGGGCATAACCATAACTAGGGTTAAAGATGGCTGCCACAAGTGTACAGTTCTGATTATTTTATATCCTAAAGGTTTGCAAAACTGCTAACTCAGTCCTGTTCTGTTTTATATTACCTCAGCATGGTGCTTTTTTGTAAAAAACAAAACAAAATAAGTGCCAGTACTCGTATATCAGGTTGTGTCGATTTCTACCTGCCCCCTCTCCCCGTAGATCCCCTCTAGGTAGGGTTGCCAACTGACAGGTAGTAGCAGGAGATCTCCTGCTAATTCAACTGATCTCCAGCCGATAGAGATCAGATCACCTGGAGAAAAATGGCCACTTTGGCAATTGAACTCTATGGCATTGAAGTCCCTCCCCTCCCCAAACCCCGCCCTCCTCAGGCTCCACCCCAAAAACCTCCCGCCGGTGGCAAAGAGGGACCTGGCAACCCTACCTCTAGGCTGTTCCTGAGGGTTCACTCTCTCTCTGGCTGAGTGGGGTGGGCCAGTGCATGAGGATCAGGACTTGGGAGAGCCCTGAAAATATGCTGGTACTCAATACCAGTGAGTTCCACCACAAAAAAAAACATCTGATGGAGACTTCCAGTAAAGAGTCTTATTTCTCTTAAGTGAACATTACAATGGAGCAAATGGCAAAGCCCTGGTGATACAAGATATGTATCATATACCTCACAGTAGGTTCAAAATCAACAATTAACAAAAGTACACCCCCTGGAACTGCACGAACAAATATGGTGTTACATCATGGTACAGCAGTTTCTCAATTATATACTTGTAGCATTATTCAGAAGACTATTTGATTGTAGTTAATAGTGGTATTGCATTAAGGCTGCAGTCCTGAGAACACTTTCCTGGGAGTGGGAAGGGGATAATTTAAATTGGATAAAATGGAACTTACTTCCAAGTAGACTTGCTCAGGATTGTTTCCTAACAGGAACTGTGACATAGGCAGACTACCTGTACCTAAAACACACTTCCCCCCTTTTTGGCAATGAGTTACCAGGACCTTTACCCTTCTTTTTGCCTGTGCTATAAGAGAAAAACATTTCACATTTTTCATCATCTTCCAAATGGCAGTTGGAAAGCCAGTTCCAGAAGATAAATGGATGAATTAATCTAGGAAGAAAACAGAAAGCAATTACCGTAAGAAGAAAGTAATGTAAATATTGAAAGCAACATCAAAGGAATATTTGTCTGGATTTTAAATTGCACAATTGTTGTTTCAGCCTTTGAACCACACAGCATGACAATGAAATGAAATACTCATCCACTTTGTCAAATTACAACAAATATAGATGTGTGTTTTTTCCAAGCATATTGGTAGGAAGGAAAACCAAGGTTACCTTATTACTGGAGTCTGGTGTCTTCACCTGGGCTCCTTCTTTGCATTAAATACACTGACACTGAGAGACTCATTTATTTGCATAACTATCCCACAAATTCTTTAAGGTTCAAAGTTAGGGGTGGACTTACAGGGAAATTTCCCAGTGGGCTGTGGCCCTAGAAGACCACTGGGGGCAAGAAGAGTGCAGGGCCAAGTCCCAGCAACTCTACTGGTGTCTAGGAGAGACACAGTGGTGTAGTGGTTAAGAGCGGTGGTATGGAGCGGTGGACTCTGATCTGGAGGACAGAGTTTGATTCCCCATTCCTCCACGTGAGCGGTGGAGGCTAATCTGGTGATCTGGATTTGTTTCCCCACTCCTAAGCATGATGCCAGCTGGGTGACTTTGGGCTGGTCACACTCTCTCAGCCCCACCTACCTCACAGGGTGTCTGCTGTGGGGAAGGGAAGGTGATTGTACGCTGGTTTGATTCTTCCTTAAGTGGGAGAGAAAGTCAGCATATAAAAACCAACTCCTCCTCGCCACTTTGCTCAGACCCTTCAGTGGCAATGATGATTGGTGTCAGTTCACCAATTGCCTCCTCCTGACTGCCTCCAGTTTGTGGGAAGAGGCCAAGAGTGAGCCAATGCCCGTTGCTGGTGCTGCTGAGCTGTGTGGCACCAACTTGTTGTGCAAGAAGGGCCACAAGGCTTGTTCCAGAATTATATCTGATTTCCATGCCACAGAAGTCAGTTACGCCTGGAGAAAATGGCAGCTTTTAAGGGTATACTCTATAGCATGGCATCCCTGCCAAGCTCCCTCCCCAAACTACACCCTCCTCACACTGTGCCCCTAAATCTCCAGGAATTTGCCTGCTTGGGATTGGCAACTCTTGGGGAGGGCCATTTAGCACACTCATGGTCCAAGTAATCAATTTCTGACTAGATTACTAGATTACACAAAATTACTGGATTTTACAAAGTCACATGCTCAGTAACTAATTATTTTAAATCAGTATTCTATATATTTTCACACATGTCTGCCTTGAATCTGAACAATAAAGGTGGATGAAAATTAAGTAAGTAAATAAATAAAACACTGGTTGGACTTGATTTCATGGATATGAGTAGCTAGCTTTTCACAGATTGATAAAAAAACAAGAAGTGTGGAGTAAAGAGCAAGAATCCATCATGCATGAGATATTAGCAGTTGGCAACCTCTGGAGCCAGGCTGGGGGAGCAGAGTAGCTAGCAGATGACTGCCAGGCATGGCCATCTGTCTCCTGAGCCATCTGTCTTTTGAGCCAATTTGACCCAGAGCAAAACTCACCACCTGTACTCAGCGTCAGAGTTTTGGACAACAAAATGTAAAATGAATTTTGTTCAATTACTTTTATCTTTTAACAAACCATTTAATTACATTTTCTCAATTATCTGGTAGTTGTGGTGGTTTACATAATTATTCAACATGCAGCACTACACAAACAAACAGTTCAATGGATTGGATCCAGCCAGGTTTTCTGGTAACAAATAAGGACCACCACTGACAACCAAAAAGGCTATGCTGTGATCATGGGACCTCCATATAGGGCAGTGCTAAGGAGAGCAACTGGCCAAGAGTGAGTGGGAAAAGTGGCTGGATCTAACCCAAATATAAAACACATTAACATAATAAAAATCATAAAATGATATTCTGTTAAAATTTTATAAAAGCAAATATACTAACAGTGTAACCCTATGCAGACTTAGTTCAGTCTAAGACCATTGAAATCAATGCACTTAGACTGAAATAATCCTAGATATGATTGCACAGGATTTCATTAAATACTTTTTTTTAATTACTATGTTTTACAGGAGTTTCTGACAAACAGTAGGTTTGGGCTCAGCTGAGCCTCCCTTAATAGTTCCAAAAAGTCAGGGATACTACAGGTTGAGTATCCCTTATCTGGACTGCTTGGGACCAGAAGTGGTCCATATTTTGGATCTTTCTGTATTTTGGAATATTTTAGAATTTTTGCATATACATAATGAGATATCTTGGGGATGGGACTCAAGTCTAAACACGAAATTCATGTATGTTTTATATATACTTTATACACATAGCCTGAATATAATTTTAAACAATATTTTAAATAATTTTGTGTACATTGAACCAACAATGGCACTCCTGAGGGCCTGTAATGCCTGCATGCCAGCTCAAAAGGTGCCGAGATGGAAACGGAAACAGGGGCCGCTTTCCTGACATCAAAAGGAGAGGTACATGAAGAGAGGTGTCGTGCTCTGTCTCCCCCGCCACAAGCCACACACACCCTTCCGCCATCTCTGACCCTGCTGCTGCCTCCGCCAGCCTCAGACTTGGGTTGGGAGCCTTCAGCCACGCTCCGTAGGCTCCCTCCTCTTGGCATGCTGTCTTCAGCTCTCGCTCTCTTCCTACCACGCCATCAGTACTTTGGCTGGCACAAGAGATGCCACTGGTGTAGGAGTAACGTGGGAGCAATATCACCCGACTCCCCCTCCTCAAAGCAGTCCCCTACACTGTGTGTCTTTTTGTCCATGCAAGTCCCACAGTCTTCAACACCAGCTTTTCAAGGACTGCTGGGAGAACGGGGAGGTGAAAAAGATCCATGTCAGAAAGTGTCTTCCACTGACGCTTCACTGGATTCAACTAATTGTGTTCTCTATCTAATAATAATTCTTTAAAGGAAGAAATGATAAAGGGAACAAACCAACCATTGTTAAATCAGCCAAAACAGGAAATAAATGCAAAGCAACAAAAAAGGTAAGAAACGCTATTGCTTGGCAGCCGACAGTAACGATCTAGAAGAAACATATGCATCTCTTAGTAGGTGTGAGCAGAAGTCCAACGTATGCTCCATCAGGGAGGAGTAATGTTTATTGCAGTCCTAACTGCCTTTATACCCTTCTAAGTCCACTGAAGTCAATGGGCTTCGTAGGGTTAAGGATTGCACTGGTGGCTATAGAAAGGAGTGGACAACAGGGGTGGACTTGTCCTTTACATGGGAAGTTTCTGATTGACTATTGCCCAGGATGGCCACTGGTGGCTAGGAGGAAGCAGAGCCAAGTGGGTCCCACAGAGCTGGCAGCATCTCAGGGACCATTTGACTCTGCTTCCTCTGGGATTGCTTTAACATCCCAGTCCACCACTGAAGAACAATGACTAAATCTCAAGCATTTTACATCTTTCACTGTCATGTACAAAGAGAATGTAAGTAATAGTAATTCTGGTCATGGCACTGAGCAGAACCACACACCTGCTTTGTCTTCTTCACCCTCTTCTTCCTCTTCATCTTTTTCCGTTTCTTCAACAGTTGTATTTTCTTCTTCCTGAAGGAAGGCTTCGTCTTGAATCTGTCATCAGTCCAATGAGAGATGCTAGTTATAGACTGTTTTAGAAAACAATCTAGTAGTTTTTAGCAATCTACTATGGCTATTTCTAGTAACTTTTAAAAAACTTTTTCAGAATGTGACACATTAGTATTTTACAGTTTTCTCTGGGAACTTGTTTTGTTTTTGTACAAGAGGAAGAAGCTACACATGCTGTGTTTACTGTTTGTGGAGAATGCCAAGAGAAAGAGATTAAAGTTCTCCATGGGTGTAAAAGGTTCGTGTTCTTTGTAGCAAACCCAACATTCCTGAGCCTACCATGTCCTGCACTGTGGTTTCTAGTCTCTTCTTCTAGACAGAAGAAGAATCCTGCACAGTATATCTGGTCAAGAGATAGTGGTATGACCAGAACTGTTTCACTGCCGTGATTCAGTATGTGCAGAATTCCACACAGATTTGGGGCAAACTTTGGAGAGTACAGGATACAGATTTCTTAAAACAAAGAACTTTTATTTTTTAAGATGTAAAAATGATAATCATACTGTTGAAAAGATCTGGAGTTGAACACTCAGGTTCATTATCTCCTTTTGGATATCAAATTTAAGGAGGTTTTCTGAAGTCAAACAGCATTTATTGCTGCAGAAACCAAGAATGGACAACTACTTTTACAGCTATAGAGAAATTCGCAGCCTTACTTCCTAAGGCTTAGGATGTGCTTGAAACTTCTACTTCTGGTTCTGAATTTTAAAACACACACACACACAGCAAGATTTGGCAAGGTCAAGTTAGCATCTTTCATAAAGCTTGATTTGAAAATGAACACAATCTTAAAAGGACTGCAATGTGACTAGGGATTTCATTACCACCACTCTCTCTACCCCATGATCCAAGACCTTCCTTTCTGCTTCTAGCTGCTCCAGAATGGTTTTCTGTAGCAATGGTGCATTTGATCCTCTTACAACTGCTACTAATTCTCCTCCCTGAAAAGAAGCAGAAATTAATAAACAATTTTACTTACAAACATAATTTATGCCAACATACTGGCTTGGTTCAGATGTCATGCACAACCATTAGTTAATTAAATTAATAGGGTTGCCAACCTCCAGGTAACAGCTGGAGATCTTTTGCTATTACAACTGATCTTCAGCTGATAGAGATAAGTTCACCGGGAGAAAAATGGCCACTTTGGCAATTGGACTCTAGGACATTGAAGTCCCTCCCCTCCCCAAACCCCATCCTCCCCAGGCTTCGCCCCAAAAACCTCCCGCCAGTGGTGAAGCGGGACCTGGCAACCCTATAAATTAACTATGCTTAGTGTGACAGTCCACTGCACTAACTGTGGTTGGTCAGAAACAGGAGACATCAAACCAGGATCAAAAAACATGGCCACAGTTAGTCTTAACTATAGTTTTGCATGATTTATGACTATGAACATTTTAGTTTAATCTTAGCTTGATGCCCAGGGTCACTCTCCCCATAATGCAGACAAAGATACTAGTCAAGTCTCTGCAGGAAAGAAAGAGAAAGAGCAACGGTGATAAAAACAGCATTGGTCAAGACATACCAGGATCTGAATGATAATATGCAGGTCAAATCCGAAACTAACCATAGTTAAAATAAACACATGATCTTAGATGAAATTTCAAATGCGAAGCCAGAATGTAGTATTAACTTACAGCATAAAACAGAAATGTAGGCTCACATTTTCCACGATATTTCTCTAGGGCATCAACTGAATCTGCTTCAGCCTAATAAAAAGTAAATAATGCAATTTACTCAAAGCAAACATTCACATTGTGACTACAGAGGTACCACTTAGGTAAGATAGGGGAGAGCTGTTTCCCATCCAGTGTTTAATACCAGTTGTTTATCATGCTTCAGAATCTTTTTGTTGTTTTAAATGTTACTTTGTGTGATACCTGCGCAAACATTCACTACAGGCTAAAACTAACAGTAACTAAAATTAACAGTAATTTCCTTTTCCCAGAGAGCCCTAGAAATGATAGTTCTCTGTGATGGAGGTAGCGGTTTCTAACAAAAATTATAGACAAAGATCTCTGACTATAGTTCCCAGGGTTCTTTGGGGCAGATCAATGACAACTTAAAGCAATAGAAACCTGATCTAAGTTTGTAGTGGCAGATGTGCTGTCAGCACAATTTATCCCAGAACTTTCCAAAGGTATGTGAAAGCAAGTTCCATTGTTTATCACCATGATGGCTGAATAAAATGGGTTGGATTTTATGAATACTTTCCACTGGCTTAAGAAGACTTTCAAAAGCACAAGAGGCTGTTCTGCCACGAGAAGCACTTCCTCTTGACTGCAGGCACTCGTTTTGTATGGCTTTCTACCCAAGTGGGTCCCCCAGCCCCAGCACTGCCTTTTGGGTAGTCACAAGTGGCCCCTGGAGAAAGGGTAGGTGAGAAAGATCCATCTCTACACATGCTCTCTGCTGGCAGTGTATATGATCCAACCCACTGAATAAACCTAGGACGTGTAGTGGGCTAGCCACTCAACCACAGTGTTCCTTACTTTGGAGGGAAAAAATGGTGGCAGAGAAGGGACGGTGCCAGGAGATCAAGTCCTGCAGACTTTTTTTTTGTCAGTCACTAGAGTGGTTGATTGAGTAGAGAAAGGTGTCTACTATATCCAGCCCCCCACAAGCCCCTTTGAAAGTATATTTGCAAAAATTGGCCAGGGACTCCAATAAAATGCCATCTCTGCTCCCTCTAAAACCTTGGCTTTTGGTTATCAGTGTGGGCAAAAATATTTATCCTGGCGTGGGTAGCAGGACCTTCAATGATGAAAAGTGTAATTGTGCAATTTGATCCAGCCCCTCTGAGGGCTGGATCAATACATTGCAATAGCACTCATTCATGTGATGCAGAAGCACACACACCCTTTCACTGATGTCCTGTGCAAGATATACTTTGTACATATGCAGCTACGTCTTACCACAGCAAAATGCAGAAGGTCATTCCCAAGCTCATTTCTTATTTTCCTGAAGAGGTTTACTACTGTTTTACATGGACCGCACCAGCCCTGATAAACATCTACCACTGCAAAGAGATTAAACTGTCTCAGAAGAATTCAATACTGTCACATGTCACAGCATACTAGATTTACAGTGCAGTCCTAAGCAGGTCTACTCAGAATCCTACTCAGGTCTATTCAGTTGAGCTCCCACAAAAGTGTTCTTAGGATTGTGCTGTGCATCAAGCACCTACACATTTTATTTTTTATTTACTTGTGTTTTTCATAGTCTGCCTTTCTCATTGAGACTCAAGATGCATTACATAATGTAAGTCAGTACAATCAACAGGATGTGGAGACAGCTAATAAACAATGTAATAGGACTAGGATTGCAGAAATTTGAAACAAGGCATAAATATTAAACCTGACATGCTAAACAATGGAATAAATTGTATTACATAAGTAGAATTGTAATGCAGTGAGAACAGGATAAAACATACAGTAACAGATAATAGATATTACAGTTCGCAGTCCCGTTCTTTCTATTGAAATGTATTCCTGAATCATTGTTATAATGCAGCCCTATTCCTTTATAAATATATCCTCCTGAAAAGTGTTGTTTCACATAGTTTGCTGAAAGCCAAAAGTATAGAAGCCTTCCTGATCTCATCATCCAGGCCATTCGATAGGGTGGAGACCACTACAGAGAATGCATGTGTATGGGTGGTCCTGTGGGAAGACCAGAAGAGCAAGTTGTTGCAGCACGGCATAGGAGAAGAGGCACTCCTGAAGATATGAGGATCCAAGGCTATGAAGGGCTTTGTATGTGATGGCCAGTCCCTTGAATTGAATCCAGTACCTAATGAGTAGCCAATGGAGTGACTGCAGAGTGGGTGTAATTAATACGCACACACTGCTTAGTTTCTGATAATAACTGAGCTGCAGCGTTCTGCATTAACTGGAGTTTTTGAATTGATTTGGAAGGGTGACCCACATGGAGTACACCCAGTAGCCTAAGTCTTGATGGTACTGTGATGTGGATCCAGGTGGCCAGATCAGCCAAGTCATGGCTCAACGAAGTTTGAAGGAAGTGGGTTTTTTTTGGTGTGGCTCCATTAGTTTGGTTCTCCAGTATTAATGCTGGGTCCAGTATAACCACTTGACTGTTGACCAAATCAGAAAGGATCAACTAAACACCATCAAAAGTAGAAAGCATTATGGCCTTCAAGACCTCACTCTTCCCAGCCAGCATTACTCCATCTTGTCACGGTTCAGTTTCAATTTGGTCACTCTCGGCCGTTTAACCACATAAGTCAGGCAGTGGCACAAGACTTCAGCCACATGCCCAGGAGATGTGGATAGAGAGATATAGAGCTGGGTGTTGTCAGCGTACTGAAGGCATCCAATTCCAAAACAACATATAATTTCTCCTAACTCTTTACAGAGAGATTGACTAGCATGGGGGATAAGACTGCACCCCGTGGAGCCCCAGGGGACAAATTCCACACTGATTAACTGGTCTCCAAAGGCAACCCTTTCGAGTCCATAAGGCAACACCTCCTTGAGTGGTGGCAGGGTGCACCGCCTTTTTCAGTGGTGCAGCCCCGTTGGAGGCAATGGGGGATTTCCCCCATTTCTTCTATTTTTTAAGGCTTTTTCTTCCTCTGCGGCAGCCAGGAAGCCGAGGAGGAGGAGGCGGGGCTGCACTGCTCCCAGACACCGTGGATCCACCCCCCCTTCAGGATTGGGCTGCCCATCTCAGTGAGAAAGGCCAACTATAAGTAGCACAAACAAACAAATTTTCACATAGGCTGTATACTGCAACCACCAGTTTCAGCCACCTCCACTGGCATGGAGCATTGGCATAGACACATGGAGCTGTGAAGATCCTTATGACTAATGGTGCCATATATTATGGCCCCAATGTGAAGTTGCCACCATGAAGAAGAATTTTGGTAGCTGTGTAGATTAGCCTTTTGGTTTATAACAAAAGGAAAAGCGTCTCCGTTAAGGTTAATATATATATATATAACTGATAACAGTCTCAATGAGATAGAAGGAGTAAAAGAACATAACATCTTTTCATTATTTCCCTTTCTAACCTGACCGATATATTGTCAGTATATATTAATACCGCTGAGCAGCCACATGGGAGATGGGCTCAGTGTCATGTTTGTGGCAAAAATCTTACCTATCAGACCTCTGGAACACAGCATTTCTTCCCAAAGTTCCTGATTATTGACAACCACCTGTGTGTAAATTAAACAGCAGGAAATCTTTCAATAATGCAAAACAGCCTTTAAGAACACAATTTTCTTAAAAGCAGAGATGCTGAGAATTTGGCAAAAATGCAACTGATATTCTAACTTACCTTTTCTACAGTGCCTACTTTATGTCAAGTTCAGCACCTTGAGACCTCAATGATATGTATTTAGGATATCTTTGATTTACATAGTGGTGGCATTCAACACAGCTGCTAGCTGGGTAGCCACTGCTGATGTATGCTCACAAAGTACTAATTGATGCTTGTGTGTGTGTGTGAAGTGCTGTCAAGTCACAGCCAACTTATAGTGACACTTGGTGGGGTTTTCAAGGCAAGTGATTATACAGAGGTGGTTTGCCATTACCTTCCTCTTCAGAGCCTTCTGTGGAGGTCTCCCTTCCATGTGCTGACCCAGCCTAGGTTCTGAGATCTAACGAGATCAGACTATACTATACCATCCCACATCCAATTGATGCTTATTACAAATTAGAATAATGAAGAATATGTATATCTACAAAATGTGTGCAGATGTGATTGATTCTGAAAAAGTAATGAGTGTGAATGTATTAATCTCTAAGGAGAAAGAATTATGGACTGGGATTCTAGTTACCCTGAAGATTAAATTTTACAAGTGGGGGACCTACAAGGACTTGCAGGGGTATCTCATTTCCCCTCCCCCACTGTTTCCTGTTTCACTGACTCTTCTCTTTTTTTGCTACCTTCTCTACTTCCCAGCCACTCACCCACCCACCTACCTTTATCTGCCCCATCTTCATTTTCCCTCCTCCCCATCCCCTGGCAGACTCTAACTGGAAAACTATGGCCCAGTTGCATGGCGTTGGTCACTGGGCCAAGCTGCACAGTGCCAGCCATTAGGCCAGGCTCAGGCCTTGTGGGGCACACTTTATTTTCGCTTGTATCACCCTCCACCACTACTTCCTCTTTCCCTCTACCTGGCAGCTCCCATATTCTCACCTTTCTCTGCTTCCTTCTCTCCTTCCCTCCCACACACCCACCTCCCGTTTATCTGCCCACTATCTTTATTAATTTTGTACTTCATTTATACACCTTTCTCCCCAGTGGGTATCCAAAGCAGCTTACATGATTCTCCTGTCTTCCATTTTATCCTCACAACAACCCTGTGAAGTAGGTTAGGCTGAGAATGTGTGATTGGCCCAAGATAACCTAGTGAGCTTCAACAGAAAAATGGGGATTTGGACTTTGGTCTCCCAGATCCTAGTCTGAAACTCTAACCACTTGTGGTGTGGAAGCTATTGAACAGTAGTAAGCAGACAGTCCTAGGTGTGTCATGCAAGTCACATGGTATCAAGTTGCCTAGTGGTTGCTACAAGGTCTGACCTTGATGAGTCCTCCCTCAAAGCCAAAATAGCCTTGGAAAGGGCCCTGGCCCTTCCTCCTGCCTGAGAGAAACCAAGGCTTGAAAACTGGCAACACTGTTGTGGTTGCCTAGCAACTCCTACAATGGCCACTGTAGAAGGTATTTGTTTCTTAAAGCTACAGGCGCTCCTTCTGTTATTTTGTGTTTTTTTTAACACCAATGTAGTTCTTTTTAGATTTCATTTTTCCTCCCTGCAAACCTGGGGCTTCTCTCAGGTTTACAGAAAAAGCTATCTTGTCTGTCCATGGCTCCAGTATCCAGATTTAAGTATCCATAGATCTAAGAATTAGATATATTGATGATATTGTAAGATTTCATTCCCAGAAGCAGAAGACAAAAGAACACTACAGAAAACCTCATGTTAATTGTGTAAATATAAACCAATCGGATGGACCCTAACACAGTAAATGCAAAAGGGAGTGTAGCAATAGGGTGCTTGAGTGTTCCAAGAACACAACAGGAGCTGTCATACTGTTTCATGTCTCATAGGCAGCTGCACACATTCTGCAATTCCATTACTGAACTGTGCAAGTACAGAAATTCACTTTGATTGCAGACTTCATTCTGAACATTTTGGTTTTGTTAAAAAATAAAAGCAAATGTGCATTCCTTGATGCTGGAAAAGTAGACTTGAAAAGTGTATGGGCAATGCCTTCTGAAATCTAGAAGTTGATGGGAGTGAGGATGAGAAGGATTTCTAGTAGGCAGACAGTGCTCTGCATAAACAGAAGCAGAAATAAGCAAAGTGACAAATGGAAGCACATTTGCTGAATTTGCACACTTTTCATATTGTTCACAGTTCTAGTATCCTAGTATCAAAACCTTGCAAGACCAGTTAAAAGAGTAGTTTGCATAAAGTTCAACAGAAGGCTTTCTTAAACTAGACTGTTTTAAAGATTTCCTGAAGGCAATCAGATAAGGTACCCTTCTAACTTGCTCAGGCAGACTATAACAAAGATTGGGGCAGAAACTATATATTACTCTTCCTACACACTTGACACTGAGAGACACTGTCCTTCAGTGTTACTCCTCTGAGGATGCCTGCCACAGCTGCTGGCAAAACGTCAGGAAAGAAAATACCAAGACCACGGTCAGACAGCCCGGATAATCTACAAGAACCAATGAACTCTGACCGTGAAAGCCTTCGACAATATCTTTGGAAGTACTTTTCTACTACTTCACAAGGTCACTTCTTTCCCTGTAAGTATGTTTAGGTTTAATATACATGACTTTGGGGGGTCTAAATAACACAGGGAACCTCAAAACATTTAACTGTCAGAGTATCAGTTTATTTACAGCAAAGCACTTCAAGGACAGCCTATAAATAGCTTCCTCAGAGTCAAATTAGAATTGTTCCAGTTACATCAATAGGTCTACTCTGACATAAATACGTAGTAGCATTGAAATAATAATCATTTGCTTTTTCTGGCCACTTGATGGCAGGATTTAGAGAGATTATATCCCATATGGATTCAATTTTGTAAAAAGGATTATCAGATATATTCCTGCAGACTCTTATTTGAAGAAGCTTCCTGAAATATGTTGTATTAATGAATATGTGCACTGTATATAGATGCATATTCAAATATTAACAATATTTTTATGCCCAAAGTACCACCACAATTATATTGGCTACTCTCCAGAGAAGCAAATGCCAACAGCATTGCTAAATCAACCAACATATTTGTGAGAGTCCCAATCCCCTGTGCTACTTCGCCAAATCACTTGCTCAGACTTGATGCAGAAACAAAAGATTTATTGAAGGCTTCAGAAGGAATGAGCAGACACGGATTCAAAGTTACAAGTGAACTAGCTTATCAGGGTTACAGTATATATCTACTACAGGGCAGAAAGGTTCACACTCCTGTTGTGAGAAATTGCAAGACAGATTGGTGTAATACAAAACATCAAACAGTCCCAAGGAGACAGTGAGGGCTATCTGCACTTCAAGGCCGGGCACAGCCTGAGGGAGTGGAGACAGGAAGCGCAGCAGGGGAGGGAGAGCTGGCACCTGGGCAAGATAGATGGGACGTGGGACCCAGGAAGGCACGGGGAGGTGTGAACTGTTCTTTACGAGTTCAAAGGGGAACCGGGAAAAGTCAAAACACATGGTCCTCACATTCTGCCCCCCTTAAGGCCCCCCTCCCGCAAGGTCGGGAGGCCGAGGCTTATCAGGGTAAGCGCAGTGAAACTCCTGAACGAGGCGAGGGGCCGCCATGTGGGGGGCTGCAACCCATTCATCGTGTGCAGGACCCAGATGTTTCCATCGGACAAAGTAAAACAGTTTTCCCTTTTTCCACTTGCTGTCTAAGACCTTGGACACTTCCAAGTGTGTATCCCCTCCCACTACAGTCGGCAGTTCAGGTTTGGGAGGGGGATGGAACTGAGGAGCGGCTACGTAGGGTTTGAGCAAGCTAATATGGAAGACGGGGTGGACGCCCCGTAAAGTCTTCGGAAGGTCCAACTCCACCGTGACCTCATTGATCACTCGGGATATGGGGAAGGGACCCACGTAGCGATCATTGAGTTTTTTGCAAGGTCGGAGGGAGCGCAGGTTTTTGGTGGAGAGATAAACCTGTTCCCCCACCTTGAGTTCCCACCCCGGGGAGCGATGCTTGTCAGCTTGCTCTTTGTATTTACGTTTGGCCCGTTCAAGGTTCTTTTGTAACCAGGGCCAGGAGGATCGGACTACTTGTACCCACTCCTGAACTTCGGGTACCGCCTCGAGTTCAGGGGTGACGGGAGTGGAGCCGAAGGGGCCAAAGTCTGTCCCGTATACCACCTGGAAAGGGCTGAACCCTGTGGAGGAGTGGGGAGCATTGTTATACGCATATTCAGCAAAAGGCAGCAGGTCAACCCAATTGTCTTGGTGATAATTGACATAACACCTAAGGTAACATTCAACCACTGCATTTACACGTTCGGTCTGCCCATCGGTCTGCGGGTGGTAGGCCGAAGAGAGTCCTTGTTCTTCTACCCCCATCAATTTTAGGAAAGCCCGCCAGAACTTGGCAACGAACTGAACCCCCCTGTCGGAGAGAACCTTCTTGGGGACCGAGTGAAGTCTGAGGACATGGGTGATAAACAACCTGGCCAGTCCCTGGGCCGAGGGGAGCCCCGCACAGGGCACAAAGTGGACCTGTTTGGAGAATAGGTCCGTGATCACCCAGAGTACCGTCTTGCCCCGGCTGGGAGGCAGATCGGTGATAAAGTCCATGGCTATCACTTCCCAGGGCCGGGAGGGGACTTCCAAGGGTTTCAAAAGCCCGGGAGGTTTTCCCATTCTTTTTTTGGCCGTGGCGCAGGTGGGGCAGCTGCGTACGTACAGTTCCACGTCGGCTCTCATGCTAGGCCACCAAAATTGCCGCCTCACAAGGTGTAGGGTTTTTACAAAACCGAAGTGTCCCGCAAGTTTGGCACCGTGGACCAGTTCCAACACCTCTTTGCGGAGAGGTGCCGGGACATACAGTTTTCCTCCTAGTGTCCACCAGGATCCCTGCTGCTCCATGCCGGAAGGAAGAGCCTGCTGCTCCGCCTCCTGTGAGGAGGCGTCTCGGAGACGCTGCTGAAACGCCTCCGGGATTCCCTTGAGCAAGGGATCGCCGGGTGAGCGAGCTTGGGACCTGGTGGTGACGGCTAGTCCCGGGACGTCCCCTCGTTGTTCGGGGGTGAACAGGGAGTCCACGGGACGGTCAAAATCATTGCGGTATTGACTTCCACTTCCGTTGCTGATCACCGTGGCAGCACGATTCTCGAGCCCCGATCAAAGTGGCAAGGGAGGGAGGGAATCCCCCCTCCCCCGAACAACAGCCACGGCTCCCCTTGAAGTAGAGGGGAAGCTGAGCAAGCGGCCGGCTCGCGGCTTGCCCTTGATGCGCTCCCTGCCTTGGAAGCGGCGGGGAGCGTTCGGGCGAACCAGCGGAGAAGCAGGCGCCATTGTTCTCAGGCTGATCGGGACGGCGGTTTAAAGGCACGGAAGAAACAACAGGTTTTTTTTTTTTTACTCTTTTGATGTACAACTAGTGATTCACGGGGGTGTCTGGTGGTATAACTCATAGGGAGAAGCAAGCTGGTTTTTTTTTTCTATACTTGCTAACGAATACAAAAAGAAACTTGGCTTTTTGCCAGACTGTGGCGCAGTTGAATTTCCTGCTCTGTTGACTCTGACAGTTTTAAGAGATATCCAGCAGATTTATGATCACTGAGCTGGCTCTTCAAGATTGACTTTACCAGTTAAATGCTCCATTATTGAGATTCTTTGAACTGATGTTGTGAGACTGTCATCTCTCCCCCCCCCCTCCTCTCCTTTGGATTACAAATGTTGCATTTTTGAGCCCTTCAATGGGAGATAAAGAAGGAAAAAATAAAAAGGACTCAGAAAAGCACCCTAAAGTACTTATTAAAGACCCCAAGACCCTTCAGACTCAATTATCTATGCAAACAAAAAGAAGACCATCTCTCACTAGTCCAGCTATTTCTCCAGATTCCTCCCCAGTAACAGGATCAACTTCTTTGGCAAAAATGACTAAGAAAGCTGATGCCACGCTGAATTCTTTGCAAGAGCTGCTAACAAAAACACTTCAGGAAGTGACATCAGTTAAAACTGAAGTGGTTGAAGTCAAAAAAGAAGTGACAGAAGTAAAATCTGAAGTTGTCTCAATGAAGCAAGATATGGACTATGTAAAGCAAGGTCTTAACCAGAATACTGCAGCTATCTCAACATTGCAGGACTCTATCTCAGCTTTGACTGTGAAGCAAGACAAGTTGGAGGCGAAACAGCAAAAACAAGCAAAGGAAAATAAAGAAACCAGAAAAAAGGTTGATACTATGGAACTTGTACTGGAGGCCCGCCAGGAACGTGAAGAACGGCAAGAGGATAATGTGGCGATGTTAGAAATGCGGATAAAGGAGAGCTGGATTCGTATTCGCGGATTTAAAGAACGGACTGAAGGTTCTGACCTGAAAGAATATTTGAAAGTGCTCCTGGCTGATTTTTTGCAAGAAGAAGAAGCAATAGTGGAAGGGATGATAATTACAGCTTATAGAGTCAACTCTGCTTATGCAGCCAGAAACAAAGTTCCAAGGGATTGCTTGGTACAGCTTTTTTCAAGATCTCACCGGGACCTGATACTAAATAAACATTACAACAATCCTTTAACAATAGAAGGTCAACCAGTGAGACTAATGAAGGAGATACCAGGGAGACTACTGAGAAAAAGAAAGGAGTTTGCAGAATTGGTGGCAAGGCTGAGATATAATGGAATACAACATAGATGGGAATACCCTCAAGGAGTCTCATTTATATTCAAAACAAAGAGGTTCAAACTTACTGACATGGCTAAAGTTGATCAGTTCTTTCGGAGATATGAAGGAGAATTAAGTAAACCACCACAACAACCAATTAAAGAACTGGTTGAAAAGAATCTTACAGAGAATGAGAAGGCTGCAGAAGCTTCAGGAGGAAAATCTCTGACGGAAGAAGAGGACACAGACTGAATTAGGGTCTGAGGATTTATGAGAAGGAGATGGGGATACTATTGGGGGAGGAGGGGGGGAAGGGGAATTATACCTGGGGGAAAATTTGAGTTACTAACCAACAAATGATGAAGATACTATCATGGAATGTTAATGGTTTAAACTCTCCAAATAAGAGGAGAAAAATATTCTATCATCTACAGAAATCAAAAGCTAACATTTTTTGTTTACAGGAGACACATATTTTAACAAAAGAGGTTTTAAGATTAGAACAAAATAAATTAGGTAAACTGTTTACTTCATGTAATGATAAGAAAAAGGTTAATGGAATAGCTATGTACATTCCTTTAATATTTGAACCAAAGATGTTGTATAAAGACAGGGAAGGGAGGATTTTGATGGTAGAGGTTCTGTGTGGTTACCAAAAAATAGTATTAGTCGGTATATATGCACCTAATAATAACCAAAAATTATTTTATATGGATCTAATATCGACATTGGCTGAATATGCTACGGAAAATATGTTATGGATGGGTGATTTCAATGGAGTAACAGATCCTCGTTTAGATAGATCAGCAAAAAAAAAACAGGGGAAATTTGAAGGTAAAATACCTGGTATTTTTGATCATTTAACAGAACAATGGGAAATGTTTGATGCGTGGAGAATGAAAAAAGGTAATAAAAAGGGATATACTTTTTACTCTTCAAGACATAACTCTCACTCTAGAATAGATATGATTTGGCTATCTAAAGATATTATATGCAAACTAGATGACCTTGAAATTTTACCGAAGGTTCTTTCAGATCATAATGCACTGTTGTTGCAAATGAATTTGGGAATTAAGAAAAACAAATCTTGGCATATTAATGAATATTTATTAAAAAATAAGAAAATTACAGATAAAATAAAAGTAGAAATACAACATTATTTTCAAGATAACATAAATAAAGGCACATCTGAAGATGTTGTCTGGGATGCGGGGAAAGCAGTGATAAGAGGCATTTTAATACAACAAAACTCGCGGTGGTTTAGAGAAAGAGAGTCAAAAAAGAAAAAAATACTGGAGGAAATTAAACAGGCGGAAATACAGTTAAGAAAAGCACAAACCAAATTACTTAAACAAGAACAGATTGATAAAATAAAAACTTGGCAACAACAATATGAGATTTTATTAACTACCGATATAGAAAGAAAAATATTATATAATAGACAAAGATTTTTTGAACATTCAAATAAACCAGGCAAAATGTTAGCATGGCAACTTAAACATAAAGAGAGGAGAAAGCCAATATTGAAAATAAGGAAGGATGGAAAAATTTTATTAGATAAACAAAAAATTACAGAAACTTTTATAGATTATTATTCTAATCTTTATACACAGGGAATAGTTTTAGAAAAAGAGATAGAAAAATATTTAACACAATTTGTATGGGATAAAATCTCACAGGAACAGAAAGAATTATTAGATGCAGAAATAACATTAGAGGAGTTAAAATCAGTAATAAAGAAAAGTAAATTAAACAAAGCACCAGGAGAAGATGGCTTCACAAATCTTTATTACAAAACTTTTATGGATCAACTATCACCAAATTTATTGAGAGTTATGAATAATTGTATACAGGGAGGATCCATTCCAAATACCTGGAAGAAAGCAAATATAGTTTTAATACCTAAACCAAACGCTGATTTAATGGAAGTTAAAAACTATAGACCAATATCATTATTAAACAATGATTATAAAATGTTTGTGATGATTTTAGCGAATAGATTGAAGAAAATTCTTAATAGTATTATACATGAAGACCAAGCAGGATTCCTTCCGGGGAGGTTAATCAATCAAAATGTTAGAGTTGTGTTAGACTTACTAGAATATGCAGAATTTGATAATACACCTTTTGCAATGATATTTTTAGATGCAGAAAAAGCGTTTGACAATGTAAATTGGAATTTTATGAGGAAAGTGTTAGAATATATGGGTTTTGGTGATAAATTTCAAAAGGTTATTGGAAATATTTATACTTGTCAAACTGCTAAGCTAATAATTAATGGAGAATTATCATCACAATTTGAAATACAAAAGGGCACCAGACAAGGGTGCCCCCTTTCACCACTGTTGTTTATTATTATTTTAGAGGTATTGATGAGAAAAATTAGAATGAATGCAGAGATTGTAGGTTATAAAATAGGGAGAAATCATTATAAAGTTAAGGCATATGCAGATGATTTAGTGTGTTTTTTAACTGATCCTATTACTCAGATAGCTGAATGGAGCAAAATGATTGAGGTTTACGGAAAACTTGCAGGCTTTAAAATAAACAAAAATAAAACTAAAATATTGGTTAAAAATATTACACTCTTGCAGCAGCAGGAATTAGCGAGAGTAACAGGTTTTGGTATAGAACATAAAGTAAAATATCTGGGAATATGGTTAACTCCTAACAATTTTAACCTATTTAAAAATAATTATGAAAAAACATGGCAACAAATAAATACCGATTTGACAAATTGGGAAAAAATACCCTTATCATTGTGGGGTAGAGTATCGGTGATTAAAATGATGGTATTACCCAGGATGCTTTTTTTATTTCAAAATTTACCGATTATTAAGGGGTTCAAAGTTTTTAAAATTTGGAAGAAGGATATTCAAAAATTTTTGTGGGGAAAAGGAAAACATAGAATAGCGTATAAAAATTTGATTCAATTAAGAGAAACAGGAGGATTAGGTTTACCTGACTTGCAACAATATTATGAGGCTTCCTGCTTTCTCTGGTTAAAAACCTGGATTAAATTAGAAAATTATCGATTATTAGAGTTAGAAGGGTATAATCTTCGATATGGCTGGCATGCATATCTGTGGTATGAAAAGGAAAAGGTAAACAGAGATTTTAAAATTCATATTATTAGAGCTGGGTTATTTCAAATTTGGACAAAATATAAGAAGACTTTAGAAAATACGACCCCGGGGTGGATTAATCCAATAGAAGCTTATATGAAGAGGGGAAAACAATTAAACTTAGATATAGAGATATATAGGGGTATTATTGAATGGAAGGAGAGTAAATGGGCTTTAAAAAGCAGGGAAGAATTAAATATAAAAGACTGGTTTTTATATTATAAACTACAAGATATTTTTAATAAAGATAGTAAACTTGGATTCAGTAAAAATAAATCCGAGTTAGAAAAGATATTAGATAAAGGAAATAAAGGATTGATTGGTAGGATGTATAAATTATTGATGACTATTAATTTAGAACAAGAAAGAATTAAACCAGTCATGATCAAATGGATGCAGGATTTAGGATTCAATATAGACTTGGATAAATGGGAAAATTTATGGAAGAGGGAGTTTAAATTTACAATAACTAATGAAATTAGAGAAAATCTCTATAAAATGTTTTATAGATGGCATATAACCCCATTTATGATATCTAAAATGAACAGTCAAGATAAAGGAATCTGTTGGAAATGTGGAAAAGAAAGAGGAACTTATATGCATGTCTGGTGGACTTGTAAAAAAATCAAAAAATTTTGGAAAAAAATAATAAAAGAAACAAATAATTTGATTAATAGTAAAGTGAAAAGAAAACCATTATTTTGTTTATTGGGAATACCCACAAACGATATTCATGATCGGGATAGGATTATTTGTCAATATAATTTTGCTGCTGCAAGGATTGTGATAGCGAGAGTATGGAAACAAACAAGTAAACCCTCAATTACAGAATGGAGAGAGAAAGTGTGGTTATATATGAGGATGGCTAGATTAACAGAAATTCTGCATGGAAATGATTTGGAAGAATTTAAGTTAACATGGTTTAAGGCTACCTCATATTGGGATAAGTTGGCAAAAATGGATTTTACTTTGTTATTTAGTGAGCTATAGAAAATTATTCTTTAAGCAATATTAGAATTTAGATAAATAAATAAAGCTACCGGACACTTCTATGGAAGTCATGGTGATGGGTCACTTTTGGTGGGTGGGGGGAAAGGGTATTTTTCTTTTGATGAATGTATTAAAAAATGAAATGTATTCAATATGTTATGTGAATACCCTTTTATATCTATATATGTATTTTTTTTTCTTGTTTCTTTTTTCTTTTCTTTTTTTTATATTGTAAAATTTAATAAAAAAATTATAAAAAAAAAAAAAAAAATCATTGCGGTATTGGGGTAGTCGGGATAGAGCATCGGCCAGGGCATTCTCTTTGCCGGGAACATGTTTGAGCGTGAACCGGAATTTGGCGAAGAACTGAGCCCAACGAATTTGCTTCGAGTTGAGCTTGCGGGCTCCTTTGAGAGCCTCCAAATTCTTGTGATCGGTCCACACCTCAAAAGGACTTTCTGCTCCCTCCAGGAAGTGTCTCCAAATGGTGAGAGCATGCTTGACTGCCGCCGCCTCCTTCTCCCAAATGGCCCAGTTAATCTCAGACTGGGAAAACTTCTTTGAGAAGTAGGCGCACGGCCGTAAGGTGCCGCCGTCTTCCCGTTGCAGCAGCGCCCCTCCCATAGCTACATCCGAGGCATCCACCTGGACTACAAACGGTTTGTTGCAGTCCGGGTGGGCCAGGACCGGTTCGGACGAAAAGAGTAGTTTTAAATTATCAAAAGCCTGCTGACAAGGAGGAGACCACTGCAAACGGGCGGAAGGCAGAGCGGCGTTTGCCCCTTTCCCCTTGGTGCGCAAAAGGGAATGAGGGGAAGGGCCACCTGGGCGAAGTTGGGAATAAAGTTGCGGTAAAAATTGGCAAACCCCAGAAATTGCTGTAACTGTCGGCGTGTGGAGGGGGGTTCCCAATCCTTAACCGCCCGAACCTTGTCGGGGTCCATCTCCAACCTGTGGTGAGAGATGACGTATCCCAAGAACGTTATGGAAGGTTGGTGAAATTCACACTTGGACACTTTAGCATACAATTTATGGTCTCTAAGCCGCTGGAGAACCTCACGCACCAAACGGACATGTTCCTCCATAGTTTCCGAATAAATGAGAATGTCATCTAAAAATACTACCACCCCACGAAATAGCAAATCATGTAATACATCATTAATCAATTGCATGAATACGCTGGGAGCCCCAGAAAGTCCGAACGGCATGACTAAGTATTCAAACATGCCAAAACAGCTGGAGAAAGCTGTCTTGGGTTCATCCCCCTCCTTGATACGGATGCGGTGGTAGGCTTCCACCAAATCCAACTTGGTGAAAATTCGGCCCTCCTTCAATTGTGCTAGCAGGTCTGGAATGAGAGGGAGGGGGTAAGCATTAGACTGGGTGACAGCGTTCAGCCTGCGAAAGTCAATGCACAGTCTCAAGTCCCCTGTCTTCTTCTTGACGAAGAAAGCGGGGGCAGAATACGGGGCTTTTGACGGACGGATAAAACCCCGGGCTGAGTTAGTGTCCAGATAGTCCCGTAAGACCGCTTTCTCATTAGGGCTCATGGGATAAACCTTTCCCTTGGACAGCTTGCCTTCCCCCACAATCTCAATGGCGCAGTCGGTTTCCCGGTGTGGGGGCAATTCATCACATTCCCTCACATCGAATACATCCGCGAATTGTGCATACTCAGAGGGTAGCAGGGGTGGAGCGGTAACAGGCGCCGGGGAGCCCACCAACGCGGCGGCTGGGGTACAGAATACTTGGTCCTTATCATGTAGAAGGCAGGGGTCCTCGGGGAACGTAAGTGTCCGTTTCACCCAGTCTATGGAGGGATTATGTCCCCGCAACCAATTCATCCCTAACACCACGGGGGCTACAATAGGGGCGACGGTAAAATAAAGTCTTTCCCAATGTTCCCCAACGGCCATGATCACTGCCGTGGTGCGGTGGGTAACCGGCCCTTTTTTAAAGTCACTACCGTCCATTTGTGAAAAACGGAGGGGGGCCGGGAGCCGTTTGCGCCTGACGCATAACTTCTTGGCTACTTCTTCACTCATTAAGGTCCGGGCGCACCCAGAGTCAACTAAGGCGGGAAATTCTAACCTTGGGCCTCCTTTGGCAAGGGAAAGGTGGACCCTAATATACACATTTTCCTCTTGGGCGCTTACCATTGGGGGAGCTCCTTGCACAACAATCGGAACGGTCTGCTGAGGAGCCCCTCTTACAGCAGACCGACGGCGTTTTTTGCCGGCATCTCCCATTCTTCCTCCTCGCTGGACGAAGGAGATGGGGTAATTGTATTCCGTGACTCGGCGGAGTCAAAGGTGGCATTTGTAATCCGGGATCCCGATGGACCGGAGGAAGTGGAAGCTTCATCTTGGGTGCGCGCGTGCAGCGCCGAGGGTGCGCTCCGGCGTCCAGGAGCACTACTCCGGCGTCGAGGTTGGCCCTCCGCCGGGGCTTTCTCCGGTTCGGTCAGACGGGGCGGGGGAGGCCGCCCGGTACGGGACGGGCATTGCGAGGCGAAGTGATCCTTGCCTCCGCAGACTAAGCACACTCCCGCTTCGAAGCGCTTGCGGCGTTCAGCGGCTGAGGGGCCGCTGCCGCCCGGTATTCGGGGATCTCTGGGACCGCCTGGTTTGTCCCCTCGCCGCTGAAGATCACGACCGGTACGCTGCTTGGACAGATTCAGTAGTTGCTTACGATTTTCAATGTCTGACGCATGGCGTACCCAACCCTCGACATCAGGGGGGTTACCCTGCATGAAAGCCCAGTGTTGCAGGTCCGGGTTCAGTCCCTCCCTGAAGCACTGTACCCGAGTGGCTTCGCTCCAATCCAAGATTCTACTCGAAAGGGACTGGAATTCGCTTGCATACTGCGCCACCGACTTAGTCCCCTGGCGCAGCTGCATCAAGTTGGCCTTAGCCCGCTCCCCCAGGTTCGGGTCCTCGAACCGGTTCCGGAGAGCAACCATAAATTCATCCAGGCTCCTTAGTACAGGGGAGCGGAGTTCGTACTGCAGCACCATCCAGGCTGCTGCCTCACCTTGCAAGAGGGAGGCCACGTACTGGACCCGGGACTCCTCGGAGGTGAAGGTCCGGCCCTGCTCACGCATAAAAATGTCCACTTGGACTAAAAAGAAAGTCAACTGGTCCCCCGACCCATCGTACGTGATCTTCAGGTCACGGCGGGTCGGGGCGCTAGGAGGGACGGGAGGGAGTACCGGTGCCCCGTCTGGGGGGTTACCGGGGGGCGGCTGTACCTTCAGCGCATCCAGAGCGGCTGCCATCTGGCCTATCACAGCCTGCATGGTATCCATGCGTCCCAGCATGGCCTGGCGCTCCTCTTGCCACTGCCTCCGTTCCTCGTCCATCAGGGCCTCCCTTCGTGCGAGGTCGCCCTCGAGTCCCGTGCCGGATAAGGCCAAGCGGCGGTGTTTCGCCTCGGTCCGTGAGAGCGACCAGTCCTTGGGGGAGTCCAGCCAAGAGTTGAAAGGGTTCTTGGGCTTCGTGCCCGGGTCCGGTCCCGGCTTCGGGACCACGGGTATTTTCCGTTTGGCGTCCTCCTCCTTAGGGTCTGGAAGCACCGGCGCCTCGTGCTTGTCCGGCGAACTGGGGGGGGTAGTGGGATCCTCCTCGCCTCACATCGCTGTCCCGTGCGGTACAGGTGCAGAGCGAAAAAGGCAGGGACTTGTAACTTAATGTGAGAGTCCCAATCCCCTGTGCTACTTCGCCAAATCACTTGCTCAGACTTGATGCAGAAACAAAAGATTTATTGAAGGCTTCAGAAGGAATGAGCAGACACGGATTCAAAGTTACAAGTGAACTAGCTTATCAGGGTTACAGTATATATCTACTACAGGGCAGAAAGGTTCACACTCCTGTTGTGAGAAATTGCAAGACAGATTGGTGTAATACAAAACATCAAACAGTCCCAAGGAGACAGTGAGGGCTATCTGCACTTCAAGGCCGGGCACAGCCTGAGGGAGTGGAGACAGGAAGCGCAGCAGGGGAGGGAGAGCTGGCACCTGGGCAAGATAGATGGGACGTGGGACCCAGGAAGGCACGGGGAGGTGTGAACTGTTCTTTACGAGTTCAAAGGGGAACCGGGAAAAGTCAAAACACATGGTCCTCACAATATTTCAACGAATTATTAAATCAATTTGGTTAAATGGCCTGTTTAAGAAGGATATTTAATATCTGAAGGTAAACAATTATAAAGTGGTAGCTTAAAGCAGGTATTGTTCATCTCAACATTCAGCCCCTGGTTCTCATTTTACCTTATTCTCCAACATATAAAAGCATATAGTGGCAGCTGCTTCCTCTTATGTTATCTTTCTGATTAATCTGAAAGGAAAAATTGTACTACCAGATGTACCTGGGAAACCGATTAATTCATTTACAAATATTTAAGAACTATTGTTTATTACAGGTTTATCCCACCTTCCAGCAAAGAGATGTATGTGTATCAGACATGGTCCCCACTCTCAACAATGTTATGAAGAAGGTTGAGAGATAACGACTGGCCCAATGTCACCCAGTAAACTTTGTATGTGTGCTTGGATTTGAAGCCAGGTTCCCAATCTAACATTCTACACTGCACTTGTTCTCTATTGTTTTGTCAGCATAATTTGATGCAACACTCTCTCCATATTAGCAGGAAATTCCAATGACAGACATCAGGGGGAACATTTGCTTTTCTTACTAACCTGCAAAGTTAATTCCTTCTTCCTGCTCACCATTGTTCTGTCAAAAGGAAAAAAATGTTGCTACATAATATTACAAAGCAATATAAAATACCACTAAGGCTGTCTACACACAAATGTCATCAGTGGTACACAACACCACCAATGTCATTTGATAATTTAACACTGTTGCAGTAGCTATTAGAGATGGTATATGTCATTTGACATACTGTCTGTAATAGCTATAGGTGTGACATTTAATTCATTGTATAAATTATCCAATTAATATTTTATTGACTAGAAAAATACTCCTGATTAATTAAACAGCAATTAATGAACACATTACTTTAATTAACACATTACACGTACGCATTATTTTGAAGTGTTAATTTTAAATTATTTTTAATTCACATGTTACAGAAACTGTGGGTGGCAGATATAAGGCATTTATTCCTCCTCCTCTAAGACAGTTGCTGCAACATATGCACACATCTAAAAACCAAGTACTCTTAGTAAGAATTAGTATTATATTCATATGTAAATGCATGCAGATTTAATCAATTAATTTATTAAATCTATTAATTTATTAAATGGATTTATTAAATCAATTAATTTATTAAATTAAATTGATTAAAACTCAGACAATTCATCAGCTAAGATTTCATTCACTGGGTAAGAGTCCCAGCATATGACAAAGCAAAATAAAAATAAATAATAAAAATGACAAAGCAAAATAAAAATGTATCTTTGAACAAGAAGAGTCAAATTAGTTTAATTTTGCTTCTGCACCAGGAAAGTGGAATTCTCTGTGCATGCTCCTTTGCTTCCAGTGAAGAGAGGATGACTGCATAGCAGCCAGAGGGCATTGGCAACAGAGCCATGGCGTTCTTGTGAACCCTGGCATCCCTGTCGGAGGCTTTCACGGTCAGAGTTCATTGGTTCTCGTAGGTTATCCGGGCTGTGTAACCGTGGTCTTGGTATTTTCTTTCCTGACGTTTCGCCAGCAGCTGTGGCAGGCATCTTCAGAGGATTAACACTGAAGGACAGTGTCACTGTCCTTCAGTGTTACTCCTCTGAAGATGCCGGCCACAGCTGCTGGCGAAACATCAGGAAAGAAAATACCAAGACCACGGTTACACAGCCCGGATAACCTACGAGAACCTGGCATCCCTGTTTTCTGCCATCTGAGGTCTTCTCCCTGGCTGCAAGAGAAGGGTCGCAGAATGAGGCAGAAGATGAGGCAGAAGGGAGAGGTGGCTGGCTTGACATAGCTGTAACTGTACAGAGCTTCACCTATGCAGACAGCTGGAGAAGGAAGACATTAATGTAGTTGGAGGAAGGGCAGGTCCCTGACCTGGATGGTCCAGGCTAGTCAAGCTAAGCTAGGTTTGGCCCTGGTTAGTACTTGAATGGGAATAACAACCAAGGAATACTCGGGTCGTTATGCAGAGGAAGGCAATGGCAAACTCCTCCTGGGTTGCTGTAAGTCAGTTGCGTCTTGACGGCACTTTACACACACACACACACACACAAGAAGGGCAGGTAGCACTTGGTGGGGGGAGAAGAGACATCAGTTTGGAACACAAACTAATGTCATGTGCTGAGATGCTACTTTTAGCAGAAGCAAAAGGGGAAATGGGTAACAACGTGTGCGTTTACTGTGCTAAAAACTGATTGTGAAAGCCCTTCGAGCACGGTGCAAAAGCTAAAATGTGGTTGGAGACCCCACTGGCTTTCAGTGTGCTGCCACTGCTTACCCTGTAGCGAGGGAAGGGACTCGTCCTCAGAGCGAGGCACTCTTCTGCGGGTGCCAGCCACAGCATTGAAAGAGGCGCGGAGAAACAAAGGTTTCAGACACTAGGGATGTTGAGAGGAGAATGACTGGAGGCGACCCTTTTCTGCTCCAAAGGCCCCGGCGGAAACTCTTATCTTGCCCCGCGGCGGGGCACAAGAGACCCCTTCCAGGGAGCAGCAACGGTTCTCACGCAGCACAGCCGCGGCGTCCCCGGTTGCCATGGCAGCATGGCTGGCCAATTGGAGAGGGCTCTGCCCCGTTCCTCGTTCTCCTCCCTAACTTGAGCCGGTGGGGTGGGGTGGGGTGCGCCTTAAAGACTTAACAAATGAAACTGTATTCCATTATAAACTTTCGCGGACTGGGGCCCATGTAAAACAAAACAACAAAAAAGGATTTCTTTTTGGTCTTATGGCTCTTCTTTTGGCTGCAACAGACAACCACCAGACGTGGCTACTGTTGGAATTCAAGTCCTCCCAGGCCGAGATTTCCCGCTCTTCCCTGTGCAGCCAGACGGCCGCTCTTCCCCCACGAATGGCCTAGACTAGAGGGACAGGAAGTGTACGTGGCGAAGAACTGAAGAGGAAGACGGGATGGGATTGACAGCTTCCTAGGGAACGGAGGCTTGAAAAATACTGCCTTTGCATTACACGCCCACACTTTAAATACGGCAAAACAAGGGGGGGAGAATTAATAAACGTTTCCACGTTTCCCCAGGTGATGCTTTATTTACATTTGTATGTGTGAAAATTTTCTGCTTACACATCTGGGTACAACAAACGAGCAGCTGTTGTGAGGAAAGGGAAGGTCCCTTTAGAACATTTCCTATCCTCCTTCAAAACAGCCATCCCTCTCCTGTTCAAAGAGCATCATTTTAAAATTCCCTCACATTCAAGTGCTTCCCTGGTTTTGGACAGGAACAGTTATTAAAATTGGTAGGGAAAGAAAGAAATCATATGAGGTTGAAAGTGTGTTTCAGCTAAAGCAATGGAACTGTTTATGTTCCGGATGAGAACTCAGAGGAATTCCCAAGCAATTCAGCTCTGTGATCCAGCCAATAAAGAACAATTTAACCATAGTTTTGTAATGTTCCCAATTTTTTTTGTTTTGTTTTGTATGCAGCACGGTGACTTTGCCTTGTGGAGCACATACAAAGAACCGTCACAAATAAGACCATGGTAAAAATTCAACATCCATATTCTCTTATTTATTGAATTATTAGCCCCCAAACTAGATTCACATTTGTTTTAATGTGTCCCCTCATTTGTTTGTTTTTATGGAAAGGGGTGTTAGAATTTTGTTGGTTGTAAGACCTTAAAAGATCCCCCAAATGTCTGCTCAGATCCTGAGTTGTTGATGATGGACAGTGAAAGGCACCCAAAGAGAATCAGGCAAGTGGTTTCCTGTTGCTGCAATCCCATCTGTTCCTGCTCTGTCCCAACAAAGTTCAAGGATGCACAGATTTGTTCTTCCATGGTTCCCTTCTCATTTTCCTTCCTACCTTTCCCTCCTCCCAGGTCTGTGGGAGCACCCTGATCACTACTGATTTGGCCTTCCACACTAGCTCAGCTTTACCTTTCCTGGCTCAGCTTCACCAGCTATTTAAGTGTCTCATGTGTGATCCTATTGCGTTGGTGGCAAAACTTTTGCATTGGTGGCAAAACTTTTGCTTCTTGCGAAGGATGCTGAAATTGGTTCCCAGTTCCTTCTTTGTACTTACTAGCTTCTTATTTGCCAGTCTGATCATATATATTGATGATACTTAAACAGCTCTACACCCCAAAAGAAACTTTGGATGACCCCAAATCATATACCCCCAAATCTGAGTACGTCAGGTGCTGTCATGCTCAGGATCAAGGATTTACAATATCTTATGTAATTTGGCCTAAGTCAGAGGGGGGTGGGGAATGAATTAATGAATGAAAGGCTGGAGGAGTAAGGGTGATGGAAGGAAATGATGGGGGCGAGGAAAGGGTAAATAGAACAGAGAAAAAGGGGGTGGGGAGGAAGAGTGGGAGGGGAAGAGAAAGATGGTGAGGGAGGAAAGAATGGGGAAGGATACACTGAAGGGGAGAGAGGGTGGACTAGGGAGAGGAGTGGTAGGAGTAGTTGGAGTGGGGTGCGTGTGCTGTTCCACTTGGAGCATTGGTTTACTCCACTTGGAAACATGGGAGCCTGTGCTGCATTAATGGCATTTGATAAACAGGTGGAGGCTACATTCAGATGAAGTTGGATCCAAGCATGATGCCTGGTGGCATCTTCTTTTCTTTCTGTCCTCAGTAGGACTGAAGGGGCTAGTGGGACTAGTAGATGCAACCCCCTCTCCCAACATTGCTTTGCCTCACACAGAAATGCAGCATCCCCACTCCCACATACCTGGGAACAAGAGAGGATTTTAGATATAGATGGGGGACAGGAACAACATAAAACTTTGTCAGAAAGAGCTGAGAGAACTAATCCAAATAGACATGCACACTCACCGAATAAAAGGCTGCTTGGACAGGTGGATTGTTATCATAGTTCGCAGACATTAATAACAGTTTCAGCAAGAGTAAGGGCTTAACATTAAAGTAATTCTGTGGATGCATCTATGGTGCCATTGATTTTGTGCTTCGTGTGCTGCCAATTGTTTCTAGTGTGCTGCCAATTGTACAACATCTAATTTTACAGTCTAATCCAAAGAATAACAAATAAAAACCATACACTTGAATCAGAGATGAATTATACCTATTATAAGCACATGCAAGTTAAAAATTTTATATACAAAATATTACATACTACAAACAAGTAGTGTATATGATTATCATGATCAATAATCTTCCTCCTTCAGTGTCTGTGCTTGCTGCTGAATTACTGTATTAAATAATCTACTGCTATCAAGTTTTATGCCCACAGCAAGTCCTAAAACTGGGCATTTGGTTTGAGGTTGTTAGATCATGTATCAGACTGTACATTACCACAAAGTTCAGAACAGCAGGCAAACAAACCAGTTAACGTCTCTAGGAGCAATAAATACTTCACAAAAACTTCCACAGTAGACCTAGTTCTTTGTTGTGAAAAATGAACAGCACAATCCTAAATAGAGTTACACCTAGAAGGGTATAACTCTGTTTAGGATTGCACTGTAAAGGCCTCAGATTAGCTGTTATTTTCTTTGTAGCCCTTGTCTTGGACCCTGCAAAAGGCTACTTGACACTGGTGTCCAGTCTAGTATATATTAAACCTCAAAATATTCCAATTAGAATCTACTTAAAATGTCTCCTGGAACACAGCCATTTATAGTAAACATCGGCACTTCTGTATACTACCTAAGAATAAAATCTAAATTTGCACAGCTTGCACATTTAAAAAAACATTTTTTCACATATAGGACAGACATTTCTGAAGAATCTCCACTGAGCTATAGTCTGGCAAATAGTCTTATTTTTGAACAAGAAAAGGTAGTATGCTGTCAACAACACTATACAAAAAGACATACATAAATGCATAATAATTGTACATGGCAGTGAACAGAATACAACAACCTGCTATTCACTTAATGGAAGAATCCAGTATCTCTTGATAATCTTGCCTTTTTAATTTCTTCCAAGACAGTTTATAAAATGCAAGAAAAATTACACTGATGATTATAATAGCTCCTCCAATCATATCATAAATGCTGGGGAAGATGCGTAACACAAGAAGCTGAAGGACCATAGCTATCACAATCTCAAGATGCTGTACTGTGCTGACCAATGCTGGATGGAATTTGCTCAAGGCATAATAGACACCTAGAAAAGCCACTGTGGAACATAGACAGATGCCCATGAGATAGCTCCAGCTTTCTCCATTCAGCGGTATAATTGGCTCCTGTAGAAAAAACATGGTAGAAGCTCCCCATAGCGTTCCGGTCCAACCGAAGGTAAACAGTGCTGTCCACATACTGACATTATCCTTGATTGACCTGTATACTATCATGGAGAGAGCTGTGGTTAAACCTGCCATCACTGTCATTGTGTAACCAAAAGCCTCCTTCCAGATATTCAGCAGAGAACTTTCTTCATCAACAATGTTGGGTATCATGACCAAACAAACACCCAAAACACTACTCAGTACAGTAATTACATCAACACAAGCCATTCGCTCATCTACCAGTAAAAAGGCCAGAATGGCACTGAAGACTGTGGTGGTAGCTCTCCACATAGTAGTCCCATTGCTTGGGGGCACTATTGAGAAGGATGTGTAAGCACAGGTAATGGAAATAACATTGCATACACCATAGAAGAACAGTCGCAATCTGAGGCCTTTTGGTCCAAAAGGGTCCTCTTGGTAATAGCACACAACTAAGATAGAAAACACTTGTAAGACAGACCGAATGAAGATTAGTTCTAGAGATGGCACTTTGGAACGGTCAGAAGCTAGTCTAGTTATCAGGGCTACACAACCATGGGCCAAGGCAGATCCAAAAAGCACAGCCCAAGTCTTTCTAGACTGAAAAATGCTTCCTTCTATGAAACCTTGGCCAGGCTCACTTTTGTAGTCTTCCAGCTTTTGTGTGGCCTGAGAAGGGATGCCAATTGTTCCAAAGGAGGATCTTCCTTTCCATCGCCCATCACTGAGCAGCCTCCTCTTTGGATTATCTTCTACAAAACTATCATTGTCTTCACTAGTTCCTTCATATTCTTCTTCTCCAGGTTGTGGATAATGGGAGGTATATTTCACTGTCACTGTATTGGGGTGAATTTTCACTCGTTTTTTCACTGGATATTGTTTGGAAGGTGAAGTATCCATTTCCTCAGATAACTAGGACTGATAGTAAAGAAATATGTATATATAAGAAATTCAGCAGTAATAAAGTGGTTTGGTTGCAATATTTAGACCACTTACACAATGTAATCCTAACTTCAATTCCAAATGTTCTCCCATTGCCCCGGGTAGGCTGAGCTTGCTTTGAGAAGAAAGAAAAACTCAAATATGAATGCCAAATATAGCAAATCTGTTGTGACAACAGATCACTATACTTCATCATAATCATAAATGCATTTGTTCTTGCTAGACATATTTAAAATTAGGCTTGACATTTACCTCTTCTGTAGCGCCCTCACAATTTCCCCGTGTTCCAAATTATACTCATGCAGTTCAAGCAAATGGCTTATTCTGAAGAACTGGTTTCTTTCAATAAAATATTAGCAAATTACAGTTTCAGCTAGAATTGAAATAATTTGCAGTGTTTGCATGTCAAAATCTAGATGTGTAATTGAAAGATTCTCAACAAAGTTACAATGGGAACCAATGTAATTGTGTAATTATGATGATATCCTGTAAATACATAGGTATCTTGCAAGCTTCTCTTTCATCAACACTGATTTTATTCAGTCGATGTTCCTTCTTACTATACTAGGTAAGTGTTACTATAGCTGGCTGTGTAAAGGCTAAAAGCCTTTAGGAAGCTACATAGATTAGTTACTCCACGTCCCCTCTCCTAGTTTTGTGCCACACAACAGCTTTATTTGTGGTTGTTTTTACAGGTGTTGCAATGCTGGCCTGTACTGATGGGCTATTATGATGTTCTGAACCAGTCTGGGATGTCCAGTTCAATGCCATAGGTGTGATATTACACTGGTTCAGAAGTCAGTCTGTTCAATCCTATTTGCTGGCACAGCAGTCCATACATAAGACTGGGCCAGAATGTATAAGAGTAACAAGTTTTATTATTAATTTGGCAATATTGTACCAATGCTGCCAATTAAAACAGGTAAATGTCAGTTTAAATACAGTTTTCTTATGATGAAAATAAGGATTAACTTGTTTTCCAACTCATTCCCTGCCCCTTTCACCACCACCTTTTAATTGTATAGTCTTTAAATTCACAGTATAAGATACATTGCCTTAAAAATGAAAATACAGGGAGCAGTAAATTGTTAAATTGATGAATATAAGAATGCTGACCTCTCTGTCAGTATCAGAACTAGTAAATGCCAAATGCAGAGATTAAAGACCATGGATACTTGAAAGAATGGAGTGCTCCTTCAAATATATATGAGTTTTACAATGTCTGATGTGGGGTCACTACAATTTTGTCTATAGGGGGGCTTTCAAAGTTGCTCTGTGATTCTCTCCCCAATAAAACCCATTATTTAAAAACTGCACATCTGCAAAATGCACATTAATGGACCCGAATGGTGCAGCTTAAATAGACATTCAGTGACAGCTGAGACATTCTTTTATCATGCAAGAGAGAGCACTAAACAGCCAAATACAAGGGGAGGAAATATGTTTCTTTACCTTTTTGTTTAGAAGGTTCTGGGTAAATGATGCCACACAAATATCCCAAGGTTGAGAGATGTTAAAGGAAGGAAGTCTGTGCTCCAACATTCAGCAGTGTGTCCATTTCTGTCTTTTAGATTTGAAGAAAATAGGAAGAATTGGAGATAGGTACCTGTGAATCCAAATTTTCAGGGTAGCCAGGAACAGAGAGCCAAATGTCATCAATTCAGAATGTATGAAGGAGAATAAACGCAGATTCTGTTTCTGCTACCCTCTCTGAAGAGGAGGGGGAGAGAGAGAGGCTACAGCTAAAGAATCGAATGCTGTGAACAGACCAGAATAAGTGAGCATGCTCAGTAGAACTCAAGGACATTTGACAGTACCCTCACTACTAATTATGGAATGGAATAAATCTGCTTCTTACTGGTGACTATGACAAGGAAGCATATGTTTTAAATGGCACATTACTTATAAAAAACAAGCAAAAAGATAATGATTTTCATGGCATATGTGGCTTGAACATTGTTCACTCTCAGTTACAAAGCCAGATTTTTAATCATCATCCTCTATGGAAGATATATAGAGCGGAGGGAAGTGAAACCCCATAATCATAAGCCATATAATTGGATTTAACAATATTTTTAGTTAGACTTTTTATATGCATAGTACATATTACATAGGCATGGACAGAAATAAACACATTACATTGAAAAAAGCACATTTACAATAAAGGGACCGACTCTCACTGTTTATCAAGTAATCAGTAAATATCTATGGGATGACTCACTGCCCATTTTCATTGCTGCAATTTCTTACAGAAATAAATGGTACTGTATCACGTGTACAGTGGGCAGTAGTTCAACCATAGTCTAATATCTGGACAAATGTACTGACCGATTACTCAACTGGTATTAACCCTTAGGATATGTATCATGAGGGTTTTAAATGTTTACCCAGTAATAGCTAAGTAAAACTCCAACATCGTTTTAATAAATAAACAAATCAACTTATAATTTTGATCCACTATTATCTTCTGCTCCTCCACTTTTTCCATATAGATTACAATTATTTCATGTCAGAGTTCCTTCCTATGTGTGTTCACACTTGTGCTATTTTGAAGAGAATCTACATTGGATAAATCTCTAATTTTCCAAACAAGATACAGGAGTTAATCATTCTTATTTATGTAGCCTATACATTTGATATGGAACTAGGCACACAAACATCGCAATTTTCTTGTTTTAGATATTTTGTTTACCTATTTTATTCATCTGCAATTTATATATCTTTCTGTTATAAAGACACTCACAGCAGCGAAAAGGAATTAAATATAAATGCTAAAAGTAGAGTAAAGCAGCCAAAAAAAAAAATCTGTGATAAATTGGGTTGCCAGATCAGTTCATCTGGAGAAAATGGCCGCTTTGGAGGGTGGACTCTATGGCATTATACCCCACTGAAGTCCCTCCCATCCCTAAACCCTGCCCTCCTCAGGCTCCACCCCCAAAATCTCCAGGTATTTCCCAACCCAGAGCTGGCAACTGTTTGGGGTAAGTGTGCCCCCTATCTGCAGATTTAGATATCCACAGATAGTGGACACAGTTGGGAAATAGATATATAATGATGATGGTGCAATTCTAGGGCAAACAATCTTTCTGTGCTGTAATTACTGGCCCCACACATTTAGCAGGGCGCACATTGGATCTGGTTTATTATACTGATGGCGAGAGTGATCTGGAGGTGTGGGAGTTAAAGCTTACTCCTTTGTCATGGACAGATCATTACCTGGTAGAGTTTAGATTTACTGCTTCCTCTTTCCTCTGCAGGTGTGGTGGACCCATTAAGATGGTCTGTCCAGGCACATGATGAATCCTGATTGTTTCCTATCATTGCTTGGGGATTTTCCTACCTTGGCTGCTGACAATTCTGTCAAGGCCCTGACCGCTGTCTGGAATAGGAAGATGGCCCGGGCTATTGACCCAATTGCCCAAAGTGCCCTCTCCCCACGCACAGAGCCAAGCATTCTCCCTGGTTCACTTGGATGCTGATAGGGATGAAATAGGAGGGATGATGGCTAAAGGGCCACTGCTAGGAAACTCAGAACGAGACTGATCGAACATGGCATAGAGCCAATATTAGAGCCTATTCTGAGGCAGTATGGGGGTAAAAAGGCAATATTTCTCCACCACCACTGAGTCTTCTCAGTTCTTCTGGTTGCTTCTCAGCTGTAGGGGCTCTTGGAAAAGTCTGGTGTTCTCGACCTGTTTTAGTCTGGCTTCAGGCTGTGGTCTGGAACAGACTGCTTTGGTCACCTTGGTTGATAACCTCTACTGGGAACTAGACAGGGGGAATGTGACTCTGCTAATTCAGCTGAATCACTCAGCAGCCTTTGATGCTATTGACCATCGTACCCTACTGAGCCATCTCTCAGCACTAGGACTGGGGGGCACCATGTTATGGTGGTTTAAGTCCTATTGGGGGGCAGTCTCAGAAGATGGTATTGGTGGATTCCTGTTGTGCCCCATGGCCATTGACCTGTGGGTTCTGGAGGGTATGATCTTTCCCCCCATCCTATGTGAAGCTACTGGGAGAAGTAATCAGGAAGTTTGGGCCACAGTGTCACCAATATCAGGATGATTCCCAGCTATATGTTTGGTGGTTTGGAGTGCTTCTGCCAATCTTTGGTTGGTGTGTCAACTGCGTCCATTCTTGGGTCACTCAGATCTAGCCACAGTGATCCATGTCTTAGTTACATCTAGACTGGACTATTGCAATTAATGCTACTAATTGGGGCTACTCTTGAAGGAGGTTCAGAGGCTGCAGCTAGCACAGAATGCTGCGGCTAGTCCGCTGGTCAGGGCTAGCTATTGGGAGCATATGACCCTGATATTACAGCAATATAATGATAATTGGCCCCAGGTAATTTGGTTGAACGGTAGTTTTTGAGGCGCATGTGTACGTGCATCATCCTGATAGAATCATAGAATCATAGAAATGGAAGGGACCACCAGGGTCATCTAGTCCAACCCCCTGCACAATGCAGGAAATTAACAACTACCTCCCCCCCACATCCCCAGTGACCCCAACCCTCGCCCTGCAATGAAGGATCCCACAATCAAAGCACTCCCGACAGATGTCCATCCAGCCTCTGCTAAAAGACCTCCAAAGACAGGGACTCCACCACCCTCCGAGGCAGTGCACTCCACCATCGAACAGCCCTCACCGTCAGAAAGTTCTTCCCCATGTTTAGGTGGAATCGCTTTTCTATTAGTTTAAATCCATTACTCCGTGTCCTAGTCTCTGGAGCAACACAGAACAAGCTAGTTCCCTCATCTACATGACATCCCTTCAAATATTTAAACATGGCTATCATGTCTCCCCTCAGCCTTCTCTTTTCCAAACTAAACAAACCCAACTCCCTAAGTCTCTCCTCATAGGGCATGGATTCCAGACCTCTGACCATTCTGGTTGCCCTCCTCTGGACACGTTCCAACTTGTCAACATCCTTCTAAAATTGTGGAGCCCAAAACTGGACACAGTATTCCAAGGGAGGTCTAACCAATGCAGAATACAGTGGTAGTATTACTTCCCTTGATCTAGACACAATACTCCTATTGATGCAGCCCAGAATTGCATTGGCCTTCTTAGCTGCCATATCACACTGTTGACTCATGTTCAGTTTGTGGTCCACTAAGATTCCCAGATCTCTTTCACATATACTGTTGTCAAGCCAACTATCTCCCATCCTGTACCTGTGCCTTATGTTGTTTCTGCCTAGGTGAAGTACCTTACACTTCTCCCTATTGAAATCCATTTTATTACTTATGGCCCAGCTGTCCAGTCTATCAAGGTCATTCTGAACTCTGACCCTATCCTCCGGGGTATTAACTACCCCTCCTAACTTGGTGTCATCTGCAAATTTGATTAGCATGCTCTGTATTCCATCATCCAAGTAATTTATAAAAATATTAAATAGTACTGGTCCCAGGACAGACCGCTGTGGTACCCCACTAGTCACTCCTCTCCAGGATGAAGTTGTGTCATTAATGAGCACCCTTTGGGTTCTGTTAGTCAACCAATTACAAATCCACCTAACAGTAGCAGTGTCCAGCCCACATTTTACTAGCTTTGTTTCAAGAAGATCACGGGGGACTTTATCAAAGGCTTTACTGAAATCAAGGTACACTACATCTACAGCATTCCCTTCATCTACCATACTTGTCACTCTATCAAAAAAAGATATGAGATTAGTTTGGCATGACCTATTTTTGAGAAACCCATGTTGACTGTCAGTGATCACGGCATTTCTTTCTAAGTGCTTACAGACTGCCTGTAAGCACTTCATTCATTTCAGAATGAAGGCTGAAATAATTATCTTAGATCTGGCTCATTTTCAAATGACAAAATAATAAGTTAAAATTACCTCCAACTTCATTCCTTAGAACTACAGGACAAATCCTAAGCACATTGGTTAAAGAAGAATTAACAGGTAGAAATAATGTTTCTGTCTTATATGAATACCAGCAATAATAGGTATTGATTGGACAGGTCTGGATCATAATGGAACAAGATTGTTTTCCAAGACTGTTATTATTCGTATTTAAAAATTAGTACGTTTAAAGCACTTAGTATTGCTAGGCATTGCACAAGGGTTTTTAAAACCCGCTGGCTGGGGATAGAGGAAAGGGGAAAGGGATAGGAAATGATGGAGGAGAAAAATTCAGGACGTGAGAACATAAGAATATAAAAAGAGCTATGCTGGATCAGATCAAAGGTTCATCTGTTCCAGGGTTCTGTTCACACAGTGGCTGACCAGCTGCCTCGAGGAAGGCCATGAGCAGGATGACTGCAACAGCATCCTCCTGCCCATGCTCCCCCGCAACTGATATAAAGAGGCATGCTGCCTCTGGTACTGGAGGGAGTAGGTATCAATTATGGCTAGTAGCCATTGATAGTTCCATCCTTCATTAATATGTCCGCTTCCCTTTGAAAGCCTTCCAAGTTGGTAGCCATCACCACATCCTATGGCAATGTCCCCAATTTAACTACGTGCTGTGTGAAGAAGTACTTCATTTTGTCTGTCTTGAATCTCCCACCCTTCTGTTTCAGGGGATGACCTCAGGTTCTAGTATTATTAGAGAGGGAGAATGAAGAGGTAAGTTTTCAATAAACATTTAAAGTCAGACGCAGAGGTCTGGAGGCATAGGCTTCTGATCATTGGAAAACATTAGACCTATCCTCCATGAATCTATCTAATCCCCCTTTAAAGCTGTTTAAGCCTGTGGCCATCATTACATCCTCCTGCAGTGAATCCCACATTTTAATCACTCACTGTATAAAGAAGTAGTTCCTTTTGTGTGTCCTTATCTACCACCCATCATCTTCATTGGCTGCTACTAGTATACTAAAATTAGTATATTGGGAGAGGGGGGGGAAAGGTCTTTTCGTTAATTTTCTCCACCCTGTGTATAATTTTATAAATCTCTATCATATCCCACCTTAGTTGTCTCTTTTCTAAACTGAAACAGTCTTTCCTCACAGTGAAGGTGCTCCAAACCCCTGATCATCTTGGTTGCCCTCTTCTGTACATTTTCCAGCTCTGTGATGTCCTTTCTGATAGGATGACCAGAACTGTGCACCATACTCCACATGAGGCTGCACCACAAATCTATACAGGGGCATTATTATATTAGTACATTTTCCACACTTTATGATTAGGGTAACTAGGACCACACCTTACCAATTGTGTAGAAGAGGGAATTTCTGCATGAACATTTTTTCCTGTTCTGTGAATCCCTATAACTTGCTAAAAATTTGGCATGGTCTACATATGAAACAAAATGAGATGGTAGCATGCTTAGGTGGTCTTTGAATTGCCACTTCCAACAGCTGGTGGAACATTTTTAAATATCAGACCATGTTAAAAACTATTTCAAAGAGAACAACCAGCAGAGCAAGCAGAGGACTGTGCTAAACCTTTCTTCGAAATTTGCTAGTTTGGTCTTTGCAGTTTTTTTTTAAACTAGGGGGGGAGGCATTCTAAAGCAGCACCCCCCATCCACATAATGAATTGGCAAACTTGCCTCTATCACCTCAATCTTCTGCCACCTAATTCCATTACATTTGCAGAGCTAGGCCTAATTTAAACTGGATGCCAGCAAGGCAAAAGAATTTGCTCATGTGACTTTGCATATGCTCAGAATTTCACTGCAACAGAGCCGGTATCCATACAAAGAATGTATACATGCTTAGCTAGCATGCTAGTGTAACATTGGCCCATTACAGATCTCTGGTATGCTAACTAAGCCTGTGTAGCTGCTTTGCATGGGTAATTGCTTAGTTTAAAACTTGATATAAATACGATGCAGTGGGACAGAAGAACTTACCTGTGCAATTTTTGTGCCCAAATATAGTTCAAACTGGGCCTTTACTTGCACAAAGCAGCTATCTATAATTGGTTAGCATGCTAGTTCATAGGTTTTGTTTATTTGTTTATTTAGATCCAGCCCTCTATCCCTCGCCTAGGCTGGGCTCAGGGTGGGTAACATAATCAAACCACATCAAATACAATAAAATCACAATATACATGAACTTTAATTTTTTAAAAAAATTTTGAAAACCAATTCTGTTATTAATCAATTTATAGTTAAAAAAGTGGCGCTCAGCATTAGAGCACAGGACCACTGTGGGCTTGGACAAGGAGTCAGGGCCTCCAAACTTTAGTTAACAGCATAGACGGGGTAAGGAGGCCAGCGCTGATGACAACCGTTAGATGGGTGTTGCGCTGCTATGCCAAATATGCACATATAACTGCTTTGTACTCAGATTTTAAAAATGAGGTGGTGAGAAAAGCACTTACGTTTAGGACTTTCTGCTCACACACAGCATCCTAACTAGCTACACATGCTGTGTTAGCACACAAGAGGTCCATTAGCCCAGATGGATGTTGTGCTGGCAAGCTAGCTGAACATATATAGCTGCTTTGCATGGGGAGCAATCTATTGAGATGATATTCTGTGCAACAGCAAAGTCTCGCATGGGTGAACTTTTACCCCACCAGCATCATGTCTAAAACATTATCAAAAGAGACAGAATGTGTGTATAGTCACACAGACAAACTGTTTTGTGTTACTAGCATCATGTCTAAACCAGGATGTTGTCAGTCTTCAGGACAAATATTGTACAAGCCCTGCCCTCGCTGCTTGTCTCCCAATATCCATCCACATTCATGATAACTCTGCACCTATGGTCGGCACAGTAATTACGGCACTGTACACAAACAATGGATGTTGCTATCTGGCAAAGTTGTGCATCATCGCAGGGACAAAGTTCGGGTTATGCCCCTGCAATAGAAGCACAATTGGGTCAGGCTGAGAAAGGGCGGCAGCTCTGTTTAGCATGCAGAAGGTCCCAGGTTCAATCCCTGGCATCTCCAGTTAAAGGGACTGGGCAAGCAGGTGATGCGAAAGACCTCTGCCTGAGACCCAGGAGTGCCGCTGCCAGTCTGAGTAGACAATACTGACTTTGATGGACCGAGAGTCTGATTCAGTATAAGGCGTGTTCATGTGTTCAACCATGAAGAAGAGCGTTTCTGGATCGTGCATAGGAAACTGTAAGAACTTCATATAAATTATGACAAAACACTTGACTTGAGGAAGGCTCTGGGTCTCACTATGGAGCAGATGGAAAGAAGCATCCGACTCACGAGATGCAGTCTCCGGAGAGAGAGAAAGAGAAAAGGTAAAGCGGCCCAGCTGTTTTGCAGCAGAGGAACAGCACCCTGGTCAAAGACACCCGGGGTTGCGTCCAGGAGCCCGGCTACGCAGGCAACTGGGCGGCGCTGAGCAGGCCGACGATGGGCCTCCCTCCCCACAGCGCTTGCCTCCAGGCCGCGCATGCGCCTTCGTAGTCCGGTGATGGCGGCGGTACGGGTGTTGCCCTTCCGGCTCTCCCGGGTGGCGCCGAGGCTTTCTTGCTCCTTCGGCAGCAACGGCCCCGCCGGCCGAGCGCTCACGGTGCCCGAGCGCATCGAGAAGAAGCGCCGGGCGGCGCTGCTGGGGGGCGGCCAGGCCCGTATAGAGGCGCAGCATCGGCGGGTGAGCGAGCGAGCGAGCGCGCCTCTGTCGGGCCTCTTGCCCTCCCCGCCACCTGCGCGCAGCTCTTTCGCGGCCGCTCGCTGGCAGTTCCGCGCAGCCCTCTGGGAAACGCTCGCCGGCGGCTCCTTGCGCGGGAAAAGACGTTAATGGCCTTGGAAATATATCGGGCGTGGAACACCTTTTGAGGGGCGTTCGCTTGGGAGACTCGTGTCTAGCCTGTTTCAGGTTCTGATAGGGCTGGATTTTAAAATTTGGCCCTCTTGCCTTATAATCTAAAGGCCACAGAGGAGAGGCGGCAGTATGGGAACCGGCATAGTTCCCATTGAAAATTTCCACTGGGAAGCAGCGACAAGGAGGGATACTTTAGTCCACTTTTAAAATCATTAGTTTAAAATAACGTTGGCGCAGTCGTGAGGTTCTCTTTGGAGGCTGAATTTCTTATTTGCAGAAAAGTTGACCATAAAATTCACCTAACTGACGTGAAAATGGCCAAGTGTACATCTGAACGCTTTGTCGCGGCAAAACCCTCAAGACCTTTCTAACTATACACACATTATAAGGATATGTCTGCAGTGCTTGTTGTATCCAGGGAGATGTAATTTTTTTGTTATAATTTTTTTATTTTTATACAAACAAAACAAACAAATACAATAATATAAACAGAAAATTTAAAAAAGAAAATACAAAAGAGTATCTATTTATACTTATTAATACATTCATGGTTACAAAATTATAAAGTTCAATAAAAAAAAAAACCAAGATAGCCCTTCAACCCTCCACCCACCTTAAAAAGTGACCCATCACCCGACTTCCGAAGAAGTGTCTAAACAGTTTTAAAAATATCTATTAACAGTAAAATATAAAAGTATTAAAACTAGTTTCTATAACTCACTAATTAAAATAGTAAAATCCATTTTTGCCAGTTTATCCCAATACGTGACGGCCTTTGCCCAAGTTTTTTTAAATTCTTCCATATCATTTCCATGTAGGAATTCAAGACCTTTCTAACTATACACACATTATGTCTGCAGTGCTTGTTGGATCCAGAGAGATGTAATATTGAATGGGCAGACAAAATAAAGTACTTGACACAAAATAAAGTACTTCTTTACACAACTAAACTAAGATTTTTTTGTTACAATGTCTTGTGATGACCACAACTTGGATGGCTTACCAAATAACCAAAGACAGAGGATAAGTGTATTGCTGGTTATTAGCCATAGAAGTTAAATTGAGCCTTTGTATTCAGGAAAAGAATACATCTAAGTGCTGGGTGCTAAGCCCCATGACGCAGAGTGTTAAGCTGCAGTACTGCAATCCAAACTCTGCTCACGACCTGAGTTCGATCCCGACGGACTCAGCCTTCCATCCTTCTGAGGTCGGTAAAATGAGTACCCAGCTTGCTGGGGGTAAAGGGAAGATGACTGGGGAAGGCACTGGCAAACCACCCCGCAAACAAAGTCTGCCTAGAAAACGTCGGGATGTGACGCCACCCCATGGGTCAGGAATGACCCGGTGCTTGCACAGGGGACCTTTACCTTTTAAGCGCTGGGAATAAACAGTGGTTGACCACACATAAAGCTGCCTTATATTTAGTAAGGCCATTCGTCTGACAAGCTCAGCATTGTCTGTTCTTTACTAGGGCCTCAGGCAGAGGTCTTTCACATCACCTACTACTACTTGGTCCTTTTCACTGGAGATACTGGGGATTGAATTTAGGACCTTCTGCATGTAAAGCAGAACCACTGAGCCCTCCCTGTTTGGCTGTCATCATCATACCCTAGTTGTCAACATGATGAGACAACTAGCTGTTGTACTATTTACTTGGTTAAGTCGACCATGGTCTGACATGACAAGGTGCGTTTTAGATTCTAAACTCTGTCCTGTTTGTGCAGTTCGGACTTTCTGAATAACATATTGTCGTTTTTTTGGATTGTATACTCTGACCTCATTTACAGGGCCATGGATAATTAACCAGCTGTGAAAAGTTTAAAAAGCGTCCTTTGCCCACACAACCTAGACAGTCATTGTTAACAATCCTGCAGAACAGCGCTGGGCCTGAGTTGTCATGAAACTTGCAAATGAAACAGGAACTTATTGGATGTCTTGTCTGAGTCTCAAATGTGTCTGAAATAACTTATTTTTCAGCCACTAAGTTCCCTGCAAGGGCACATTTCGAAGGTGAAGTATTTCTACAGAGACCACTTGCAGGACTAAGATTTCATTACAGCTAGAGCTGAACTAAAAATGAAACTTGGCTGGTGAAGTTACACACTAAATAACCTTGAAGAGGCCCATTTTCTCTGTCTGTGAAAGGTGAAATCACAGGCATGTGATTTGTTTTGTTTGTCCATTGCTTCTTTTAACTATATCTTTGCTATTGATGTAGGGATTGCTACTTTCTTTGAGTAGATTCCTTTCTACTTGAAGAGAGCTGCAATCAATGCAAAGCCAAGCTATATATAACACATTTTAAGTGCTTGGATCATTTGGTAAAGGGAAATTAATACTTTAAACAATTTTTTCATAGGGGTATAAGTCTAGGGTGTGAGGAGAACCACTGTGACTATTTAGTGTAATTTTTGTATAAATTTCTTCAGCAGTTAAAAGGTTAAGTGCATAGTTTTTATATGAGGTGCACATGTAGTCATAGTAAAAGGAATAAATCATTTGGACTGTAATTTTTAAAACCTCTGTCCTTATGCAGATTACCTTCTAATGCTGAGCCTCTCCTGAGAATATCTTTTTGGGGTGGTTTTTTTGGGTGCTTTTTGCTTTAGGGTTTTATTTCACTTACACTAGTTATCTTAGAGAAGCACATTCAAAAGATCTGTTATTACTATGAATAGGCTAGCTGTTGTCAGAATGTTAAAATGTGAGTGGATATAATTTTTGTCCTATCAAATAAGATCACTATGTCTAATGGTAAACTGGCTGGATGACAAAAACTACACCCACAGATAAGGACAAAACTAGACATGATGGTGTCCTCATGTCAGCGCCGCCACTATTTTAAAACCTAAAATGGGTAATTTAAAAATGCTGTGAGAGCCTGATCTTGATTGGGCCCATGGTGGGATGAGGCAGTCTTGCCCCCCCCCCAGTGTCTTTTCAAGTGCTGAAATGGCTGCCTCCCCCCCCCCCAATGGTCAGGCCCTTGTGGCATTTTTAAATTGTCCAGTTTAAGCTTTAAAATGGATATGATGTCCCTGTGGTAGACATGAGAGTCTTATGTCTAGTTTGGCCCTAATGTGGGGTCTCTACATATTGGTGGGACTCCTCTGGTATACAAGAAAATACGATGTTGTAAATTAACTTGAAGAAAAAACTCTTTAAAAGCAGCTGAATGAGGAGGATGTTCCAGAAGACACGGAATGTAGAAAGTATCTGAGTATCAGTTAAAGAAGGGCAGGGGCAGAATTCAGCCTCCTCAAACAGTTTAGAGAATCCAGGGAGTGGAGGAAGATTCTGAAGGGTGGGGTGGGGTTTCCAAATTAATTATTCTCTCCACCTCTGCAGTTTCTCAGTAGCCTCCAATCTGTTCCCTCATATTTTTCAATGTAGTGCCAATGCAGTGCCATATGTTAATGTTGTGATTGAAAGAACCCTTTCTCTGTGTTCGCTAGACATCTTTGTGGTTCATTTCCTTTCTTCTCTGCATATATTTTATTTATTTGTTTGTTAGATATTTATTCCCTGCTTTCCTTTCCAGTGGGGGATCCAAGTGCTTTACAACATTGTTTTCCTCTTCCATTTTATTCTCATAACAACCATGTGAGGTAGGTGAGGCTGAGAGAGAATGACTGGCCCAAGGTCATCCATTTCAGAGTGGTCATCCATTTCAGAGTGGGGATTAGAACCTGGGTCTCTCAGATTCTAGTATGACACGCATACCATTACATTGTGCTGTCTGTCTATATTATCTGTCCCTCAATGGTTTGTATAAAACAGAAAATATTAAGGATAATAAGTGTTTGGCTGTATGATTAGCAGTTTGCAAGGGAAAAGCAAGCAAGTGATCCTTTTAAAATTAAGAGTTATAATGGCAAAGCAGAGTTTTGCACTGCTTCATGGGACAAATTTAGGATGTGAATAAAATCTTAAATTGGGAAATTTATTTTTAATGATGTTTAGTTCTGGCTTACTGTGATGATTAAAACCATGTCTTTACTGTTCTCCAGGGAAAGCTCACAGCTAGGGAGCGCATTCTGCTCTTATTGGATCCTGACAGTTTTGTAGAATATGACATGTTTGTGGAACACAGATGTGCAGACTTTGGAATGGAGGCTGAAAAAAACAAGGTGCTTGATTTATCTTTTTTGTTTTGGGCTGAGAGGGTCCTCCAAGGAATACCATGGTTGTGACACAGGCAGGCAATGGCAAACCACCTCTGAACATCTTTTGCCTTGAAAACCTTACAAGGTCGCCATAAGTCAGATGTGGATGGCAAAAAAAGAGCTACTTGTTAATGTGTTTCTTTTTCTGGTGGGGCTTGCACTGGCAGAAAATGAAAATGATCCAGCTGTCAGTACCGATTATATTTCTTTTCCATCCTCTCTGTCTCTCTCCGTTATTTTAGTTTTCTGCTATGATTTCATTTGTTGTATTGGTTTAATTGGTCTGGAACGTGATTTTTTTATAGTTTTCTTTCTAGCTGTATGCTTTTTATTTCGTTTTTTATTCTAGTTATTGTTTATGGGGATATGTCTCTGTTCTACATGAAGTTTGTTCTTTAATGTAGTGACAGAGTGACCTCTGCACTTATGACAGTTTAGAGACTGGTGAATTTTTGTCTGTAGTACTCAAAGTTAAAAGGAGATTCGGTTCTTGTAGGTTATCTGGGCTGTGTGACCGTGATCTTGGTATTTTCTTTCCTGACGTTTCGCCAGCAGCTGTGGCAGGCATCTTCAGAGGAGTAACACTGAAGGACAGTGTCTCTCAGTGTTAAAGTGTGTTGGAAGAGTAATATATATAGTCAGAAGGGGGTTGGGTTTGAGCTGAGTCATTGTCCTGCAAAAGTATCAAAGGTAAAAGTGAAAAAAGGTAACATTTGGTTTTGATCATTTGTAAAAGTTTGATGTCACTGTTTAATCTTATTTGTGTTCCAAACTACACAATTGTTCTCTTTTGCAGTACCCTGGAGATAGTGTTGTAACTGGCCAGGGCAGAATAAACGGGAGACTGGCTTATGTCTTCAGTCAGGTATTGTTTTTTGAATTGTGAGCTTTTGCATTGAAACTTCATAAAATTATTTTATATTAATTTATATTTGGGTTTTGTTTACAGTGCATATATGATTTGTGTATTTGTGTTACTAGAATTTCAAGTTCAAAATAGAGCTTTAACAAGTGGGGACCCACAAGAAACTTGCAGAAGCAGCCATCCCATTTTAGGCCCCCCCCCCCGGCTTCCTCCCCATCCCCCCATCCCCTTTCTCTGCAGGTTTCCCCCCCCAGCCCCGCTCTTGGCAGCTTGCCCAGATAACTCTGGGCAGTCATACTGAGCCTTCTCTCTCCACAGCCCCTCTCTCGGTGGCTTGCCTGGAGCAGTCCAGATAGGCTCGCTGAGGCTTCTCCCCGCCCCCCGCAGCTCACCCAGACTACTCTGGGCAGGTACACCAAGGTTTCCCTCCCTCTCAGCAGTTTGCCTGGACTGCTCTGGGCAGGTGTGCCGGGCCCCCCGCTGGGAGCCACCAAGGCTGCTGCTGGGCCCAGTGTGGCTCCCGTTCTGTGCCACTGGCAGCAGCCTGACAAAAGTGTGTTTTCTGTACTTGCACAGAGAATATTTTTTTTATTTTTTGGGGGGGATTTAAAACCTCCCTTTATTTATTTAGTTAGTTTTCAGACTTTTCTGCAAACTTGGAGAGTACAAAGAGTACATCTCTTTGGGATAAGTGTGCCCCTTATCTATGGATTTAAGTATCTGCAGATGGGGGCACAGTTAGGAATGAGAAACAGATTTAAAAATAATTATTTATACTTTCTGCTAGGAATGAGATACATAGATTTTAAAATAATTATTTATACTTTCTGTCATGTTTCTGTTTATATTGTACATCATATCAGTTCTTGGACAATGGAATTATTGTGCCAGTATGTAGGAACTGTGATGGTTGTATATATGTGGATGCTTTTCAGAATTGCTCATACTGAGAAGTGTTTCCTATACTATATTTCTTTTATTGGTTTATAAATGTATATCTGGGATGTGGTTAGGAAATAGCTTTGAAATGTTGCAAGAATTTGATACGAATACAAGACCTGGACTATAGAAACATTCTGGGATTTTTACCAGAATCTTTTATATTTGTATTGCAGGTATCTTCTCTGACATCACAAAAAATGCATGTTGGTAATTCCCTGGCAGTTTCTTTTGTCATGTTTTTAAAATGCAAGTCAGACTTGAGCCTGAGTTCCTCTGTGAGAAAAAGTATACTTGCAGTTATTTGTAGGTGTTGATTTAATTTGAATTTTTGATGTAATGGGAATAGGCCTCTAGAGAAGACAGTTGAAAAGTAGTCATGTCAAATATCGATGAAAATACTTGTCTTAAGTACATTTACATTTTGAGATGTGTTTGGTTAAGTGATGAGCAAGTCAGTGTTGAGCTAGTCGTATATGTAGATTTACTTTGTGCCTGCGCTCATTCATGCTGACATCTCTGTGATGCTGCCTCTTTGTGATCATGAATCATCTGTGAGCTGCTCTGTTGCCAGATCAAGGCTGCTTTTGTCAGTGATGGGGAACATCTGGAGTTTCAAAATGAACATTTAAGACTGATAGTGGCCAAGGCAGACAGCTAGCCTTAATATGTGAAATAAAGGTTAATAAATCATTTGGATTTTCCAGATGTAGATTGAAAATGCTGACGTGCAATTAAAGGAAGAGTTTTGTGTGACTAAAGTATCGTGTGCACTTCATTGTGAACTTGTAATTGGTCCTAAAAAGCATATTGTTTTACTTAACCAAATTTTGGTCTAATACAGCTCCACACCGCCCGCTACCTAATTTTCCTTTAATGTATAAGTAAGTTTAGGGCATGGCTTAGTGGAAAAGAACATGCTTGGCATGTGGAAAGTTTCTGATCCAGTCCTTAGCATCTCTAGTTAAATGCCCTCAGGTGACAGATGCTAGGGAAGACCTTTGTCTGTGTAAGACCTTGGCAATCCATTTCTAGTTGAAGTAGACATTGGTGGACAAATGGTGTGACATTAAACATTAGTTGTCTGTGTTGTTGCTGGAAGGGCAAGAAGGAGAACCTTGTAGAATTCTTTCCTGTTCTTTTTCTGCATTTTGTTGTCTTGAGTCAGTTTTCATCCTTGCACTAATATATGGCTTCTGCTGCCATGGCTTCTGGAGGGGACCATATGAAGGAGTGGAGTATCCTGTATAATCTCCTACAGGACTACATTTAGGTCAAGATCTGCCCCATATGAGAGAGACTGGCAACTGTTCCTCCTTCCCTCTCTCAGCACATGCTCAAGTAACACGCACCTGGGTAAGAGGGAGGGCTGGGTGGGGATACAGGAGGTGTCCTTGTGTCTCTTTGTATCCTTGGGAGGGGGCACAGCGCTTTATGGAGCGTTCTGTGGCTTGTACCTGCAAGGGGCGTGAAGTTCATGGAATGAGACTTAGCCCCTGTCCCTCTCCCACTGCAGTCCAGGATTTAGCAGATACTCACAAACAGAAAGGAAGGGCAAAGTGGGGGTCTGTAGAAGGGGAGAACAGGGGAAATGGATGGTAGGTTACAAGCATAGTTTATTTATTTATTTTATTTATTTATTTTGTGATTTATAACCCGCCCTCCCCGGCTGAAGCTGGCTCAGAGCGGGTTGTCCACTGGCCTGAAGAAATTTCCCTTTAATTGAGGCTGAGTGTGGGAAACAGGGGTTAAAGCTTTTCATGCTTGGGGTTAATAGCATCATATTAAACCTCTATTAAAGACACAGGATTTTTTCTGTAGGCTAATTGGCAACCCTAGGTACAAGCCAATTTTTTTAACCCTGCTCTCTTGTTGTTTACTAGCCTTTCATGCTGAGAGCATATGCTGTTTACATCTGTGCTGTTTTATGATTTGTTTCCTTCTTTGCTGGTAACTGGTGTTTATGAATATGGTGCTAACTCGATTTTTAAGTATTCCCTATTTAGTTTTTTTAGTCTTTTGTTTGCTGCTGTTATGTGCTTAGTTTTAAACATTTGTGTATTTTTATGATTAATTTGCTTTTGTTGTCAACTCAGTTTGTAACTGAGACAGCTGTCATGGGATAGCAATATTTTAAATAAATAAATAAGAACATAATATCGAACCCTCTGCCCATCCCTTCACACACACAAATGGCTGGGTCCCTGTAGGGCTTTATCATAATTTTTAATCTTATGAGTGATGATTGTGGCAAACATTTTTAAGCTGTATAAAGATTTCTTTAAAATCAAGGATATTGAAGAGTTAAAGAATAACAAGTCAGAGTTTTTCTCCCCCAAGTTTAAGCTAGTGTTGAGAATCATAGAATCATAGAGTTGGAAGAGACCACCAGGGTCATCAAGTCCAACCCCCTGCACAATGCAGGAAATTCACTATTGCCTCCCCCCTACACCCCTAGTGACCAGAAGATGGCCAAGATGCCCTCCCTCTCATCATCTGCCTAAGGTCACAGAATCAGCATTGCTGAGAAACAAAGAAGGAACAGGTATCAGCATGAATCTCTGGCATTTTATATTTTACCTTAACACATGTTTTTTCCTTCAGGATTTCACTGTGTTTGGTGGCAGTTTGTCTGGAGCTCATGCTCAAAAGGTTTGCAAGGTAGGCATTGTAGAAAATAGCAACAAAATTGTCGGTGCAGGGAAGCTGCAAAATACAAAGACTGAACATTTGTCATACAGTTTAAAAATAGCTCCTGATTCACATGAATCCATGCTGCGTGGAAATGCTCCCTAGCTCAGCAGCCTTCCTTAGGCTATAGGACACATTTTCTTATGAGGCAGATGTACTTAAAAACTTACTGAACACTCCCCCTCCAAAACCACCCTGTTCACTTATTAGATCTTTTCTTCTCCTACACTAAAAAATCGCTCCTCATTCAGCCCATCCATCCTAGCCCTCTTGTGTTCCCTAACGTTTATCCCATTGCTACTGAATTGACTCTTCCGAAATATTGCATTCTTCTTCTGTAATGATTTGATGTCCATTTGTTATTCTAGAAGCAAAGATTTTCATAGAATAAAAAAATGGACATTTAAAGCCTCCAACATGACATTAAAGGTCAGATAAGCAGTGGTATATATGAGTTCTTAGCTGTGTTTAGCAAAAATGCATCCTTTTGAAAAGGGTCCATATCTGAGTTTTATGTAAGAAGTACCGGTACTTAATATACTATTTTATTACTATTGATAGTCCTTTCCAGGGGGTCATTGTCGAGTAGTTAAAAACATGTTTCTTATTGGTAATACAAATTGCTAACTATTAGTATCACTTTGTTTGTTATGTTATTCAACTTTTTATTGACCAGCAACAGCAACTTCAGGAAGCGCAATAATTTAATGCTACTTAAAAAAAATTTTTTTGCATAATTGCAAAGTACAAGTATAATAATAAGTTAGATTGTAGGGCGGGTTTGTGAGCTAATAGTTTATCAGCGGAAGCCATAGCAGGAAACGGAGATTATGAGTTAAACTTGAACATGTTCTGATTAAAAATTAAAGTCTTTCATTGGCTCTTAAGTCTGAGTGATCAATTAAGTAAGCCAGCAATGGGCTACTTTACGTTTTTATGCTTGTGGCAGTAATTTACTGACTAATCATGAGTTTCTGTTTGTCTAGATCATGGATCAGGCTGTTATGGTTGGTGCTCCTGTGATTGGACTGAATGATTCAGGAGGGGCCCGTATCCAAGAAGGAGTAGAGTCACTGGCTGGTTATGCTGATATATTTTTGGTAAGAAGCCTAATAGGTAAGCAGGCTGATCCTTGCACCTACAAGTATATAATTTAATTAAAACTAGGTAGGCTGCTTCCAACAATCTAAAGAAGCAACGACAGAGGAAGCATGAGTGATACAGCATTTCTTCACCTGCTGTTTCAGGGTCTTCTATGAAGGGTAGGAAATACTGATCTCATTTGGGGACAGATTGCATATCTCCCCCCCTCCCATAGGATCTGGAAGTGGGGAGAGGAATGTTAAGTGTCATATTTCCACTGTTGGTGATGTGAATTCTCAAAGCCTTAGTGGTTCTCAAATCTTAGTTTCCGTTTCCCTTTTCCAGCTTCTCTGATTCATGATCTGATGCAACACTTACAAGAGGTTCTCAAAATACGTGTCTAAAGCTCCCAACTTCAACATGAACTGAGGCCTTTTTTAATAAGAAAACTCTCTGTGTTAGGTTATGGTAACTTCCCACTTTATGTGGTAGATGTATTTCCAACATATCTTGTAGTGAACATCTGAACACAGGGCATATATGATGGATATGTACCCAGGAACTATGCATAGGTCTTGTTGCTATCACATGTCTAACTGCAAGTGTACAGGTCTGCATTTTCCCTTCAAATGCTATGGTGTTCATCATCTGAACATTGTGGGAAAAGACTGGTGTACTTTAGGTGGTTCAAACACCTCTCTGTTCAGACCACATCCTGATTATAGCTTGTTGAAACTAGGATCCTAGTGTGGAATTTTGCATCATTTAATGTGTCATGTTAATAGTTATGCTTTGCTTCAGTTCTGTTGTTAGACTTCTGGTTGGTTCTACATCCCTAATCCTATTGTGTTGTTTATTGAATGTCCCATCTGTCAATTGTATTGACTCTGTGTAATCCTCCTTGAGTCCAAGTGAGAAAGGTGGACTATAAATAACATAAATAAATGAAATGATCAAAAGCTGGTTTGACTGGAGATACTTTGGTACCTTCTTCACACAAAGCAGATGTTATTCTACTGAGCCATAGCCCTACACCCCTGTATTGATCTACTAGGACCACCTTCACCCGTTCCTATCTGAACAAATGGTTTAGCAGTAGTATAAGGGGAGTATTTTTCTGGATATTACAGTGAATAATTAATGTCCTGTTTCAACCCAACCTTGGCAAGGAGGGAACTGTTTCAGCCATTGTGGCAGGAAGAAGGAATCCTTCATGTTGGGTGGTTGAATGAACATTAATGGCAGCATCTCTCCTTGCTTGAAAGTGCAGCTCCAGAGCAAGGAGAGGGATGGCCAGGGTTTTTGAGCTGCTGCAGATATTCAACATGGGACTTCATATAGAGGCTGCTGTGTGAACTGGAGTGTAATCTCAGATTCATGCACTTTCCTATTTCTGATGTATAACATTGTGAAGAAGTCTGATTGGTTAACTTGGTAAGGGAGAAGATGAGAATTTGGGATCCTGGAACTGGATCCAAATAACCATGAACAGAGTTCTGCTGGCAGAATAAATCTTTCCTCACGTCTCCTATCTTATACAACCTCCTGTGCCATCAAGAAGAGTGCCCTTGAGGCTTGTGAGGGGACACTTTGGGAACAATCTGGGCTGCAGCATGTATGGCTTGTTGCCCAAGTGGAAATTCTGTGCCCCCTGTCGCGCACAGCTTGTCTGGACTTCAGGAGTTTACCTGGTAGCAACTTCACACCACGCAGTTCTGCTATGTACAGTTTATTTACAATATCTACACAGAGTCCTTTGGCTGTTAGCATTCACAGCTCTGAGCATCAGCATGCTCCGCCAGCATATATATTTCAGCAAGAGGTAACTTACATTCACTATACAGACTTATATACACATTCATGACCAATCACAGTTCACCTGAGATGAGTCATTCTGGAAATCCCCATTCCTGGCTGTACAAACTGGATCAGGCCAGCCTCATCACATGACTTAGCTGTCACTCTGATCAGTATGATCTGTTTAGCAAACTGCAGACTAGGCATAACTTTGACATATGTTGACACCCCCTCCTCCAAAAAAAACCCTGCAGATCCCTCCTTGTGCAAAACCTGCTTGTGGAAAGGCCCTTTGCTTCCTAGTTAGTGGATCGATGAACTTGGAGGTGCTGTGGCTCAGGGGTTGTACATCTGCTTTGCAGGCAGACAGTCTGAGATTCAGTCCTTAGCATTTCCACTTAAATGGCAGTAGATGATGTGAAAGACCTGCCTGAGACTGGAGAGCTGCTGCCTGTCAGGATAAACAGGATTGACCTTGATGGATGGACCCAATGGTCTGATTCAGTATAAGGCAAATTCAAAAGACTAGAGCAGATCCATTTTTTTGGCTGCCGAATTTCTAAAATATGCTTTCATCATTCACAATGAACAGTTATATGTCAAAACATTAACAGGAATGTGGTGTATTATATTACAGTACTTGCTTTGGGATCTTTGGTTAAGGCATACAATGAAATAAAGGAATGGTGTTTGTTTCCTTTTACAGAGAAATGTTTTATGTTCTGGGGTAGTTCCGCAGATTTCTCTTATCATGGGGCCTTGTGCAGGAGGTGCTGTCTATTCTCCTGCTTTAACAGATTTCACATTCATGGTTAAGGTAAGGATTTAGTCATTGTTGCTTTTTAAGTTTCATGAAATGTCACATTATAATAGTTAGCTGTTCACTTTCAAACCTTTTATGTCCAATTGTAAAAGTAATTGTCTAAAAATAGCAAGAGAAACCTTTCAAAAAATGTCTTATTTTGCCAAGATTTCAAAATTGAAGATCTTGATTCTTGCATCCTGAGCCTCACACTTTGCTTTATTTCCCCTTCCAGGATACGTCTTATCTGTTTATTACTGGCCCTGATGTAGTCAAATCAGTTACCAATGAAGATGTTACTCAGGAACAGCTGGGAGGTGCAAAGACACACACAGCCGTGTCAGGTTAGAAATGGCTAAATGGCTTAATTGCCATCTGCTCCTGTTTTGTCATCTCATTATGATGTGATTAGAGTGTATATAGTATGAAGAACTTTGTAATCCATGCAATATAAAACCAGTAGTAAAGTTTAGTTTGGAATGTGGTAAAAAGATTCCTTATTGTCTACGAAAACTGTACTGCAAAAGGTAGAGAGGGATTGTTATCAAAACTAGTGAGAGTGATAACAGACATTTCTTGTACTAATTCACAGTGGGTAGCCGTGTTAGTCTGTTTGCAGTAGTCAAAAAGGGCAAGAGTCCAGTAGCACCTTAAAGACTAACAAAAATATTTTCTGGTAGGGTATGAGCTTTCGTGAGCCACAGCTCACTTCTTCAGGTATCTGAAGAAGTGAGCTGTGGCTCACGAAAGCTCATACCCTACCAGAAAATATTTTTGTTAGTCTTTAAGGTGCTACTGGACGCTTGCCCTTTTTGATTTCTTGTACTAGAAATACTAGAACTCTTCCTTTTTAAAAAGAGCTGTATGAAAAGATGAAAGTGTTTGATAAGTTCTTGCCTGCTAGATCACACCAGAATTCCATCTAAATCAGCCACAGTATCTGGCCAGGTGCCTCTGGGAAGCTCACTGAGGGAATGGAGGTCGCAGCTCTCCCTTGTTTCCTGTTTCTAGCACCTGGTGTTCAAAAGTAGACTAAACTTAAAAATGGCGTTTTCATTTAGCTGTAGTGATATCTTTTATGAAACTCTCTAATCTTTTTAAAGATCTGAAACGTGAATGGCTATTACCACTTGTCGTGATGTCTTTTGTGAGTAAGTTTTGAACCGTGTCCAAAGTACCTTTATTTTGTCAGTCCTGCCATTGTGTCATCCTGAGATTGAAAAGGGATCATTTCTATCTCCTTCCCATGGTTCCTTGTTTTGTAAGCCTCTGTCACGTCACCCTCTTATAATGTGCAGTTAGTCCAGTCTTAAGTCTGTTGACTTCAGTAGACTTAGACTGGAGTAACTAACTCTGTATATGGTCATCTTCTCTTTCTAAATTCCAAATGCTTTAGCCATTCTTTGTAAGGAAGGAATTCCAACCCCTTGATAATGGGGTATTGCAAAAGCAAACTGAGATCAGCACCTTCTATCTTGCCACATGCAAGCAAGTAGTCATTCAGGTTGCTTGCACCAAACGAGTTTGGCAAAATGCTGGGCAGTACTTTAGAACCCCCCTGTCTCAGGTGGCCTATCAGGCCACCTTGCTTTTGGTCCTCGGGAGGATGTGATGGACATGGTTTTGTTCTGGAAGGCCTTTAGGGGCTGAACACCGCACTGTTTTTTTGTTTTTGTTTTTAAATGCTGCAACCAACTGTTTTTAGCAGGGTTAACTGTTAATTAGTTTCCATTTTCAGACTTGGTAGTCATTGTTTTATCTGCTTGGATTTTATTTGCTGCTTTATTGTAGTTTGGTGGGGGCTTAAAATAGTTTATTGTTCTATGATCCTGTTGCTTTTATTATTGCTGTTTTGATTTTTTTGTATATTTTGTGTTTCAAATATTGTAAGCCAGCCTGAGTGCATTCAAACATTTTTCTTACTGTAATTAAGTAAAAATGTGCTTAAAATCTGGCTTATTGCCAGGCTTGTGTGCACTCCTCAACCCTCCCATGTTGAACCTTGGATAAAAACTCACTCTGTTTACCTGAGATATATAGAATCATGGAGTTAGAGGAGGCCGTACAGGCCATCCAGTCCAACCCCCTGCTCAATGCAAGATCAACCTAAAGCTTCCCTGACAAGTGTTTGTCCAGCTGCTGCTTGAAGACTACCAGTGAGGGGGAGCTCACCACCCCCCTAGGCAGCCAATTCCATTGCTGAACCACTCTTACAGTAAACGTTTTTTTCTGTAATGTCCAGCTGGTATCTTTCCGCCCTCAATTTATACCCATTATTGCGAGCCCTATCTTCTGCTGCCTACAGGAACAGCTCCTTGCCCTCTAAGTGACAGCCTTTCAAACACTTAAAGAAAGCAATCATGTCCCGCCTCAACCTCCTCTTCTCCAGACTGAACATTCCCAAGTCCCTCAGCCTTTTCTTCATAGGGCTTGGTTTCCAGGCCTCTGATCATCCTCATCATTCTCCTCCGCAGCCACTCCATTCTGTCCACCTTTTTGAAGTGAGGCCTCCAGAACTGCACAGTAGTCCAGGTGTGGCCTGACCAATGTACAGAGGGACTATGACACCTTGCAATTTGGGTGTTATGCATGCAAGTTAACCAGATCTGATTCCCCCCACACACAGAAATTATAAATCAATGGGGGGGGGGGATACTAACTACTTGAGCCCTCATTCCTGCATTTGTACACCACTGGTAAGAAGAGTTCATTTTTAACTATTTTTTTGCACATTTATTTAGTGGAGAGGAGCAGAGCATGTGTCAAACCCAGCAACAAGCTCAGTCTTTGCATATTTTTACTTAACAATGGATTAGTAAGACATCTAGATGTAGCTGCCGCATGGTTTTTTGGGTAGAAGGACCAGATAGAAATGCAGCAAATAAATAAAAGTTATGAACAAATAACTCATGACATTTTTTCCACATGGAGTTCAGGCAGCCTATGAAAATATGTTGCCTTAGAATACATTTTGGACGATGCTCAGAAGTACTGGATAATAAAAATGGGCTTGATCTCACGAAAAAGATCCCCAAGTCCCTCCCTGCCTGGCAGCCCTCCAACTTCCATCTTCTTGTTGCTTCCCCCCACCCAATTCTCCAGGAGCAGCATTTTGGTGGGTATTTTGGGCTGAAATGGGAGAGGGGAAGAAGGGAAGTCGTGCTTCCATACATGGAATACAGATGCCATCCAACCCCATATCATCTGGGGTTTCAGTTATACATTTATTTTGTATAATTTGTTTGCAGGTATAACAAGAAGCACCTATCTTATTGTAAAGAGATGTCCTATACGTTGCTTTCTATACATTAAATATATGGTAGCTAGTTTGGCTTGAGAATTTGGCTGCATATTGGTCTTTTTTAATATGGTGTTGTAGTTTCTTGCTATGTATTCAAGATTTCAGTAGAGACCTTTCAAGGTCAGATTTGTTTTGTTTTTTTCTCTGCAGGGGTTGCACATTGTGCCTTTGAGAATGACATAGATGCTTTGCTCAATCTCAGAGAGTTTTTTAATTATCTGCCTCTTAGTAACCAAGATCCAGCTCCAGTCCGTGAATGCCATGATTCTAGGTAAGTCGATAAAGTTTTACAAAGGATAGATGCATGTAGAATCAGAATATGCCCTAGTAGTCAGCTAGTCCACCTTCTGCAGTAGTAGAAGTTCCTAGACATATCCCTGATGGAGGCTTATCCTGTTAAGTACCCTAGGGAATATACCTCTAGGGAAGGAAATTCCTGGGCAGCTTATTCCATTGGTTAATTGTTCTGGAAGATTGAGGAGTGCACACAAGCAGCCATTCATCCCAAGGGTGACTTCCAGATATTCTAGACATTGCTTCAAGCGATTCTCCTCCAGAGAGATGATTGCTCAGATGTGAGGAGTAGAAAACAAACTGGCGTAATTTTAAACTGATGCAGTTCCGCTGCTGTGTGTTGACACTTCAACCTGTCTGTTTTTCCTTCTTTAGTCTTGGCTCTTATTGGTACAACTTAGCTCTTAAATTGGTTTTGCTGGTAGTGGAGGGAAGAAGGCTATAGGCTATTTTCTAAGGTCTGAAAATGCTGTATGCTAAAGATAATCCCTCAGCCTCATTGTTAGGCTGACTCAAGTTTCTGGCTTTCAGTCAAATTGTCCTGTGTTAAGGAAAGGGTCACCTCTTATAGCAATAATTTTCTCATATTAATGTTTATGATAAGTATGTTTCTTGCTTTTGATTCCATTTGCTTAAAGCGACCGATTGGTTCCTGAGTTGGATACAATTGTTCCAATGGAATCTACTAAAGCTTATGACATGGTGGATATTGTACATGCGGTAAGCTCCACACACTGATGTTACTAGGATACATAAACTTTGTGTTATATATAGTGCATTAATATTTATTGCACTAGGATTTTGCTGCAGTTTTATAAACTTTATAAATGCAGGTTGCGAAACTGCTGTTTATTAAATACAATTGCTTGTTGCTTTGGATAAGTGGTAAAAGTAATGTTTTGTATCCTATAGTCATTTTCTGCTGATGGAAGGGCACTTTGCTGAGATCATCCCAGTAGAGCACCTGCTTTGCATGCAGTAGGTCCTATGTTCAATTCCTGGTCTCTCCAGTGTAAAAGAAAGGATTGAGTGATGTGAAAGACCCTCCATCTGAAACCCTGCCTGTGAGAGTAAACAGTACTGACCTTGATAGACTAATGGCCTAACTCAGTATAAAGCAATTTCATGCGTCCCCATTACCTTTGGACCTTGGCCTGATCCAGCAGAGATCTTCCTATAGGATAACCAAACCCAGTATTCCTATTCTTTTGTTTCACATTTACCAAAGCTGTTTACTCGTTATGTTTTTATTTATCTCCCAGAACCCCCCAAATCATATTCCTAAAAAATCGTTCCCTGTGACGCCACCCTCTTTGTTCGTCCAAATCTGTTCTCTCCATTTGCTCTCCCACTTTATCAAAAGTAAGAAGAAAATTTCATTTGGCTGACTCAGCTTTGTCTTCTCACCTTTAAACTTTAATTTGGCCCAATGCAATAAAATTTTCTTTTAGCTCTGCTTCCAGCTTAAAGGCTTGGGAGATCAAAGGTACAAAGTCTTTTTAAAAAAAGGCAACTTCTATCCAGCCAGCAGCCGGTGCACTGTGATTAGCCGGCTGTCACCCATCACTCACTTTTTCTCCACAACCCATGACTGAACTGTAGTGCAGGTGCCTATGCAGCAGACCTTCACTGACTGTAGGGGCAGGCAGAGAGTGAAATAGAAAATTGATTTTTTTTTACCCTGGGACTTTGTGCCCCTGGTCCATAATGTGCACTGTGCTGTTTACAGATTGTGCTAGGGACCAATTAAGGTGCTTTTTCACATTTTTTCTTTTGTATGCAGCATCTTTTACAGTGCAATCCTGAGCAGAGTTAGATTATTTGAATTGAACACATGAACCTGCCTTATACCGAATCAGATCCTAGGTCCATCAAAGTCAGTATTGTCTACTCAGACCGGCAGCGGCTCTCCAGGGTCTCAGGCAGAGGTCTTTCACATCACTTACTTGCCTAGTCACTTGAACTGGAGATGCCGGGGATTGAACCTGGGACCTTCTGCATACCAAGCAGATGCTCTACCACTGAGCCACGGCCCTGCCCCAACCCAGCTCTCTTCCACTCTAGGAGCTGAGTTTTGGGGAAGAGAGGAATTTGGACAGTGGAGCATGAGGAGTGCACTGCTTCCCACAATGCATTGCAATTGCATTGACTTCAATAGACTTGGAAAGATGTAACTCTGTTTAGAATTACCCTATTCTTGTTTAACTTTCTTGGTGTTTTACCATTGACCTATCTGGGTTTGAGTGTCAGATGACTCTGGAGGGGCTCAAAACTATATGTTGATGTACGCGTAGAAGCCCACCATGGCAAAATTTGAAAGCCTGTGCTTTGGGTGAAGCACAGAGGTTGACTTATTGTCCAGCAACAGAGTTGTTAACAGTGATACTTTTTAAATCATGCTTCTTTATGGTTTTGCTGATTGATTACTAGCATTTCTTAATGTCCTAGTGTTGATTTGGTTGGAATATATCTCTGAAACTCACCAGGGGCTATAGAAGAGAGGCATTTTCCAGAAAAAGTGCACATGTAGTAGATTTAATGGGGGTCTCAGAGCTACATATGGTCCACATCATTCCTTAAGCAGGTGATATGTTTGAAGGTCACAGCTGGATTAGTAAATTATGGAGAAAATACAATTCATATTGTCAGGAATTAGAAAGTTGCCTTTATCAGAAGTGAACTTCCAATTCCCCTCCCACTCTGATATTATGTGGAAAAATGTTCTCTGAGAGCGATATATTGAAAAGGGCATTTTAAAAAAAACCCTTCAACTATCTTTAATGCTAAATCTACATTGCATGATATAGAGAAGCTGGAGTCTGTAGTTGTATACATTTCATCGGTAAAATGTCTGAATTTCATTTGTGTAGATTGTTGATGAGAGAGAATTCTTTGAGATCATGCCCTCTTATGCCAAAAACATCATAGTTGGCTTTGCAAGAATGAATGGAAGAACTGTTGGAATAGTTGGCAACCAGCCCAGAGTTGCATCAGGTAAGGACAGGGTGTAGCTATTAGAAATTTGCATAGTGGAGAAAACAGGCTGGAAAATGCCTGTTCCTTACTGCAGGGTCTGAGCATACTTTCTTAGCATTCTCACTGGTTCTTACTGTCCCTTTTCTTTTCCTCTTTCTTTTCAACCTTTAATGAGTTATACATGGCTAGTTTTGGTAAAAATTGTGTGTGTTGTGGTTCTGGGTACAGGTAGCTGTGGTTTTTGCACTTCGACATGTTTGAATAATTCTCTGACCATGTTCTTGTATTTTGACTCCTGTCAATAAACGTTATCAGTTTATTTTGCTAAATTCCATCTCCATTTTTCCTGCTGGGCCTTCACTGGAGCCTTTCATGTTGTAAAAACAAACAAACCTTAAATAAGGTGTGGTGGTCTGAATCCAGGTTTGGATTCACTGGCTGGGTGTTAAAACCTAAGTCAGCAGATCTGCTAGGTCAGGAGTGAGGGTCAACACAGGAGAGGCGTGACTGTTTTGTGTGAGTCTTGAGTCCAGTTTGGGAAGCAAGTTCGTTCACACAGGGCATGAGCCTAATGTGCACTTCTGCTGTCTGCAGAGTTCCAATTATACCAGGCCTTTTTGTACAAAACTGCTGAATGAAATAGCTGAATCAGAAATTAAGTAGATAGGTGCAGTGTGGGTGCACTAACAAAATGGAAGAAACAAAGACATGGAAAATACATTAAATGACAGGAAAACCAGTAGAACAAAAAAAAAAAAAAAAAACAGAATGGGGCAAGGCCTTGCCGGAGTCTGGTGGATCCTTTCCAACAGGGTGTCATGCTTACCCTCCCACAGAGCTCAGGCTAGGGGTGGGGTGGGGGATGAGTTTCTTTCACTTTTCTCCTGAGCATGCTTCTTTCAACCTGAGGCCAATCTCTTTGGAGGTTCCATCCCTCTGGAACTTCTGTGGGATCTGAGCAATTCCCCACTGGAAGCTGCTGCCGCCACCACCTCCAAACCTCAGCTGTGACTTATTCCCTGATTTCTTCCCAGCAGTAGGGTATTATAGGGACAGTCACTGGCAACCAGCTGACTAGCAAGTGTTGCCGTAAAGGCACCATGTGTGTTGCAGACTTGGTTAGTGGATGCAGACATTGACTGCTTGAATACTCCTTGAAGCTGCCTTAAACCAAAAGGAAAGGCGGGGTATAAATGTTGAAATAAATAAAAAAATAAATATCCCCTCAGAGTTGGGGAGCTACTTATTTCCAAACAGGTAACGTCCTTCACTGAGAGCACTGATGTGATGTTGCTGAAGTAGCTGCACTTCTAGCGGAACGAGCAATAATTACATCACAGAGCTGCTTACTTGGGTTTCATAAGGGTTGCGCATACCTAATGATAGGTTTGATACTTTCATAAACAGAGAGTCTGATTTTCTAATGCTATGTACCCTGCCTATGTAAATACATAGTTCTCCTGCACAGATCCAGAGAATGCCGGGCCTCTCCTTTGGGTGTTGTGTATCAGGGCAGAAGGAAGGCAAATTAATTTTTCATGTCCTGTGAAAGATCCTTCAGAGAACCTTCTTTATCCTTTGAGACAACTGCTATAGCTTCTAGCTATCTGGTACTTCTGCTAACATAATCAGGTTGAAAGCTCCATTCTATGAATATAGTTTTTTTTAGCACAGCCAGCATTAATTTTTGGGCTGGTGGATTGGACTACTCCTTGTTGATTTCCTGCTCAAAGAATTCTTGGGCTCCTTTGACTAGCCCCACCCAGGGTGAATCTGTGTTCCCATGTCAGGAACTTTCTTTGTGTTATCTAACAGCAACGGCTCCCATCACCTTCACGATTAAGGGGATAGGTTCTCTTGAGAAAACAGTTGTCTAGTTTATGCTCTTGTGTTGGTATCTCATCCTCATCAAAGAGCTCTCTGTGTCCACTCTGATGGATACTCAGTCTTCTGAGTTCTGACTCAATGATGTCTACCTCTTGGGGTCTGGGCATCGTTTGGGAGCTAGAGCCTGCCTGCTGTGGAGAAGATTCTGGCTGTTTTAGTGGGTCAGAGTAGCTTGAATGATTCTGGTTACCTTGTGCTGCTTGAAAGGAATAAGGCCCCTGACTGGCTCTTGATGGGTGTGTGCTACATGGGATTTTTGTGACCCTTGAATTGATCCTCTTGCCAAAGGGCTGATGCTTTGGTGTTTGGGCCTTATATTGTTTTCTAGTGAAACACAACTAGTACTTTCATGTGCTGCACATTTTAGCCAGTCCTTTTATGCTCAGGCACATCCTAGAAGGCTCTTGTGCTTTGAGTGGGCACTGGGGGGTTTGAGAGAGTTCAAGCCAATTAAGTTACTGACCCCACGCAGCTCTACTGGTACTATTTGCCCAATGCTGGTTTCTTGGGTCCCAGCTGTTTGGTGCCAAAATGCATGCCTTGTTTGGTGTCAAGACTTCCCCTCTGCGTCCGAGTCTGAGGTGGATGAATTGCAATCTGTGGCTCTACCCTAAAGCTGTGTCGATCAGCTGTTTGAAATTGCTGGGCTCTCCTGCATCTGGAATTGGGGACGATACAGTTTAAGTCATCTTTGGAGGACTCTCCAAAGGACTCTCTCTAAAGGACTCTCTGGTCATTTCCAGTGCTTCTTCAGAGGAACAGTGCTTCTACATCACCTTGACTAAGCAATAAATTCTGCATCAGTTTAAGGAGAGGCTTTTAGAAATACCCAATGGATGAGAAAAGGAAACACTGAAAAGTAAATTTGGAAGATGAAAGAAAGCCCAAGCAGAAACTGAAAGAGAAGTCTGAGGAACCTAGACTGTGAACACTGTAATGATAGACCTCTCCGAGATCCCTGCATTCCTAACTGACTAAGACAAAAAGAACTGGAGAAGGGTGCCTTTCAGCATGGGAGACAGGAAGCTTGGAATTAACCCCTGGTGTTTATACCTTCGCATCTCTCAAGAATGCCCTCCTCCTCTGACTGAAAATTTAGTGTAACTAATGTGTGTATTAGTGTGTGACAACTGATGTGTCTTCAACAGTATTATATATCTATTTTTTAAATCAGGCTGCCTGGATATAAATTCTTCTGTGAAGGGAGCTCGTTTTGTCCGATTTTGTGACGCTTTCAACATACCTCTGATAACTTTTGTGGATGTGCCTGGATTTTTACCAGGTATGTATTTATGAATCTTCCTTGTTATATTTTATTTAGAACAATTTCATACCACATCTCCAGGGACCTGCTCAGGTGGCTCACAAAGTAAAAACAACAACAATACACACACACACTGTTACATCATGAAAATAGCAATATAAGACTTATCAATATTAAAAGAAGACAAGCCAGGAGCATAGAAACAGCATAGAATGACATTAAGCAACTGAAGTCATGTCTGGTCATCACCCACCTAACATCTGCAGGCGGGGTTTGTAGAGGGCTTGGCTTGGGACAACGATCAATTGGCCGGCTGGTCAGTGTGGGAAAATCTGGTCCTTTAGGTACCCCAACCCCAACCTTCTTTACAGCCTTTTGGTTAAGAAGCAGCACTTTGCACAGTGGCTGTGGAAAATGGAGGAAATGTCACTTCTTGCATGTTGACTTGGAAGCTTTCGTGGCAGATCCTGCACAGAAGGCATGGGGTTTTTCCTTTGCTTGCAAGGACATAGAGAGATCCAGTGTCTTAATAGTGGAAGGGGCTGTTTATTTACAGAGCATTCTTCTTGTTACTTTGTGTATTGCACAGTAGATGCATTTAACTGTTATTGTAATACGGTTTCTATTACACAAAAGAACAAGAGACTTGTACCTTTAAAGACTAACGCCTATCCTAGTTGTATCTTGACCATTTTGTTGGCACCTTCTCTCTGCTTAGGCTAGGGGTCGCCAACCTTTTTGAGTCTGTGGGCACTTGTGGAACTTTGAGAACAGCAAGCATCATCACTAAATGGCTGCCGTGCGGTGGGGGATGCAACCAACCACAAAATGGCTGCCATGAGATCTGGGGCCACTCATAAAATGTTGGGAAGTTCTAAGCCAAGGGACATCCTATGATACAGACAGCTGCTTTTGAATGTGTGCTCCTTGAAGACACAAAGGTGATGTCTCCTGAGCTCTTCTGAAGCAGCTCCTGCTGAAATGAGGTAGAGGAAAGTCAGGACAGGCTCTTTGCATTGGGGAAGAGATGCTTTGGGAAAGAAGGAAGTGGACGCCACATTGGGAATCACTGCCTTAGGCAGTTATTGTTTGCCTCTGATAATCCAGTACGTGCTACTTTACAAAGCTTGACATATTTTGAATAGGTTTTTTAGACCATTTAGTATCAGATTACTAAGAAAAAGCAAGAGAATAATAAACATCCTTGTAGATCAAAAAATGTCTCCTGGAATGTTTTCAGACAAACCAAGAAGTGACATACAGATGGTGTGGTACTTTCTGGCTCATTGGAAGACATTGGTGTTGTGTGAGCAAACATGTCTAGTGCTAGAGGAATGTATTCTACAGTGGACGACGGCCACCACAATTGGAAAGGGATACTGCACAAGCAGAAACAAGGCTTGGGGTACAAACCAGATTCTGGAAGTCTGTTATCTTTCTTGTTATAGTTATCTGGTTCAATCATAAATTCGACTTCTGCTTTTGTTACTCAGACAAGTGTTGTGACACTAACTGTTATCATCGTTAATAACTGCTGTATAAAGTTTCTTATTAAATATCCTCTTCTGGAGGAAGCACTTTTTCTGTACGGGTTATCATTTTTTGTTGTATCCAGGGACAGCTCAAGAGTACGGTGGGATCATACGGCATGGTGCAAAACTCCTCTTTGCTTTTGCAGAAGCAACAGTGCCAAAAATCACCATTATAACAAGAAAGGTAAACTGCTGTTAAGAACCCTGTTGTATGACCCATGATTTCTATGATCCCAAATGTGGATTGTACCTTCTCACTTGTTATGCCATGATTTTCAGACCTTCCGTGCCAGAAGTGGGGCAGAAGTTAAAGCCATCTTTTGGCTTAGCTGTTGCCAGATAGCCTTCTTTGAATGGAAGCAGGCGGCAACTACCAGACATAAATGGGGGTATTCTGGAAGTTTCAACCATAGGCTTTCTCCATTGGTTCCTATGAGACTTTATACAGTAGGGCGGCATTTAGAGAATATTGCTTTTGCGTAACCTTTTGGCAGCAACTAAACATATCGGGGGTGGGGGGTGGAGGGGTGGGATGAGTCTACTTATTCTTCCTGCAATTTATTTGTGAAAAGTTGGTAGCCTAACCACTTTGAGAATTGTTCTGGTTTTTATTGTGATGTACTTGCTGCTGATGCTTGGAGGCAGTTCTCATTATAACTTTCCTCATACAAGTAAGAACAGCAATGAGACACTGCATCCTTCCTTTACTGTCATATGCCCCTTTTTGTTTTTGAGCTTGTGCTGAACTTTAAGAGACTTTCTTAGTTGCAAGGGAGTGATAAATCATTTACGTAGTCACATACAGTATGTGGAAGGTTTAATTGCATTGCCTTCCTTGGCTTTTCTAAAAATAAATGATTGGTTTGGGCTTAAGCTGTAGGTAAGAGCAGCTAAGCAGTGTACAATTTTGTTTTCTATTCAGTAGACTCCTATGCAATCCCTGTCAACAAGAATGGAAACTTTGCAGACTCACATTCTTGGCAGTGGGATTTGTGTAGAAAAATTTCCATGTGGATTACAGTCCTTGATGATGATCTGTGTCAAACCTAGGGCTCTTGCTCAGGTTAATTTAAGCACAAAACAAAAAAGTGATGGTAGAGCTTGCTGTCTGCAGATTTGAGTCCCCAAACATTTCCAAGGGGTGGGGTCTAAAAAAAAAGAACATTGGTCTCTTTCTGCTCTTCTATGGATAAAGGGTATCCTGGTGGGTTACTCCTTCCACTTGCTGTACAGGCAGGGCTATGGAAATTGAACAGAGTTGTCATTCCTTTTGGTAAAAAGATGACAGAGTGCAGCAGAGGCTATTCAGAAATCCAAAGGTGACTATCGCATTGTGAAAAAAAGCTCTTGCTAGCTCAGAGCATCATCCTTGGGCCCCAAATTATGCCTCCATTGGTGAGAAGAAACAATTGTGGTAAATCCAACGTTCCTTTCTCCCTTGGTGGAGGAGGATATTCCTGTGAGAAATATTAAACAGCAGTACTTATATTCAGGATGACAAAGCTTGCTGCTGGACACTATAGAAATAGAACATGCTGGAGCAGCTACCTTGTAAATGCTGCATCAGAGGAAGAGAAAGTACCCATTTTGTAATGCTTCACGAAGGTAGAAACATACAGCTATGACTGTTCTTCAGGCATTGGTATGAAAGCAATAGAAGCCGCAGTCCCTCTAAGGAAATGGATAGTAAGACCTGATAGTGCAGGGGAAAGCTGGTCGACGCAGCTAGAATATCTAATCTCCTGATGATGGATTTGGAGTCCTTCCTAGCCATGTTAGATGAATCGAAAGATACACTTTTGAAATAAGTATCTGAGTATCATTATATTGTTGTGACATACAGAGAAATAGATGGAGAGGGCATCCAATTCAGAGGCTTTATTTATTAAAATACTTATATCTGCCTTTGAGGCTCAAGGTGGCTTACAAATCATAATTAAAATCATTACAATTTAAAAGCAGTAAATAACCCCCCCATGGGATACCACCAGTTTATTTTCCATTAAAGGCCTTGGCAAATTGAATGGACTCACATTGGCCCCTAAACATTTCTGAAGACTGCACTACCCTCACCTATTTAGAGACCCATTCCACAGAAGGGGAGCAACAATGGAGAAGGAAGATATGGGAGGAGAAGCTCCTTTAGATATGTGGGTCCTGGACTGTGAATAGCTTTAATAGTCTTAACCAGCACCTTGAATTGGACTTACCAGCTGAAGTTTATGGTTTATCTAGGTACCTAAAGGTTGTAAACGTTGTAATTTATGGATTGTTTTATACTGTTTTAAAAGGCTGTAAGCTGCTCTGAGCCTGGCCTCGGCCAGGAAAGGGCGACCTATAAATCAAGGTAACAACAACAACAACAACAATAATTCTGAGCTGTATCAGAACAAGGTATCTTAGGCTGGTGGGCAACCTTTAACTGCATTGCTCCCCAACGCTATAGATGATCTGTAGCTTTTGCTCACCCAACAGCACTTTTGTGCTGTTGTAGACAGCATTTAATGACCCATGACTTAAACACAGTACTTCAGAGCTGGATGGCGAGGAGGAAGAGTACTCCCATCTGTGAGGTGTCTTAGTAGAACTTTTCAGTTGCTTACCAATTGTAATATTTCCTTTGTACCACAAAGAGGCTGTGGGAGCAGCTGCCTATTGATTTAGAGCATTTAATATCCTGCTTTTCGTGGTCAAAGATTTTCTCAAAGCAACTAACAAAAATCTTCTAAAGTTACTGTATTTTATATTAAATAGCTTGATGTCTCAAAGAGGAGAGGTGAGTTGGCAGGGGAATGGACTGTGTAGCTGAATCTCATTCAGACCTTGATGACATCTGGTCTTCTCTTCCCTGGCAGTTGGCAGTGGGGCAACATGCCAGCATTTGAAGAAAAAGCCTTGTTCCCATCCTAAAAATAGAAGAGAACAAAAAGGGATTCTGGCATTGTCCTGCCTTTTTATGCAGTAAAAATAAGAGCAGAAGAGCCAGAACTGGGAGTGGGTAGGGTCTCCTCCCATAAGAATGGATGAAACCCTGCCTAATTTATATAGCTCTATCTGTGGATAATATGACCCTCCCCACCAAATTTCCAGTCATGATGTAAAGTTACACTGATAGGCTAATCTCTTTGTTCTCAGGGGTGATTTCTCCACCTCAGAACACCGCAACAGATGGTAATCATGTGTGTTTGTTTGCACACGTACATACACTGTATGTGATTTAAAAAAAGGAATTTAGGTTGTCTTTGGGGATTCTTGCACTTTTCAATTGAAACAGCTGTGGACTATGAATTGCTTTTTAAGTGAAAAATTACTTTTTAAGTATTAAACGAAATCTTAGGGTGCCTTATAAGGGATAGAGTCGACAATTACACTGGGCTTTCACACAGAATCCTGATTGGCTGCTATTTCCTTTTACAGGCTTATGGTGGGGCCTATGATGTGATGAGTTCAAAGCACTTAAGAGGAGATGCAAATTATGCCTGGCCAACAGCAGAGGTAGCAGTGATGGGGGCCAAGGTAAGTGAAGGCAGCATTCACTTTGAGTACCCAGTAATCACAATTCTATTCCTTGGCTCCACCATCAACCAAAAGGGAGACTGCAGCCAAGAAATCAGAAGGAGATTGAGACTGGGAAGGGCAACCATGAAGGAGCTAGAAAAGATTTTGAAGTGTAAGGATGTGTCACTGGCCACCAAGATCAAGTTAATTCATGCCATCGTATTCCCTATTACTATGTATGGGTGTGAAAGCTGGACATTGAAGAAAGCTGATAGTAAGAAAAATAGATTCCTTTGAAATGTGGTGTTGGAGGAGAGTGTTATGGATACCGTGGACTGCCAAAAAAACAAATCAGTAGGTTATAGATCAAATCAAGCCTGAACTGACCCTAGAAGCTAAATGACTAAACTGAGGCTATCGTATTTTGGTCACATCATGAGACAACAAGAGTCACTGGAAAAGACAGTCATGCTAGGAAAAGTTGAGGGCAGCAGGAAAAGAGGAAGACCCAACAAGAGATGGATGGACTCAATAAAGGAAGCCACAGCCTTCAGTTTGCAAGATCTGAGCAAGGCTGTCAAACATAGGACATGCTGGAGGACTTTCATTCATAGAGTCGGAAGCAACTTGACGGCACTTAACACACACACACACACAATCACAATTGGGCATTTCCCCCTGCTTTTATAACTTTTCATTCACTTTAAAGTTCAGACAATAAGCTAACCCATATTCCAAAGCCTTTAAAAAGATGTTTCAGTTGTTTAATATAATTGTGCTTTCTTCTTCAGGGAGCTGTCCAGATCATTTTCAGAGGAAAGGAGAAAAATGCAGAAGCAGAATATGTGGAAAAGTTTGCAAATCCTTTCCCTGCAGCAACCAAAGGTATGGTTGCTTCACGTTTCTACAAATCAAAGCCTTTCAGTTCTCTTTGGTTTCTCTATGGTCTATGCTATTTCTTCAAAACCAGGAGGCACAGATTTTCCCAATTTGCGACGCTCTATCTGTAGTCGCAATAAGAAGAAATTGAAAAACACAGAGGTTGCTATAGAAGACTTACCACAGACATTTCTTACATAGTAGTGCTAGACGAGGGTACCTGGAATTTTGAGAAAATGGCTGTCATGGGAAAGGAGAGGGCTCTAACCATAATCTTCACCCATGCATATTTAACTGGTTACTTTTTCTTGATGCGGCTGAACATTCAAAGATGATGGATGTCTATTTTCTGCTTTGTTAAGTCTCAGCATTTAAATGAAGAATTACATTATTTAGGAGGAGAGGAAATGTGGGCAATAGAATCCTGCTGGTGATTGAGAGCCCAGTGGCGTAGAGTGGTAAGCTGCAATACTTCAGTCAAAAGCTCTGCTCATGACCTGAGTTCGACCCCGACGGAAGTTGGTTTCAGGTAGCCGGCTCAAGGTTGACTCAGCCTTCCATCCTTTCGAGGTCGGTAAAATGAGCACCCAGCTTGCTGGGGGGAAAGTGTAGATGACTGGGGAAGGCAATGGCACTGGCAAACCACCCCGTAAACAAAGTCTGCCTAGAAAACGTCGGGAATGACCCGGTTCTTGCACAGGGGACCTTTACCTTTTTTACTTCTTTTAGGACAGTTCAGAAAAAATAATAAAGTTGGTGTAATGAGAAAGCTAATGTGCATCAGATGGAGTTTGAGATTAGCCTGATGCTTATTTCCATACTTAGCCGTAGAACTAATAATTTCATCTTAATATGTTTAACAGGGTTTGTTGATGACATCATCCAGCCTTCTACTACTCGACTTCGCATCTGCCGTGATTTAGAAGTGCTGGCAAGCAAAAGACAATCCAACCCTTGGAAGAAGCATGCTAACATGCCACTCTGAATTTATTGAGAGTGCTCACACTAGGGGAAGATCAGTGGAGCCTGCTATGTGCATGTGTAACTTCAGATCCTCTGAAATTTTCACAATCTTGCTTAACACCTAGGGATACTTTGAATGAAATCCTGTCATTTTGATTTTTCAGAGTACTACAAAATGAAATTCGTGGATGTAAAATCAGCACTTTGCAAGAAAGTCAATACAGAAATAAAAGATTTTAAAATGAAGTATGGGGAGATGATTAAACAATAATGCAATTTATGGGGCATGATAGCTGTAAAAGAGAGTATGATAATTAAAGCTGTATTTGTTACAAGGCATTGTTGCAGTTATCCAGTATGGATGATAGATGAGAGGCTTATGATGCTATATATGTATGTCCAATTACGATGAAGCCATACTCTCCAGTCACTTTAAATATAGCTTTGTGAGGCCTCCAGCCTTCTAAGGAGAGAGTTGATCTTCAGGGCTTCTAGCTGAGGTGGCTCTGTGCAGTAAGAAGCCATATTTAAAATTTTTACAGGCCAAGGTAGAGGTTGGCCTGTTCTGGCACACAATGTACACTAATGCTGGTCTGGAAACGGTCTATCATCTAACAGTATTATGTAAAATTACCATGGTTGCAGTTTGTAATTGCCATTCCCTTTCATTCTGTCATTTGTTTTTCTATAATCCCATGTTTCTTACCAGAGCAGGCAGAATAAATACCCATCAAGTCATATAGATTTGTTAAAAATTAGTGATTCAGCACAGATTATGAAAAGATGTTTTACAGAATTGTTACTATTTATAAGATAGTAATTTGTCCCAAGTCTTCTGCAATCATTTGTATTTGATAATCTACTTCTAACAATTTAGATAATTAAAGCTATATAAATAACCTTATTTCCAAATCCTTCCTTATCCTTCTACACAAGGTTATTGGGAAAGGAAAAGGTATAACATTTGACAATATAACGTTAAACAGGAATAAAAACCTGTACATATAAGGCCCATTGCTATATAGTTGAGATCAAAGACAGCATCCCATACCCAGCCGTGTATGTGATTATTTCTGCTTTATATTAAGGCTGATGAATTCATATTCTGCTGCTGATAATAAAGACTATTTATCAGCTCTAAACATTTAAAAGATATCAGAAAAATACAACAGGACAAGATCACTTACTAGCTTAACAGCCTGATTCAAAACATTTAAAAATCTCAGCAGAGAGAAGCAGCAAGTGATGAGCAGGATACCATCAATCTGACAAAATAAACCTAGCTGATATGCCGGTTGAATACTGTGGTAAGTAGTTCCAAATGACATCTCCAGGATAACATGTGAGCTACCTTACACCTGAAGTACCTATGCTAAGCAAAAACATCCAATAATAAAGACTTCTGAGCACTATTTACTACGGTTTGATACCAAGTTCTTTACTAAGCCTTGTATTTTCTTTAACTTTGTCTTATTGGGGCAGAAATGTTGGTTCACAGTAGCCCTTAACCGACTATTGCTACTAAAACTGTTCACATTAAATGTTTAGTGGTATTTACATTTAAAGATTTTTTTGGCAAGACACTTTATTTTTCAAGGCTCCCTTACATAAAATCTTAAGTGAATATGTTACCTATCTGAAGCTCGTGCCCTAGGCAAGCACCACACAACTATACATTTTGAGTCGAAGGTTAAACTATCTTGCACAACCAACATGTTCTCTGGAAAAAAATTCACATTCTGTCACAAGTAGAACTCTGAAATATTTTCCATTACTCTTATACCTGAAATAAGGAAGTACAAACTGTCCTGTCTTTAATAATGTTTTTTTTCCAGAGATCTGACAAACGAGGTTCTAAATCACTAAGTCCAAATGAAGCAGAAACCTATTAAAAGGTTGATCACATATGAAGCTTCTGGCTGTCCTCAACCCAGAAGCTGTTTGAAATCTCTAAACTTTGAGATGTCGCACATCACATCTAGACACATTTATTAAGACTGCTATTGCAGCAGAATTCCAGCAGGGTCACAGTAGCCAATTTCATGGTTTATTGTGAAATTATGAACTTCTGTAGAATTTGGATCATAATTTTGGTGAAGTTGAACACTGTATTGATAAAGGTCTTAGTGACCTACAAGAGTGTGTATCTAGAGTAAGTGTACTTCACACAGCCACACCCTGGCAACTATAAGAGGGAGAAGCTTGCTCTTCGTGTGTTCCAAATGAAAGCTGAGACCCTAGGAACCCCATTCTGTAAAATCCCATATGTGTGCTAAATTACTATTTACTTGAATGATATATCCAGTGTGTAGAAGAAGGGAGATAGAAATTTCTTCCAAGGGCATTTAACTACTAAAAGCTATTGTGGGGGGGACTCTTGAATTTAAAAATAGATCATTTATTGTGGGAGGGAATCTCCAAAGGGAAAAATGTAAAAAACAAACCACCCCCTCAGAGTCTGCTCTGTCCAGAATTTTGAACAGTAGCAGAATTAGCAGACATAAGGTATGAAATGAACAGCTTTCCAAGCTTCACTATTGGGAAATATTTAGTGGAAGACAGACCACACAGAAAGCACCCATTTCCAAATGCTTTGTGGAAAGGACTCCACTGCACATGCGATTTTGAGGAGTTTATTAAAGGAAAAGTGAAGCATCAGTTTTAAATTGTACAAAAGGAAAAAACCTCATATTGTAAATGTACAATTTACAGAATTACTAGCAAAACCAATCAAGGAGACACATTTAAAAAACCTATTGATTGCAAACTGAACTGGAAACCCATTGGAGGTAACTTGTATTGTTTTACAGAACTATATAATGATCACTTAAAATTCAGTTTTTTGTATGGAGGGATGTGGAGCACAAAGTTTATTTGTGATGGCCTCAAACCAGCAGCAGTTATGCCACTCTGCCCACAAAACAGAAGTGCTACTCCACCCGTTCCTGTCCGCTTTTCTGGGAGAACTTGCACTATGTCCTGAAGCACTAACCCAGTGACTTTAGCAACTTTACAGTAAACAGCTACCTTGAAGGAATGGCTGAATTATCAGGTCAAATAGTTTTTGGCAACCACAACTTGAGACCTGCACGTTTTCTTAAAAAAGGGAAACGGCCCCAATGCTAAATGAAAGTAACATGATTTGACACGTGTTCCTCTCCTCCCAAAAGGTTAAGCATTGGATGCACCTTATATGTATTAAATCTACTTTTTAAAAGGGAGCATGTCACAAATTATTTTGCAGCGGTTATAAAAAGCACTTATGAAGTGTCTGCATTAAATTGGGCCAATTTAGATCTGCTTTCAAGCACTAACATTCAAACTCCAAAAGGAATAATAGTTTGGCCTTGTCTTTACAGATGTTCTAATCAATAGGAGCTGTGCTCAACACCTTGGGAAACCGTCTCTTAGAACAATGAATTAGCTGACTACCTTTTGGATTGTTCTGCTTTTTTGAAAAAATCATTTAATAATTGCTCTTAATAATGCACAGTTAACACTGAGAATGTAGCTGTATTCCATTGTAAGCTTAAGAACGTCACCATCTAAGCACAAGTTTCTATGCAGCACATACAGTAAATCTAACTGGCAAAATTAATTTACAAAAATAGCACAAAAGGGTATTTACGGCATGGAAAGTTAGACACTTCTCTATGGTACATTTAAAATTGCTTTGAAAATGCAAGTGTGACTCTTGTTCCCCACCCCCATCCCAACCTCCCCCATGATTTACGCTCCATAGGAAAGCTGCTGCTTGTGTACCTCAGATCTGACAAGTCATGAAATAGGTAGTAGAAACAGCAAATAGATTACTTTAGAACCACCAGTTTATTTTACTGAGAATATTTTATTTGCTGGTATAAGTTGCTAAAAATGCAAAGAACAAGTACCAATAGAAAATGTGCTGTTTGTGTGTTCCCCTAGTGCTATATAAAATGAATGTTACACAGCGTCTGTTGGAAAAGTGGCTTCATGGACATCTCTTATTTTATGCCCTATTATAAATAAAAATAAATCTTCTCAGAAGTATAAAATCTGGGTTTTTTTCTTTTCAGAATCTGACTTTTTTTTTGGCAGAGATGCACACATCTGACTTCTAAACTCTTTTGTAAGAGCGTCTGCTCTCAGTGGTCAGAGAGGATACTGCTAGTCACATCCAGTGTGTTAAACAACACTTCTCCAGCCAGGATGGCCTGCTGATCCCATTGCTGTTGGTCAATGGCGGACAGGCATAAATTTAATAAAAATGGCTAGCTTCTAAAACATAAAAAGGCAAATGTTAAAACATTTTGAAGTCGTACAGCAGAAAAATAAAGTTAAAAAGTTTTGTTTCCATTCAATGTTTTCTGAAAACGTGTAGAACAGTATTTTATTTTGTAACTGTTTGAATTTAAAAGCTCCTCCCCATCCAGGAAAAAAGCCTGTATAAGGACTGTCAAGGACAGGGAAACAAATGATTTGTAGGTCAGCCTTTCTGAAGTGACTGATTGGCCAATATTCCTTGTTTCATTAAGAAGTTCATCTTCTCTCATTACAAAAAGGAAATGACCTTAATCATTTGGTTAAAAATCAAACCAAATCACATCAAAAATGTGGTTTTTCATATAAGCTATCACAGTATATAGGCCTTGAGCTCTAAAGAACAGAGTTCCACATTTGAATAATGTCTTCACCAGACTTCAGAACATTGGCATTCCAAATCCCTAGAAAAACAAGCAATAACAACAGTTAAATACAGGAAAATTGTCTGCAGTTTCAAGTAGCAAACATGCCTAGTGAAATCTTACCGAATCATCCTCAATGATAGCCGTGGAGTCAAAGAAATCTGGCCTCAATTCAGCTCTTTCTCGACGGTTCCTTGAAGGGGGCTAAGGAAGGATAATTTTATTCAGTTATTTTGGAATCTGGGTTTACATACAGAAGAAGCATCTGTAACACACTTGGGAGCTGCATTTTCTTCCATAACAGAGACACAATAATTACTTTTGCAAATAATTTGAAACCAAGAAAGGATTAGTGCATCTTTTTAAGTTCTATCCATGACCCACTGATATCCAAAAGATTTTATTTTTAGTGACCCTGAAGGATGGGAGAAAACCTGAAATTCCTGAAACCCTTCTATACGGATGCAATTTCAATTCTTGGAAAGCCCAACTCTTTCTTACTGGTTTCAACTTTTCATAAAGGACATGGGGAAGTTTACTGCAGCAGTAACATTAACTGTGTATACAACAATGTATGACAGATGAAGAAATTATCATAGAACAAAGCAAACCAGCTGTACTTGCTGACTGACACAGGAAGTGCCCACATCTTGTACCAGTCAGCTTTTATTAAAAGTTTAGTATTCATGAAGTATGCAGAAGAATGCTGATCATTCCTACAATGACTTATAGACTACAATATTTTACCTTCGCTACATAAATGTGGTTACACAGATGTCTACAAGAATTCTGTGACCCCACAATTCCAAAGGAATTCTTATTCGATGCTCAGAATAAAAACTTTGCTAAAGCTTCAGTGGTAGAAAACATTAAGGGATGGAAGTGAAAGGGCAAAACAGAGTTAGGGATGGAAGCCATACTTCTTGATACCTAAATAAGTTATCTGACTATCAGCCATCCATTTTGTGCAAAAAAAAAAAAAGTCTGAAATTACTGACCAGATCAATGACCATGGTGTCCTCGAATTCTTCATTCATGTCCTCTAACTGACCCCGTGATGACATCATTACATCTTCAAAAATGGGTTCAGCATCATCCTCCATTAGGCCCCGCCTTATGAAGAGAGAGAAGGAAAACATGCGTAAAATCTAGCATACAATTATTAGTCTATCTTGCTTTTAATAATCTGAATAGGTACTGATTTTAGTACACGGCAAGGAAGCTCATGTCTTCCTCCTGGATAAGCAGGTGGCAGCAGTTGCCAGGAGTGCCTTTCACCAGCTAGGGCTCATGACCAACTTCAGACTTTCCTGGGCAAAAAAAGATCTTACCACTGTGGTGCATGCCCTGAAAACATCTCCACTGGACTACTGCAATGTGCTGTATGTGGGGCTGTCCTTGAAGAGTGTCCAGAAGCTACAATTGGTGCAGAATTCTGACTTGAGTGGATTGCAGGAACCATATCACTCCAGTTGTGTTCAACCTACACTGGCTCCCAATTTGCTTCTGTGCCCAGTTCAAGATGCTGGTATTGACCTTTAAAGTACTATATGGTTTGGGGCAAGCATAACTTAAGGACTGCCTAACCCAGCCACTATTGTCATCCTCAGAAGCCTTGCTTCAGGTGCCCCTTCCATTTTAAGGCTAAATGGGTGGCACCCCAAGAAAGGACCTTCTCAGTTATGGCACCAAAATTATGGAATTCCCTCCCCAGGGAATTCGACTGTCCCCCTCTATCACGGTCTTCTGCCAGTGGGTGTAGACTGTTTTGTTTCAGCATCTCACTGATTCTCATCGACCCTCTTTCCCATTCATGTGTGTGCTTGTTTGTTTTTGTTCTGTTTATATCTACCGTATATACTCATGTATAAGCCGACCCGCGTATAAGCCGAGGTGCCTAATTTCTCCCCCAAAATGGGGAAAAATTAGGCACCCGCGTGTAAGCCGAGGGTCGGCTTATAACCCCTCCCCCCCGCAGCAGGCTTACCGTTTCCAGGTGCGCAGGCAGGCGGCGGCGGCCCCCCCCCTCGCGGCCCAGGAGGCCCCGCAGTCCGCTCCTAGGCCGCTCCAGGCCCGGTGAAGGTGGCGGCGGCGGGGCCCCCCAGGGCACTCCTGGCCGGGGGGAGCCGGGCGCGCCCGGAGGCGGCGGAGGCGCGGCCTTCCCACGGCCGCAGGAGGCCCCCCCCGGGCGCTCCTGGCCGGGGGAAGCCGCACAGACCCGGCGGCAATGGCGGCGGCGGAGGTAAGTTCCCCCCTCCCTCCTCTACCGTATTGACCCGCGTATAAGCCGAGGCCGGCTTTTTCAGCCCTTTTTTTGGGCTGAAAAACTCGGCTTATACGCAAGTATATATGTTATATGTGTGTCTGCTTTTACTTGTTTTAATGTTTTTACTGTTTACCTCCTTAAATACCCTAAGTTGAGTAAAAAGGCAGCCTAAAAAATAAACTACAAATATCTCAAATGCATTAAATACATTTTCAAATGAGCCCTGATCCATGTTTACACAAAATAGCTGGTCTGCCTTTTGGCGCCATTAAAAACCAAGCAAACCTTATAAAATGGCTGCTATATACAAGCAAGAAATTTCACTCATTAGCTAATGAATTATCAGTTGCCCAGTGTATCCCTGATTTACAATACTTACACTGCGTGCCTTACACCGCTTCTTCCTTTCATGTAGTTCATTCCTGTTCTGTCCTTTCGACTTAAATCTTCTAGTTTTTGTTGGCCCAACCAAGATATCTGCATCTGAGGGCTTAAAAGATTGAATATGTCAGTCATAAGATGCATTTTTTTTTTACTTTACTCAAAGAAGACTGAGTTACACCAGTTGCACATTTTTAGACTTTTATAGAGTTTAGATTATTTATTCCTAGTTTTCACTGTTATTAACTTATACTTTCAGTGGTATTTTTGTGTACTGACACTGAGCAGGAAATTCTTACTTAACAAAATATTAACTAGTTTAATAAGAACGTGTAAATTATTAACATTAATGTTAATAACAGAGTGTAGGAATAAATAACCTAAAATAAATTACTCTACAATCTAAAGTGAGATCCCATACCAGGATAGAACTAACAAGGTCCTACCAAAATTTAATTACAATCTAATAATGCCTTAAATCAGGAGTGTCAAACATACAGCCTGTAGGCCAGCTCCAGCTCCTTGAGAGCTCCTATCTGGCCTGCGAGCAGCCAAGGCAGCCACCCCCCTAGTCCAGATCTGGGCTGGTGAGCCCAGGCTTGCCAGCTGAGGCAGCTACCCCCCCAATTCCCAATTTGGACTGGCGAGGAGGCATGGCCTGGCCCAACCAAGTGACATTTATGTCATAACTGGCCCTCATAACAAATGAGTTCAGCACCCCTGCCTTAAATGCTTCTAGAGTTCATGATGACAGAGTTTTCCAACAAGATCAAGTTTGGGTCAGTAAATACAATATCCATGGGACAGAAATAGTCTCTCAGGTAGCACAGTCTGTAACTTCTCCTAAGGCTGCAATAATTCTGTTGCAAGGAAATTTTACTTTTAGTGCACTATTTGGTGCCAAGAAAAATGAAGTACACTGGTAACAGATAACACAGGGATTGCTGGTGCTGCAATGAATCTAGTTTCATTACAGGAGCCACCTGGATACCTTTTGTAATGTCTTTAGTATTCAACTCCTCTTCAAATGCCTGTATTAATTTGAATTTTTTTTTATTTTAAGCAAGTTTTTAAAACAGAATCAGTTCTAGTCCTGTCATAAGGGTAACAATTTTTTAAAAGAATTTTCATTTCAGCAGTATTTTTAATAAGAGCTTCTCATCACTTCTTAAGCTTGTCGCTGTTACTTACTTATGTAAGAAATCTTGTTCAGCTCCAGGCTCTGACTCATGCTCTTGGATTTGCTCCCCGATTTGTCGAGTATTCTCTCTTAGCACTGTTGATGTGAGCTGCGGTGTCTGTAGAGCACCTGGAGTTTGAATGCTGTCATTCCTATTCAGCCAGGAGCCCTCAAGATTCTCATCTATACCAAGATAATTGCACAGGATAATAAGCTATGATAGTCAACAAAGGCATGGTATGATTGACCTGCATAAATCAAAGTGAAAGTATTTGGACAAATGCTGAGAATACAAATCTATTTTTGTCACTCTGAACAGAATAAATTTGGCTGTCTAGCATTTTATTCTCAGTGCACATTGCAACCTTTATCTCTAGTAAAATATAAGCTTTATTAGAACAATGTTTATTAATAATGTAGTTTTCTTTGGAGGCTTAGTTTAGAAACAGAAATGTCTATGTTTGATCTGCTCAAGCTTTCCACCTGTGTTTTTGAAACTTGTGGTCAATTGAAGAGACTCCTTCCTCATGTTCTTTGTTTTCTTAAACAGTAAATGAAAACATCATGTTTGTTTGCATAGAAAGCACACTAGTAAGTCTGTGAGCTTCAGGAATTTGCACTCTGCCAATACTTTTCTCCAGGCTTTTGAAAAACATATGCAATCCAGAAACTTCTATGGAACACCAGTAAGTGTGCATATCTGTCAAGATCAAACCACATGCTGGCGTGAGATGGGGAGTAGTTTTGATATTTAAATAATATGGAAGTAGGACTCCAAGAACTCCTTTTGAACCCTAAAGTGGTTTTTGTCAAGGACTGTGGAACTTGCAAGGACAAAAACCTAGGCAAGATGGGGCTACAGTAAGGAGGGGATTGTGTGACTTCCCTCTTCCTCTGGAACCTGATAAGATCCAACCCATTAATTTACAGACTACAGTACTGTACTCTTTGCCTAGACAGATTCCTGAAGCCTGTCATATGCTGATAAATATTTATAATATGAGACTTAAAGTATTTTAAGTGCAATGAGTGGAACATGCATTGCTGCAATATATGAGAAGCCATGTCACAAGAATTTATATTGCAAAGTATTTGCTTTATCCATGCAAAAATGTCAAACTACGGTTTTCAACAAGATTCAAAGCCATATCTGCCCAAGGAATGTCTTAAGAGAATCTCTAACATTTAACTTTGCCAATAGGCATCCAATAAGATGTTGCACTCGTTTAAAGTCACAGAAATATTACTTGTCTACCGCAAGCTTGTTCCACTGTATGGAGTGCATTTTTCAAAGCAATACTTACCCTCAACCCTTTTCTTGTGAAGTGGAGGCCGGCCTTTCTTATTTCTTACAGAGGAAGCTTTGCTGCTGCTGCTTCCACTATTCACAGACATTCTATCATCCTCACCACCTGTAACTAACGAGTTTCTGTAGGAAATCAATGGAAGCCAAACATCTTCCCTCCTTTCCATCATCTGTTCTGTTAGGAACTTCTCCAAGTAAGTATGACTAAAGGGTAGATGAAGGGAAAAGAAAAGCAGCGTTCATGAGTAAAGTAACTCTTTATAGTCACAATATAAGTTCAGTTCTATGTAACCATCAGATAATTTGCATCCACTGCTTGAAAGCTACTCCTTTACAGACAGATTTGCTTTGACTTTCGGTTTGGAGGGTTCCCAGCTGAATTGGGCAATGTGATATTTTATCTCTATGCAATACATCCTGCAGTACACAATGTATATGCCACTTGTTTTTGTCTATCACACATGAAGCTGCCTTATACTGAATCAGACCATTAATCCATCAAGGTCAGAACTGACTACTCAGACTGGCAGTGGCTCTCTAGGGTCTCAGGTGGAAGTCTTTCATATCACCAACAGCCTGGTCCTTTATAACTGGAGATACTGGGGATTGAACCGGGAAACTTCTGCATGCAACGCAGAGGCTCTACCGCTGAGCCACAGCCACCCCCCTAAAAACAGTTGTGGAGGGTGCTCTTTATTACTTATTGAGCACATGAGTACATGAAACTGCCTTATACTTAATCAAACACTTGGTCTACCAAGCTCAGTACTGTCCACCATGACTGGCAGTGGCTCTTCAGGGTCTCAGGCAGAGGTCTTTCACATCACCTGCTGCCTGGTCCTTTTAACTGGAGATGCCCAGGATTGAACCTGGGATTTTCTGCATGCCAGATGCTCTACCACTGAGCCCCAGCACTTCTCATCATTCTCAAAAGGGTCAGGTAGCAAGTGATGAAAAGAATGTCAAGGGAAATACCTCTGCTTGACAGAGGGGCCAGACTGGGCAGTGATTCCCAATGATTTTGCGGTCTGTTTGTTTTTTTCTAATTCAGTCCAGCACGGTGTCAGTTTGTTCACTGACACCGTTTCCCTTCAAGGGCAGGTTTTCAATTTTTGCCCTTGTGTCAGAAGGTAGAGCAGAAGAACGAAGCCAAGAATGGCATCTTAAAACTACTGCCAAGCCCATTGCCCTGCTACACCAATCTGTCTCGAAGTGTTGAGCTGCTGTTTTTCTGAGCTTGAGACCTTCTGCATGCAGAACCTTTGCTAGTGCTCTTTTGTCTTCAGGCAGCATGTCTACATACTATGACATGCGCTCCCACAGAAACATCTGATACCACCCCATAATGGCGGTGAAATTGGCTAACCTCAGTCCTAGTGTGCCTTAGGAACATATCTTGCATCCTAGGTCACCTAACTTCCATCCCTCCTTATCAAGTGGAGACGAATGGGATCCCAGTCTTTGCCTAGAGGTGTGTACCTCAGACATTAGAGAGTTGGCTGGAGGGTGTTTCCTGAAAAGGAAATTGCAACCCTTTATTTTATAAAGTTTATCAAGCTTCCAAGAAGAGGCAGGACCCAATGCTGGCTTAAACCAGATATTATTAGATATGTCAAGGAGGCCTTTAAGTATGAGCAGTGCAAGTGGTCCAGTATTGGAGCCATTTAGCACTTTAAGTATGATGTTGGAGGGTCTCAGATCTGATGACACATAATCCAGTTCCAGTGCTTTGGCCATTCTTATAAATTGCTCAGCTTAGAGCTTGAAGTCCTCTGTAGGAAAGATGGAACACCTGTAGTGTCCTTAGAGGAAGGCATAGAGGTACATTCCGAGTCTGCCTCTAATCCCTGGTCAAAAGCCTTTTCCGATTCTGACTGAGGCAGGTTGATACATTCTCTGCGTTGAGGTTCTCTCCTTGATGTCAAGGGAGGTGAGTGCTTATTCGATCTGGATGTTGGAAGCATAGGAGGCCACTAGTACGGAAATGGTGGCTGCTGCTCCCACTGGCCTCTGAAGCATAAACATGGGAGGGGGGTAGGTGTACCAGCCTTCGAGTGGACCCCACAGAAAAGGAGTAGCGGCAGCAGGTGCCTCAGTCGGAACTTGAGGATCTATACTTTTAAGTTGTTAGTCTGATGGAGGAGGTGGGACTGCAAGAACATCATCATCTGATGGATGTGGTGAATCTGGTTGCCTTACAGTGGGAAATGGCGTCCTCAGATGGTAGAGAAGCTTGGATCTGATCCCAATCAGTGAATCTTCGCGTTTAGGTGAAAGGGAGCATTGGAGGTGAGGAGTTGGATGGGCTCAGCATTTAGGTGAAGCACCCTCTCAACTCTGAGGGCATGAGTCTCAGTGTTGAGGAGAAGGTGTTGGAGGATGGCTCTGTCAAGAAACTGGTCCTTTAAGCAGTTTCTTATTCAAACAATGGTTCAATCTGAAGCTGAAAAGATTGCAGTCTCTCTTCGATTGAAATTCAATAAACTCTTTGCAACTTGAGAGACTTAGATAAGGGAGACAAGAGAAGGAACCCAGGCGTAGTTCACACTACTGAGCACAACAGTTTCAAGGACATGGAAGACGGGGAGTACGTTCCATCTAGTTAACACCTAAGATCACGGGTGGGAGAAAGGCATTGCTAAGGGGACTTAGTATACCTGCAGAACGCTGGGTCTAATTGACAAATTCCTCTGATCACTAGGTACCTTAGTCAGCAACCATTTTGTTGATCAAAATGACATCATTGGGCCAACCTTTGATTGGTTAACTTGCATCAGGCAAACACAGGCCTGGGACATATAGCTAAAGGTTTTCATTTTAGTTTTCAGTTTTCTCCAAGTTTCATCCTTGTGCCAATGTGGTATACTGGTCTGACTAGTGCTCTGGGGGCATATTTACTAAAAATTCTGATAATTCCCACCACACTCGTTTTTTTAAAGCTACAGGTTCTCAGACCTGGCCTGACCTGGATAGCTCAGGCTAGCCTGATCTCGTCAGATCTCAGAAGCAAAGCAGGCAAGCAATGGCAAACCACCTTCCTACATCTCTTGCCTTGAAAACTCCACCAGGGGTCACCGTATGTCAGATGTGACTTGACGGCAAAAAAAAATGGTTCTCAGAAAAACTAACATATAGGCATGAGGTTTAACATTGCCTTGAGGTATACATTGTATACATGAGGTATACAATGCCTTGAACTAATCTTGTAGCTAGAAAATTAATATATAGCAAAGAATATTGAATGAATATTTTTACACATCCTTACTAATCAAAAACAAGGGTGAAGGAAGTTTACAGCATAAAATATTTATATATAGCTACTTTCCAAACATGCACAAACCTTCACCTACCACAGATGTACAGTAACTAATTTATGACAGCTATTACCAATAATTGCCTATCTTGTGACTTGTGACAACTCAGAATTGTAAATACAAACAAACATGACCAAATGAAATACCTCTGAAAGCGATAAGAGCAGTAAAACATTAAAGAAGAAGCGAGGACAACGTTTTGCTCTAGGCTGTGGCTTGGTGAGTTGTAAATAAGTAAACTACATGGTCCAAGGGGCCCACTTCCAGCACCCCCCTGCTGACCTAGCACCCCTCTAGATAATCTCACTGCCCCCCAGGGGTGGTACTGGGAGGCTGCTCCTTAGCAGGCTCAAAAGTATAAAAGAGGAAGAGGAAGCAGTAGCAAGTGGCACTTGATTGGAGATCTGGACCTGCTAGGAACTGTTGTCGTTATAGGAAGCTCCCAGCAACCAAAGGGACATAAGAAACTGTCTTTATGTATATCGTGGAATGTTTTCTTTACTGAAATTCAAGTACATTTGCGTTGCCAAGATACGTTGCCTGACTGAGCTTCTTTGTCTAACTGAATCCGTTAAAGCAACTTTGCTTCAGGCAAAAATGGCCTCTGGTTAAACAGCCACATTGAAATGGAATGGTTCAGAAAGGCACTTTCATGAAGTGAGCAGGGCTGCGGCCTATAACACTGCACTTTCTGTATTGCCTTTTCGCTGTATATATTATTCTGCTCTCACTGGATTGTTTCCTACGTTTCTAATCCATTTTCTTCACTGTTCAGCATTTCATGTCTAATACCTTTTGGTTGTCTTTTTTACATCCTAGTCCTATTGCATTGCTTATTAGATGGCTCATCCTTTTAATTGCATTGACGTACACTGTGTAATTTGCCTTGAGTCTCCGTGAGAAAGGTGGACAATAAATGCAAATAAATAAAATTATGTAAATTATAGCTATCACAAATTTACTAAGCACCAAATAAAAGCTTAAAAATGGGAAAACTGATGCAGATAATGCATCATTTTAATTGATTCTACAAAAGGAGAGAAGCTGTTCTTAATGTGCAATGCATAGTTTCAAGACAAATTTAACTACCTCAGGCCAAGCATGAAATCAAGCGCACACAACTTTAAAAACACTTGTTTTTCCATAAGCAGTCAAAGGTTGCCAGTTAATGCTCCTCTGCTCTCATACAAGGGGTAGACTGGAAATCCAAGACAGTAACCTCTTCTCTAGAGTAAAAACATGCCACTGATGGGTTATTCCTGACTACTCTAGGTAGAGGTGGAGCACTATCCAATTGTCTGCCTGGGAACAGGGTGAGACAGGGCACTAAGAAAGCACGGATTTTATGCATTCAGAATGTTACATCCCCCATAAAAGGATTCAAAATCCACTTACAGAAATTGTCATTACACAAACTTTCAAACAATATACAGCCAGTGAACAAAGTATCACTTACACTGTCTTTTTGTCCTGCCGCAGAAGTTTAGAAGAAAATTCACTAAGCACTTCCAAGAAAGCAAGGTTAGGTGGTGGATATTCTTGACCTTTTTGATTCTGATATTTAAAGGCAAATTCTATGCCATCCCTGTAATACAATGCAAAAGCACATAAGCATCTACACAGCTAGGAAATTAGTATTCTTGTATGAAGCATCGTTTTATTAGTCAAACTTTTCAATCACTGCAAAGCATATTTCTAAAGACTAAATCAACATTTCAAACCCGAGATCCAGTGGGAAGGCAGGATGGCTGATGAGCATGCAGATATACGTATATTCGTATCTAAATCATGGTGCTCATTACAGTGAACTGGTAAGATGGGTCTTTTGATGAAGATATTTTCCATAAAGGGCATGACTTGTTGCTTAAGGCTAGAAGTCTAGAACCAGAATTGGATTGTATTCCAGACATAAACTTGATTCTGAAATTCATGCAACTCTCGCTTTGCCCTTAGCAATTCTTATCTTATCATGAAATCAATTCACTAGCTCACACATTTCTAATGCTACTCAAGGCTTGTTAGGTTTAAACACTTCAGTGGAAAAGAACTGATGCATTATATATAACCCATTTATATACCCAGAATCATCTAGACCATTGCATATATAAAGAGAAAATGTGTATTTATGAGTCATCTTGCCATAGAATGATTCAAGCAAGTTACAATATACAAAATGTCACCTATTTTATAGTAATGTATGACTAACGATTATTAATATTATCTCCTTGATGAGTCAGACCAGAATTCCAAAGTGTCAATTTTAAAGCATTCAGCTGATATATATATAAAAATTATTCCCTAACAACCTTGCAATTAGGAAACATCAGCATATTTCTCATATGCATACATGTGTAATTCATAAGCAGAATGATGAATTTCAATTCTTCCTTGACAAGCTGAAATAGCTTCCCATTAAAAAGCCACATACATAAATGAATACCCCCTTTAGAGCACTTTCCACTCACTTGTGTAATGTGGCCACAGCTTCTCTTGTCTTGATTTGATCGAGGCCAAAAGTGAGAGCAAACCTTCGGGCCAACTCCTTAATACCACTGACATGGGCAGATGTTCTGTCCAAGTTTGGTCCTTGCTCTTGAACAAGCTCATTGAACAGCTAAAGAAAGAATTTAATGGTTACAACTAATCGAAAATGTAGGGGGTGCCTAATGCTAGTTCTGGATGTTTGTACGGATGCCTGATGCCATGTAATCAATGTCTGGGTTTAAGTGAATTTCCCATACATTATGAACCAATGACAATAATCTAAAAAGAGCTCATTATTTCAAATTCAACAGTAAAGAAAAGTCTATTGATCAAGCAACTGATACACACAATTTATTTCTATATAGAGAGGAATCTCTAAAAAACTAATCTATGAAGTAGCCCTCCAAATACCCTTAGAAAATAAGAGAAACATAGTGGTGGCTCACCAGTGTTGAAGACAGGCTTGTTGCGAAAACAGAAGAGCATAACAACGTATGACCATAACAATGTGTGTGTGAAAGGTATGATTTGAAAGTTTAAAGGTTGCTTTAAGATTCTTACCTGCTGCAAACTGAGGATGAGGGTTTTTGCACACTGAATTTTATCGATCTGTCTTGTTTTACTCAGCGTCTCCTTAATTATATCTCCATAGTCATTGTAGTACTAAAAAAAAAGTTTAGTTGTAACATCTTTATCATGATATTCTTAAAAAACTGAACCTTATTCTGGACTCTGATCATCTTCAAGAATCTATGTTCCTGCTCAGCTGTAAATGCTCCATTTCATTAAAATAGGATTGAGATCAAATACAGCTGATCTCCTTAGTTTATTTTAAAACAAGGCAGAATTTGCCTGATGGAGCCCATTCTCTTTCAAACAGAGAGTTATTACTCTCACAGGTCTTCATCAATTTTATAAATAGAAAAACTGTAGGATTCAACACAACAATGTACCCAACACCGCTCAATAAGACAGAATCATGAAGTGGAAGAAAGGCAATCCACATTACTTTTTTCAAACATACAAAGCTGACATTTTCAGGAAAAAGAGCTAAATCTACAACTTTACCTTCATATAATGTTTGAAGATATCAGCTGCTGCATGCATATCTACAATATCGTAAATTATAAGCTTGCTAAAGGCCGCCAAAAGATTCCTTCTCTTGTGCAAGGCTTCAATTTTATTAGCTTCATCCTCTTCATCTCCCTCTAAACAAAAGGAAATAATAATAAAAAATGTCTTTCACATTGACATCAAACCTATTCACTCAAGTGGCACTACCAAATGCATATAATAGGAGTGGATAGCTCAGCAGTAGTCACAGGTAAAATTCAATGGCATTGGAAAAGCAACTTACAAGCACTGATCAGTTTGAATTCAATGTCTCACTGCAGTCACAGAATATATTCGGGCTTGATTCAGATATTATGAACAAATCACAATCTGTGAGGCAAATGGCCAGTAACCCCCCAGCTTTAAATTATTTATTAAAACATTTATATCCCACCCTTCCTTTCCTTGGCATTCACAGAGCCATAACTTAGAATTTTCAATTACTGGGAAAAAAACCAAATCTCAATCTGCTAAAATGCCCAAACAGACTGTTGCTTCATGTGCAAGGGGAGCAAGAAGTGTACGAGCCTGAAGAATTGAGGTTCATTTATATGAATCACCTCACAATTGACCTACTATATCACACACTGTTAAAAAATGGAAGATGGGGTAACTACTTCAAAAGGTTCTTAAATATTCTTTTCACAGCTACCTTTAATGCACCAACACCCTAGGCTGCATTTAAACATGGCAATGCATGTTAAAAGATAGAACCTTGAAAATCCTCTCATTCACATGCTTCCCCCTCCCTTCATATAATGCTGGGAGGGGGGAGAGACTTCCAGATTTACAACCAGCCATAGTGAATGTGTTATTGGTTTGTTCTGTTGTTTACAAATTCCAAAACAGAGTTAAACTATGATTTGGGATCCTGGTAGGCGCCAAGAGAACAAACCATAGTTTGCCATTTCATTTGACCTGGATAAAACAATAAAGTATGATTTCTTGCAAACTATGAAGTATTCAATCCTGAGTCACACATAAGGAAAGAAGGGAGGAGAAACATGTAAGTCTGCGTGTGTATGTGTTAAGTGCCGTCAAGTCGCTTCCGACTCATGGCGACCCTATGAATGAAAGTCCTCCAAAATGTCCTATCTTTGACAGCCTTGCTCAGATCTTGCAAACTGAAGGCTGTGGCTTCCTTTATTGAGTCCATCCATCTCTTGTTGGGTCTTCCTCTTTTGCTGCTGCCCTCAACATTTCCTAGCATGACTGTCTTTTCCAGTGACTCTTGTCGTCTCATGACGTGACCAAAATATGATAGCCTCAGTTTAGTCATTTTAGCTTCTAGGGTCAGTTCAGGCTTGATTTGATTTGTTTTTTGGGCAGTCCACGGAATCAGTGACACTCTCCTCCAACACCACATTTCAAAAGAATCTTCTTTCTTCCTATCAGCTTTCTTCACTGTCCAGCTTTCACACCCATACATAGTAATAGGGAATACGATGGCATGAATTAATCTAGTCTTGGTGGCCAGTGACACATCCTTACACTTCAAAATCTTTTCTAGCTCCTTCATGGCTGCCCTTCCCAGTCTCAATCTCCTTCTGATTTCTTGGTTGCAGTCTCCCTTTTGGTTGATGTAAGTCTAGGGACTTCTAAAGCTCATTCCTGAATGCACAAACAGGTTATTAACCCCAATGTAACACAATTTAAAGTCACTGTTCATTTTATTTTTAAAAGATACAGATTAACATAGTTGAAATGATCCTTTGTATGTTTTGAAGAGGAAACTGTGCTGTGCACTCATCCACTCTCCAAAACAGATGATTTGCTTAACACATAACATTTCCCCACATCTATGAAGTAGTCTAGAGAAGGGCACGGGATAAAACCACTGCAGAAAAGAGATAAATATAGGAAAGATAAGTATGTTGCTTTAAACCATAAAAAATGTCAACTGGGTAAACTGTACTATCAGGAATTTTTCTTGGTGCTGTCTTGGGAAATTTTTACAAGCACATGTACTTACCCATGCTCTGATTCTCATCGTCCTGATCAATGAAAACATGGTCCATTACAAAGCTGAGGAGTTCAGACTGGAGGCCTGAATCTGGATTAAACACCAAAGGCTGGAGACCCTCCCTGCCTCCACTCATCAGCTGGTGGCTGAAGATCATCAAGAGATCACAGAGGAGCATGAATGCCTGAAACACAGAACATATTCAGCCATCCTGTAAGCATCAAGAGAAGCTTTCATATGAGATTCCAGATAAACAACCTGACAGAAATTAAGCAACGCCATATGTTTGACCATTATTATAGATGAGGGCACAAATACTAATTAAAGTGGGCCATGGTCAACTACAGAAAGCTATTAGAAATACTGAAGCAAATTAACACAGAGTTCTACAAGGTGCGCTAAGCTGCTTCTACTGACAAACTGGACAAGCATTCACAGCTGCAGGTGCAGTGCATTCTTTCCATCACCGCAAAGACAGAAGTTTCAAAGGGTAGCTGTGTTGGTCTGTAGTAGAACTGCTAGATTCGAGTCCAGTAGCACCTTGGAGAACTACAAGATTTTTTGGGTATAAGCATTCGAGAGTCAAAGCTCCCTTCATTTGAAATTTTTTTTGTCGGTCTCTATGGTGTAACTGGATTTGAATCGAGCTGCAACAACAGCAGTGGACACAACCATGACTATGTGAAGACCACCATCTCAAATTTTTCTGAGATCTTTGATCCCTAATGTAAAAGACTCACTGTGCAGTCATTGCCTTCTGAGATATTTTTCTAGTAGCAGATTAAACGTCTTTATTTTTAAATAGAACATGAGCTGAATATTCACTCAGTGGGTCAGGAGCCACATGGGCCTTTTGACATGCCACCAATGGCTCTTCTCAGCGCTGTTCCCCAATGTGGCATCCAGCCCATGTTTCAGGAAGGTGGGCAAGGACACTGCCCCGTGAGGCTTGTGGCTGGCAGTTTCTCCCCACCTTCAATCAGCTGCTGCTGGAGGAACTGGAGGATGGGCCAACTGTGAGCCTCCCTGGAGTGTGGATCTTATGCCACGGCTGACGTAAAGGGGCTGTCATCTCCCCCACCCCCTTTCTCTGCAGCCTCTGCACTCTGATCCTCCCACCTGCTGGGAGGACAGTTGCAGAAGAGAAAGTAAAACCAACCGCACTACCCAGGAAAAGAGCAAGCTGGTCACAAAGGGGATGGTGGTGTTTTTGTTTCTGTTTCTTCCTGGCCAGCTTGCTCTCCTCTGGGTACCTTGGCAAACTTGTTCTCTCACCTGAGCTGCTGTGCCTCATGCTGAAGAGTGAGTGAGATGGCAGAGAGGGAAGTAGAAGCATATCACAACTCTGCTACTGGCACAGAGCTGAAGTGGGAAGCCGGAGTTTCCTTATATCCCTCATTGCCATCTTGTTCTCTCCCTAGAATAAGGCAGTGATCTTGGCCATCTAGCTCTCACTCAAGCTGTAACTCTTGTGCAAGGGAGAGAACAAGATAGGGAAGAGTGCAGAGTGCAGAGTGCAGAAGAGTGGTGGAGAGAACACACTAAAGTGTCTTATACTGAATCAGACCATTGATCCATCAAGGGCAGTACTGCCTACTCAGACTGGCAGTGGCTCTCCAGGGTCTCTGGCAGAGGTGTTTCATATCACCTACCACTTGATCCTTTTTAACTGGAGATACCAAGGATTGAACTTGTGACCCTCTGCATGCCAAGCGGATGCTCTACTGCTGAGCCATAGCGTCTCCCCTGGAAACCTACTTACTCAGAGATACTCTGGTAATTCAAAAGGTTGTATTTATCTATTTAATATTAACATTTGCAGCTTACACTTTATATTGTGTGATGGTGGGGTGGAATGTAAGGTTGATAGTAATTGTGAATGTGCCCTCTGTGAGCCATGGCTGAGTACCACTGCATTAAAGTAAAGCTGTAGGGGAAATGGAAGGTCTCAAAGATATTCTATGAATTTACTGCAGAGGGAAGTACCTGGGCTAAAGTTCCAAGCGTGTCTCTTAAGCATACAAAAATACAATTTAACAACAGAGATACTACTATTAAGTTGATGGACAAACGTATGGATAGGGAAGTTGAAGTGCAAAAATTTGAAATGATTAAGGCCAGCCAGTCAAAATGTAAAGAAAGAACCCTTAAACATCTTTTTAAAGCCAACATTTCAACTCCTAACCTGTAAGAGAAACACTGTACTTTTAACTAACTGAAAAGTATAACAGCATAATAAAGTTAAAGCACAGTAACCATTTGTTTTATATGAGACACGGTATAAAAAAGCTTTAAAATAATTTTCATATGTTGAATGCAATTTAAGCAAATGTCTTTTACCTGTTCTTTGACTGGAGTATTTACATTTGACAGACACTGCTGGCAGACAGCCAGGAATGATTTCACAGTTTTCCTCAAGACCAACAAATCTTCCTGGAGCAAACACAAAAAACAGGTTATCATTCATGCATTAATCAAAATTTGGCAAGTGAAGAAAATGAAAACATACAGTTGTTATGGTATTAGTCAACAGCTCCACAAAGAAATGGGAGAGTAAACAAGATTCAGCATGGTAATTAATATGATGGGGTACAGGGGAAACAATTAACATTTCTGTCCTAGGCTAACTGTGCAATGCTGAAGGGGGGGGAACGGAGCTGCTTAGGAGCCGGTGTGACCCCAGGGTCGGCATCTGTGCCACTTGCGCTGTATGGACGCTGGCTCCAGGGAGTGACGAGGCAGTGTGAGCCTTGTGTGCTGGTGCTGTTCATGGTTGGTTTGTTTTTAATGCAGTTTTAATTTTTTTTCTGGCTGGGGGGGAGGAAAGAAGGAGAAGAGTTGATTTTTATGCCCAGCTTTTATGTACCGAAAGGAGTCTCAAAGCAGTTTACAATCACCTTCCCTTCCCCTCCTCACAACAAACACCTTGTGAGGTAGGTGGGGCTGAGAGAGTTCTGAGAGAACTGTGACTAGCCTAAGGTCACCCAGTAGGATGCATGTGGGGAATCTAATCTGGTTCTCCAGATTAGAGTCTGCCGCTTATGTGGAGGAGTGGGGAATCAAACCTGGTACTCCAGATTAGAATTCACTGCTCTTAACCACTACACCACACCTACACTCAGGAGGCCTCCCAGGAGGCAGTGCGGGTGCGCCTTCCCCAGCCGTCAACTAACTACATCCCCCCTTAGGATTGTGCTGCCTGTGCTAAACTATACATGTTATAATAGGCATGTAAAATCCCCCATTTCTCCCACAAAGAAGTTGCTATAGAGGCTGCCCATTGCAGAAGTGGAACCCAATGGAGGGTGGGATGTTTATTCTTTCCCCTATTCGTCAGTTCTAAATTGCCCTCCACAAGCTGCTTTGCTTGTAAAAAATATGGTGATCTTGTGTGTGTGTCCCCACCCCATGTAGGGGAGAAACTTGGGGTTGGCTGGGGAGTATTTTTGAACAAAAATGGTAGGAAGAAAAAGATTTATTATGCACCTCCTTATTCTTCAATCCCAACTAAATTTCTTTCAGGTGGTTTTTTTTAAATCCTTCTGAAACCTCTTCATGGTTTAACCACATATAATCTACTTTGGCCTAACTCAGAATAGACAGAAAAGCTTTAATATCCAAGCCCAGATGATTGTGTATATTCTGCAATGTAACAAGTACAAACCATGAACCAGGCAGGTAGGTAAGAGTCCAATAACAAGTTCCACAACGGGAAAACATTATCTTGGAATACAGATAGCTCCTTCATCATACCTGGGAAGCTCACGAGCCCCCAAATAGGTTCTCTGCCCTCCCACCAGAAAGGAATTGCTGAGATTTAAGTAATACAAACATTTTCTTAAGGGCGAAGCTCAATTCATATGAATGGAACACATGCACAACAATCATGAGTTTCTCTGGTAACTAGTGGATATTTAGAGGCTAGCTGTAGTATGTGAAAAAACAGCAATCGACATAAAGAAAACTTCAGCAGCCAGCCTCACTGCATAGCACAAGAGCCTCTGTGTGTGTGTTAAGCGCCGTCAAGTCGCTTCCGACTCATGGCGACCCTATGAATAAAAGTCTTCCAAAATGTCCTAACTTTGACAGCCTTGCTCAGATCTTGCAAATTGAAGGCTGTGACTTCCTTTATTGAGTCAATCCACCTCTTGTTGGGTCTTCCTCTTTTCCTGCTGCCCTCAACTTTTCCTAGCATGACTGTCTTTTCCAGTGACTCTTGTCATCTCATGACGTGACCAAAGAGCCTCTTGTCGTCTCATGACGTGGCAAGAGCCTCTAGTTGACATTAACTTTTGAAACACTTTCAAGTGATCATCTTTATTCTGTTCTTGATGTAATCAAGAGACTGTATTTTTTTCCTGAGTGAGGGCCAAGCCAGTGGGATAAGTAGAGGCTAATGCTGTGGAATACTCCTTGGATAGCAGGAGTAAACAGTGTTTGGATAAGAGCTAATCAAACTCTAAAATGTTCACAACAGAAGACACTTTCACCTGTAGTGAAGGCCTCAGGGATATATACAAAGATAAAACCATAAAATGATACACATCAGCAACAAAGGGAAGAACACAGCTGAATAAAACAGTGTATTTAACACTTTCGTAAAGAATCCGAAGGATCTCTTACTTTTGAAGGCGATCCTTCCGTGATTTTCACCAGCTGCCAGAGAATAGAATAGTGGGAACACTGAAGAGCCTGAACTACTATCTAAAAAAAAGATATCCGTATAAAGACATTATGTGTAAGGTTATACAATTCTGAACATTTACAAATAATATTGGGAGAAAAAGAGCAACTTGCACAATATTTTTCAAGCAATAAGTTTGATATAAAATACTTGTTTGGACAAAAATTAGTAAAATCTGAAAGGAAAGGAAAAACTCTAATGGAGAGACATCCTTTACAGTTGTGCAAAGGGGCAACTAAGCTTAAAAAGGCTATAAACATGACTAAAGATCTAAGCATTACTGACATAAAAACTCATAATTTTGGCCAGTTAATTCTCAAGCTAGAACTGATACAGTCTGATAATTTGAACATTTGATTGCTGGGGCACAATATTACTGATACCACAAGTAACCTCAAGGAGTCATCACAGAATTATAAGAAAGCAAAAATAAGTTTGAGACAGTGTATTGCAAAGCATTGCTAAATCCTATATTACAAATATGGCCAAACCTAATGTTATCAAAAGAGAGAAATATGAATAATAATAAGTCATATGCCTTCTCAGAACTTTCCATTAAACTTACTACAACTACTAGAGGAACAATCTGCTTTGGAATCCTTCCTACTGATATTAATCTTTTATGCTCTAGAAGTCCATTAAAAGTGCTTTAGAGCACATAATCTTTTTTTTTTTTAGTACAGAAGTGGTATTTTTCACTCATTGATTTTTACTTTGTTATCAATTTGAAAGTGCTGGCCACAATTCTGAATCTATATGCACAACAGAAGTCAAATTATTTGTACAATAAAGTGAATACACTCCCAATCATATTGGGTTCAACCCCACATTGTGAGGGTGAAAGGACGGTGAATCATCCCCATATTCTCCTCCCCTTTCTGACCCTGGAAAAGTTTACTGCTGGTGAAAGCATACGGGCCGCCTAAACCCCCGGACTGGACCTGGCAACCCGATATGCAGGCACACGACTACTGTCCCAGCCACGGGCCGCTCCAAACGCTACTGGACAGCCGCTGCGCGCTCCGTTGAAACTGACACGGCCGCTCCTGCGAGCTCCGTGCAGCCAGCAGCTAGGAAACAGAAGCAAGGGCCACCTCCAGTGAACCTGAGAGACTCCATGTCCCTGTGCAAACCCTGTTCCAGCCGCAGCCATGTTGTGGAAAGCAGACAGTCACGGAGTCAGTGCCAACACCCCCCTTTCCCATTGCAACATCAGCAGCTTAATGGGCAATCAGCAGCGATCCTGATATCAGCGATGAGTCGTTCTTCCAGTTATGCAGCAGCGATCCCCAGACGTTTGCAGAGAACGCACCTATTGTTCCAGAACATTAATCACTTCAGCAGAGATCTCCCGGTTCCTCCCGGGTTGCAAAAGCCATTGGAATCAGAATAGATTTCCAAATTCTCACCATCCCCACCCCGGTAGCCACAGATTAATCCTTTTGTCACCTTTTGTCACCTGGGAACCTAGGAGGGGTAAACTCCCTCTCCCAGCCCCCAGAAAAACAGTATATCTGGGGAGCCCCCAGCCCATAACTTCACCTTAGGTCTTTCCTGGCACCTTTGCCGTTACTCTGTTGGTTTGGTTTTGCGCAGCCTGACCACGCTCCCTCCTGCCTTGCTGGCCAAGTCTATGGGAACCCCTTGCCCCCGCCTTTGCTATTAATTTCTTCTGTCTTAGTCTACGTTAACTTGGACAACACCTCTTCAAGAACGGTAAATATCTCCCCATCAACGATCCCTGCCATGTTCGCATCTGTACTACTCTCTTTGAATTTCTTAGATTTCTCTATATACATCACTGTGTATACATCACTGATTTGAAAGAAAACAACATAAACTCTTTTAATTCGGAATCCTTTGCTTCTGTCTTTATTATTTAAAGGTCACAGTTACCGGCTCTGGTATACAAAGGTTGCTCTCTCTCTATAAATATTGTAGTTTGCCATCTTGCTTGCTAATTCCCCAAGTTAAAGAGCAATTTGGCTAACACTGGTGTTGAGGGAATTGCACGGACAATAGCCATTGCACAGACAGCTGCAGTGGGGAGGGGGTGAAATTTCTCCTTTCTTTCTCTGCTCATGCAAGAGGCAGAAAGGGTGAGCTTGTTCCCTTTCCCCTCCTCACTACAGCTGTCCAACTGACTACAGCTATTAATATACACAAGTTCCTCAATCCCAGCAATAAACTTCCATGGGATCAGAAAGGGCAGAAATGGGGGAGGGGAAGATCCTGGACCATCAGCTCCTTCCACTGCCAGTTTGGAGAATCCAAGCTACTGTTTAGAGGGTTGCTTCCAATGCTTCTTTTCTAACTTGGGGAGACAGGTGTACAATTCCCCGCTCCAGATCACCACATTGCATTGTAGTATTTCTGATGAACACCAAGTACAGTGTTTTGGGAGAGTGACAGACTGCAGGAGGAGATGGAGAAATTCTGTCCCATGAGTGTAACTCAACTTCCATTTTGTTGGATACATTACAATATTGTTTTGAATGCTAATCCTATCGCTCAACTAAATCAATTAAGCAGAAGAAAGATTCTTGCAACAATCGACAATACAATTTGGCTTTTTATCCTGCATTGTGTTACAGGTCTGAGGAAAACAGATGCAACTTCTATTCACGTAATAGTTGGGCCCATACTTAAACGTTACACCATGTCCTCTGTTTTAAATATAGCTTTGTATTCTTGGATTTTTGCCTGATGTCCTTCTCGTATAGAGATATTCTTTATCAGTTACAATTTCTTCCCTTTAACAGCACAATTTGTGCATTTTGATAAGCAGCATGTTGAAATTTTTTTTTACCTAGAGGCAATTTTTAAATTAACTTATATTTTGATATGTTTTATTCTGTTTTCACAAGATTGTAACTTAGTTTTTCTCTGTTGGTGTAACTGCTTTGAGCACAGGTTGGAAAGTGGTACATGAACAAAGCATGAGGAGGAATGTGAAACGAAAAGAGTTGTATTAGTACAGAAAAAAACAGGGACACAGAAATAATATGCCTGGATTTCCTCCTTTTTAAGAAAGGGCATCATATTGACTTGCAATTCAGAAATTTATGTATGCAGACGCACATTTAAATATAAAGTAGTTGCATAACAGGCTCAATGAATAGGTGCTAAACTTTCCATTATAGAGGAGGACAAGAGGGGACCTGCAATAATTCACAGAAGGGAAATTCCATTCCTTCACTGGTCACCATGACCACTCTCACCCATCCTGCTCACATTCACTTTCCCCCATCACTCACTCTGCTTTCCACATGCTGGCTCTGCTGCCCCAGTTCTTCCAGTCCCCCCATTCTACCTCCCTGTCACCGTCTTCCTACGTGTTCCTGCCTGGCCTCGTTTCCCCTTGCCTGCCCAGCCTGCTATCCTTTCCCCTCCCTCCAGAATGGCACACGGGTGGGGGGAGTGGGCTGAGGTGACTGTAGCCTTGACTTCTCATGGTGGCTGATGCCATGTTTTCACACAGCATCTTGAGTTGCTATAGCAACTGAAATGCTGCCCATGCTTTTTTGTTGTTGTTGCAGTGTGTGCACAGTGCTAGTATTTCTTTATTTATAAAAATTTCTGTCACCTCTCCAGAGAACCCCATGAGGCAGCTTACGAAGTAAACCATAATAAAAACATAACACAACATAAAATTTGTTAACAATTAATAAACTATTAAAATCCAGCACTGAAAACAATCAGAATATAAAAACACTGAGCACCTTAGAGTGTCGTAGAACAGGCTAGAGGCAGACTAAAAAATAATGTTAAAAGGTGAACCTTTTAATTAACTGTAACATTTTGAGAGTTCACCCCATTTTTTAAACACAATGTGTATTTTTCTGTAAACCTAGGGGTTACCCCCAGGCTTGTATAAAACAACATCCTTATGGGAGCCACCAATGGCTTTGGATATATATGGAAGTGAAAAAATAAAAAAGAGATGGCAAGGACCTCCATTTGCTTCAACACCACTGTAGCTACAAAGATCATTATAAGATGTATTCTCTTTATCTCCTGAAATCATGAAACAGAAATTGCTTTTTATAAAACAGACTATGTACACACATGGCTGTTATTACCTGCTCTGGCATTGCTCCATGCTCAATTCCTGTCCTCAGTAATCTGTAGCAGTTACTAAACAAATCCCACTTTGTAAGATCATGAGCACTGAAAGAAGATGTAAAAAGCTATTAGGAAGGGCATTCAAAATAGGTTATTAACAAAAAGCTGGTTTGTTACCACAATGAATAAAATCACTGACATTATTAAAGAGGTTGATAATGCAGCTGCACATAAGGCTTGGATCAGAAATTTCTGTCAGTGGACTTTCTTGACTCCCCTCCCCCACTGCAAACCAAAACGCCCACCTGTGCTGCTCCTGGAACATAGGGGACCCCCCTCCCACACCAAATCAGCAAGAACTGCCTTTTCCTTTCTGCCTGCAGAAATCCTTTGCTGGATCCAACTCAATATCTAGTTAAAATGCAGAGAATCTACTTTAACATTTGATTTATTCTGCTTAAAAATGCTAGTCCAAATGTAAATCATGAGGTCATACAGGTCACAGAACTTAGTCAATACAATTATGGGGTACCTGTCACATTGGAACTGCATTCCAGATTCTGTAATAAAGGTGCTGTTTCACCAAGGCAGCATTTGGAGCTCTATCATAAATTCAGGGGTACAAATGAGAGCACCTGGTAATGGAAGTGCTGGTTGCAATAGGCAAAATGAAAGAAGTTCCTGGAGACTGGGTGCATAAGCACATGTAAGTATGCCTCGAGGTCCACTGACACCAGGAAGTCAGTGTTGTTGAAGGGCCTCTACTACAAAGCACAAGGTCTTCATGCAAAGTGCCTTTTGCTGACCCGCTTGCTGAAGCATTTTAGATCGCAGATAGTTCTCTATGCTCCATCTCTATGGGCACAACAGAAAAGGTGGGACTATGTCTCAGAAAATCTCTGCATCTATGGGAAAAGGTTCTATAGCAGTGGTGGCAAACCTATGGCACACGTGCCAGAGAGGGCACGCAGAGCCCTCTCTGTGGGCATGCGCGCCGTCGCCCCAGCACAGAGAAGCAGCCCCAGCAGCAGCAGGAGAGGCGGTGGGAGGGATCCCCCAAACTGCCTCATGGTGGCGACCCCTGCCCACAGCCCCGGCTCTTGCACCGGGCAGCCTCTCTCCTCTCCTTCTTTTGGGAGCCACGAGGGGAGATGTGGGGGAGATAAAGTTGAGCTCCCCGGGTTCTCTTGCCGCCGCGCCTGTGAGCTTTCCTCTCTCTCCCCCTCGGCAGTGCAGGGCGACCTTACTGTGGCCGCCCCCCAGGCGCCGGGCCCAGCCGGGATGGCTGGCGGCGTGTCCGGGCTCTCCTTGAGCGGGAGCCGCTGCGCCGCTCCTGCTTTGCGCCGCCAGTGTCTGTCCCACATGGTGCGAGCTGCAGCAAGACTGGAGCTGGATCCGGCTGCCTGCGCCGCCCCCGGCCCTGCCCTCGGAGGAGTCCCGCCGGGGCAACCTCCACCCTCGCTTCTCACCCAGAACTGCTGCTGCTTGCGCAGCCTGGCCAACTTCCCTGAGGCTGCAGTAAGTGGGCGATCCTGAGGTAACATGGCGATGTTGCCTTGCTTTCCTGCCGTCGCAGGGATTCCTCCCCTGGTACGATTGCCAAAGATAGGACTTTTTGGAGGACTTTGATTCATAGGCACTTAACACACACAAACGATTGCCAACCTCCAGTTGGGGCCTGGGAATCTCCCAGGATTACAACCGACCGCCGCTCTACACAGATCAGTTCCCCTGGAGAAAATGGCAGCTTTGGAGGGTGGACTCTATGGCATTATACCCCGCTGAAATCCCTCCCCAAACTCCGCTGTCCCCCAGATCTCCAGGAATTTCCCGGCCTGGAGTTAGCAACAGTATCCCCAGGGCATACTCCTTACAAGCACAGTGCGTATTTTCCCAGGAGAAAATTGTTCCAAAACCTCAGTAATCAGGTTAAATTGCTGTGTTGGCACTTTGTGATAAATAAGTGGGTTTTGGGTTGCAGTTTGGGCACTCGGTCTCTAAAAGGTTCGCCATCACTGTTCTATAGCCTGAATTTCCAAGAAATGCTGTACTGCCTGTACCATGAGTACTTATTTTTGGTTGCACTTGGACCTAGGAGAAGGGAGGTATCTGAACTGTGGAGGTGTAGAAATTCTATTGTGTATTGTGTTGATGTTATTGTGTGGCCACCTATCCTAAATGGAAAGCCCCCAGGTTGAAGCAAAGGCCTGGAGGTGTTCGCCTGTGGTGGCACCAGTGGTAGAATTGTCTCTTCCCTTCCCCTACTAGCCTGGCTGGCTCAGAAACCACCAGCCTTCAGGGGAAATCTTTGTTTGTTCCAGGTGGGCTTGGGAAACTTCTGGAGTCACACTGTCTGTAGGAGCTTCTAAAGCAGTGGTAGGAGCTTTGTGAAGGTTGGTTTGAATTATTTACCTCTATTTTGGAAGGTGAGGGAATGCCCTTTCTCTCTTCTGTTTTAACTAAGACCTCATCAAGAGCTGTGTCTCCAAACACTTTTTCTCTTTGGAGAAGTTGTCTTTGGACAGGTGATCCACTTTCCAGTGCTTTAGGCTAAAGACTTTAGCGACAGATTACAGCGAGTCATGGTGTTAGCAGTGAGAGATCTTCCAGAAAATTGCACGGCATCCAACTTTGCATTAGCCACAAAGAATGAGGCTCTCCTGATTTTTAGCCGCACTTGTCTCAGTCTGACCTGGTCTGGGTTCAAGTTGTGCAAGAGCCCATTTGTCCAAAGGACTGCTGCTATAGCAAAGACTGAAACAGATGAGTTGGCCCAAATGACTAGTCTTTATGAGCTATCTTGAGGAAGAGTGCATTCTTTTTATGTGCATGGCCCTTGAACACGTTGTCTTCATCCTTGGGCAGCACCGCACCTGGGAGAAGGGCAGTTACAGGGCCTCCATGAAGGGAACTGGCAGTCTTCATGGTAGAAGGGAGGGAGTAAAGGTTCTTTGCAAGCAAGTACAAGTTCTTCCTTCCCTGGGTACAGCCTGCTTACTGGTCAGTGCTTCCTCAAATGACTCTAGAAAGGGTATAATAGATGGGGTCTGAGCGGGCTGCTATAGAAGCGCCAAGGTGGGCAGCATCAAGGCCAAGGACTTTTTGGATTGTTTTGGCATCTTGTTGTTCTTTACTCCTTTCCTTGCCTAAACTGATCTCTCTATTTTTTGCAGAAAGCTGAGGAAGTTTGTCTGATGCAGAGTGAGGAAGGCATTACCTGGCCCTCTGTCCCCAGCTGGATGTGTAAGTGCTACAAAAAACATTTGTGTAGCCCTGCCTGCAGAGCCAGAAGGGGGTATAACCCATTTCAGGATACCTTCCTTTACTGATGGAGAACAAGGAGGGGGTGCAATGGGTGGAGTAGGAAAGATAGAGATGACAATATGACAAAGCATTAACTTTGAAAAGGGAGTATGGGGAGAAAAGAAGACTCAAAGGAAATGGAAAACTCTGGGAGGAGATAATGGAATGATGGGACCAGGAACCGGCAGAAGGAAACAATTAGGAAAAGTGTGGAGGAGGGGCTATCATAATTGGTGGGGAGGAGGATAGTATGAAGTTATAGATGGAAAGAATAGGGATACAGAGGGAATGGTGAAATGATTATGTGGCACGGGATGAAAGTGGCAGAGTAAAGAGGTGCAGAAAGCACAGCAGGGTAGGAAGAAAGGGATGGTGGAGAAAAGAAAAATTACACTTTTGGGAGGGGCTACTCAGGAGCAGTGATCCAAAGCAAATGACAAAGGATTATTTTTAACTTGTTTCCCATCAACTCCATAATTTCCATACCGTACTGAAGTTTACAAACCTAGCTGAATTTAATGGGGTACATGAGGATCAAGTTAAAAATAATCTGTAAGCTTTTGTTTTCTCTAAAATGGTGGTACTCACTCTGTGGCTCATGGAGAGCTACATTCTGTTCCTCTGGTAGTGGTTGTTCCATGGTGGGAACCAACTGCCAACCACAAGCCCCACTGGGCAACAGCCTTGCCTACTTTCCTGAAACATGAAGCAGGTGCCATATTGGGGAATGGTGCTCAGAAGAGCCACAGGCATCTCCTGAGCCACTGAGTATTAAAATCAAAAGGAAGGGAGAGAAGGCAAGAAAACAGAGGATGAATTGCTGTGAACACACTGGCATGGATCCTCTGGAGTGTTTGCATGGGTGGAAGGATTTCTGCCTGCAGTGTGACTTTCTTGCCCCTCCCCACAATGCAGACCAAAATGCCCCCAAGGGACCCTCCTCCAGGAGCAACAGCAGGAGATGGGGAGAATTGAGAAAACTTTCCTTCCATAGAAACACTGGCGGATCCACGTCAATCTAACTTATCTCAGTCTCAAATTCAAAAGACAACAAGAGCTATGGTTCCAGCTATGAGACAGAGTTGAAACTGGGGAGGCACATTTTAGGAAGGACAGCAACTCCATTAAGCCTTTCCTGCCTGGTCTCCTAACTGCTGAATCAGAATTATCAAAATGTTCTTCACATATAAAATGAAAAGACTTGTGCTGGCATCATTTCCATCATAAGCAGACTTTTCAAATGTAAATTTTTTGTAGAAAAGACTAGGTTGCTTCTCAGCTTATTGGCTAAAATCAAGGGTAGTATCTGTTCCTGTAGCAATATAAATATTTTGTTTTCAAGAGGATGTTACATACTGGACTAAAACCTGATGTTAAGTCTTTGACCAAAGTAACCAAATTGAAAATGATGAAGTTGCTTCTTTAAATTTCTTCAATAAAATATTTTTTGGGGGGGAAAGGAAACAACGGTGTTTGTTCTGTAGTGGATGGAGAGCTGAACTAAGATTTCAGTTATAAACTCCACATTAACCACTTAACTGCCATTGCAAAAACGGAATCATAATGTAGGTTGAGAATGATTGTAAAGATAAGGGAAAGCATTTTACAAGCTAAATATATACACACAGCATAATTATGGGTAACTTTTAAGGTATGCATATATGACGCACCCCCCTTTCAACAGCTTCAATATCTCACTCTCTCAGCCCGGCCGTATATGCTGAGGGAAAAACGTTGGCCTGAGTATATTTGTGAGGAGATTATTTTCCTTCTCCTCCAGTCCCACACCAGTATTTACCTCAGAGAGAAATATGACACAAGAGGCTTTTTAACTTAAACAGACGAAACAGGGACGTTTATTGAACAGAACTCACAGAGACTGATTTTCAAGGAAAAGGCAGAAATTGGAGGGAAAACTCAGAGTCAGGTTCATCTACATAAGATTACTTCAGAGAGATATCTTAGATATTTTCTTCACTCAAGTTCCTTCAGTTCTTAGTTTCATGCTTAGTTCCGTCTCTCAGAACTGTTACTCAGATGCAGACTCTCAGACTCTGTCCCCAGCCTAGCTCACAGGAGCGAAGGAAGTCTGAGTTCCTTTCCCTCCTCAGAGAACTCACAGAAGTTTGGGGAAATATCCAAAATCCCTCTTCCAGTTCTCTCTCTGATTATCCCACACCAGTGGCTGTAATCCTCCACACCTCCCTGCTACCGGAATAGCTCTACCTCAGAGACTAATTCCCCTTTGTGACCTGAGACTGGGCCCTCTCTAACCCAATTCTCACTCCTGCCACTACCACAGGTTGTGTGTGTCAATAGCTTTGGCTTTAACAGAACCCAGGTACAGTCTGGCTTCCGCTCAGTCTCGCTACCAAGCTTCCAGTCTATCACAGCCTTCTCTGGCTGGTCCCAAGCTTCGACTCCTTTCACAGCCCTCTATCCAGGCTGGGTCCCAAGCTTCGACTCCTTTCACAGCCCTCTATCCAGGCTGGGTCCCAACTTTGAATGATTTCTGTCTCTCAGAGCTCAGAGTGTCAGCTCTCTGGCTCCGCCCACTCTTGGTCTGTCAGCTCTTGCTGCAGATTAACCCCTTATCCGTCACAGCATACATTAAACACTATGGCAAACATTTAATGGCTGTGAAAACTGCTTTTTAAAGAACCCACAGTGCAATCCTAAGAAGAGCAACACCCTTCTGAGACCAGACTTCAATGGACTTAGAAGGGTGTAAATTTGCTTAGGATTGCCCTATCATACTCATAATCCATAAAATGTAAGTTTCCAGTTCCAAAAGAAATTGACTAATAGTAATACAAAAACTTTCGATTGTGCATAAATTACATTCGAAGCCTGGAAACAATTAACCCTGTTAACTTTAACTTAGGAAGATTTTGTAACAAAATAATTTGAGCTGTTATAAACTTAAAACTGTTAAACAGCAAAAGGACAACACACTAACTAATCAGCAGCTCATTCCTTTGGGGGCAGTTTAATACTCTCTACCAAACTGCTTGGATTGGATCTTATGCAATGCCTGCAGAAGACACTGGTGCAGATAAGTCTTTTCCTTCCCCAGGCACTACCTGCAATCATCAAAAACTTGATGTCTGGGTTTGGGAAAACCCTTGTGGACTAAAAGCCATGCAAAACAGGTAGCTGCAGTGAAGAGGAAGGGGTTGAAATCAGTGGATCTCTGCTGGTGGTGGAAGGTTTCTTGTGTCAGCAAAAAGGAGGTATAGGACTCATGAGCAATGCTTCACACCAATCTTGCTTAGAACACTGAGAATTATTTAATAAAACGTACAGTGTATGCATGCTTAAGAACTATGCAAGACTGGAAGCCTTAACTATTTTTCAGCTTTCATTCAAACTTTTTCTCGTAACTACTTTTCAGCCTTCATTCAATAAATCTTTTCCCATGCCTAATACCTAGTCAAAAGTAAATGACAAAACAAAATACAGTATCTGATTTAGTTAACAAGTAAAGACACATACTTGTGAAAAGATGTTAACCTCTTTAAACTGGAAAGAACATTGTATATGTCATCATCATCAGCTTCTTCTCCCTGGAAATGGAAACACACTGAATCAAGGAATGAGCACACCACACTTTTCATTATTTACATTTTAAGAAGTTACAAGTATTCTCATGTGAAAGTGAATAGTTCGGCCTACACAACTAGAGAAGACTGAAATGGCCACAAGGTGTGTTTCTGCATAGATTATAGCAACCTTAGGAGAACACTGGGATCTATGGGGATTACAGGTTACATCTTTCCACTCTGTTAACACTAGAACCTTGCTCTAGTACAAGGGACCTTGTGCTGGCAGATGAGGTACATTTCACCAATGTAAGGCTTCTTGCGCCAGTGAAAGATTCTGCCATAAGGAAAATGGATCCAACTCATCATCTCATACAAATTCCTATGTTAGATGTTGTCCCTTATTCCTACAAAGATAAACCTCTCTTATAAGCTTCAGCATTCTTTGGTGAATTTTTTCTCCTTGTGAATGAAACAATATTTTCTGCCAACTGTTAAGCAGCCTTGCAAACTGGAATTATTGTTTACAAGACTGGAGATCAAATCTAAAATGTCAACAAAAATACCAACACAAGGGTTTGTCTGCAAGTGTGTTTAGAGAGAAAATGATTGCCTAAACACTTTAAAGACAGAATGTGTTTCTGACGTTCACTTCTGCATATAAAAATTAGGGATAAATGAGCTGATACAGATTCCTGTAGATGGAAAAATATAGACAATTAAACTTGACCTAAGTTAACATCCAATTCTGTGATTGGGAGATGATTACAAAGCAATGCTACATCTTTTGCACATGCTAATCAGATCCAAATTACTGAAAAATTCGTATTATGAGAAAATACGTGTTGTTTGGTTTTCTGCTTGCCTCTCTGATTTGCAAAAGATGAACCTACACAATGGTTACATGCAACCTCCTTCTCTTTATGCAAGACAGACTATCCTGAAAGTCTGTAAGTGTTTGAACATATTGACTCTTCAAATCAATCTGCCACCTTACTCCAAATATTACTGCTCCCACAGCTGTTAAGAACAGACTACTGCACAATATAAATTATATTTATGGTAGCTTCAAATCCAATAGTAGCAACTATCACTAAGAGTTCGACTTATCTGCATTATCATTATCACCCTACAATCTGCTACTAACTGAACCACATTACGGTGATACAGAAATTGTTCCATTTCTATTTGTGCTCTGCAGTGAAGGTGTTCATGTGTTTGCCACCCACCTCTGTCTAGGCCCTCTGTCTTTAACACCCCCAATACAACAGAACCTTAGTTTTCATTTGGTGTTCTGGGATACAAACAAAAAATAAATAGTTGAGATTAGTCGTGTTCTGGCACTAATGTGTGGGCAGATACTTTAGTATTGAGAAAGAAGAAGATTCAAACAAACCTCATTTAACAGATCCTCTACAGAATGGTTGAATCTGTCCACAAATTCATCAATAAGCTGGCTGTGAGCTATGTCAACTCTGTTCTGAATAGTATATTCTTCACTGCAGAGAATGCTATATGTTTTGCTGCAGGCTTCAAGAACATCCGACTCTACATGTTTTTCTACAACAAATTTAATCTGTTTCAACAAGGCATCCAAGTGCTGTGGAACAGAAAGGAAGTTCTGTTATTTCTTACAGTATAACAGCAAAACACAAGAACGCCACAAGATAGCAATGCAAGACAGCAACCTAGCATTAAAGTCTTCAACTAAAATAAATTCAAATTTTACCAGTTAAGAAGAGCTGTTATTTTGGCAAAATACCTTTTCCATTCTTCCTGTACTATAGATTTCCAAGTCAAAATACTGAGGGATCTGAAGGAGATTTGCCACCTTCTCTGCATCAGCAGAATACTGGCAACAGAAAAAAATGCCCACGTTACAAAAGAAGAGTAATAGATTTAATGCCAGGAAAGAATGTTTTAGGGAATATTACCTTTGACAGTAGCATGGGAAGTGCAATAATGAAGTGTTCTGTTAGCTTGTTTCGGTCATCTATCTGAGTTTTCCTTTCTTTTGCAGTTAGAACCTATAAAATTAAAAGTATATTAACTCATATATTGCAGTTCTTGGCTGAAACATTCCAAAGGCTTTTCTAATGGCTTCTGCGGAACTGTTTCAGTTAACGTGTATCATTTAACATACAGAGCCATGATGAAACTACTACCCAGGTAGGCACCTGATTTCATGCTAACACTGTATTTTGCTAAAATCTTTATATATATGATAATACAAAAACACAAATTAGTGTTAAAGCAAAACCATTACATAGTAAGGACTGGTCTATATGAGCATATGGAGACTGCTCTATGGAATTTTATTTTTGTAATGGATTAAGATGAAGTGACAGAAGCACATCTACAGAATACATTTTTGCTCCACTAGGCATTAATGATCAGATTTATCAGGGGTTTTTATGGCAGGTGCCATCAACTGATCCATCTGTGTGATTCTTTATACTCCTATTTTATGCCTAGGAACTAACTTTTAAAATTGCTCAGCAGTAATTTATAATTAAATATTTATGACTTTATCTGCAAGTATAAGTACATGGACATTTATCTTATATCTCATGGAGTACAATACGCTGGCCAGTAGCTACCACTAGACTTCACATATGGTTGAGATTAATTACTTTGTGGGGGTGGGACAGGGCAGAGCAGGGCAGTTATAAGACAAAGAAGGGACAGAATAAAGCAGAAAGTAAGACTGCAAAAAAGAAGAAGAAGCAACCAGCCACTGTCTTACAACCTATCATGGCTGCAATAAGACACCTTATTAGAGGTCATGAGCACTGCTATGTAAAGAAGAAGAGTTGGTTTTTATATGCTGACTTTCTCTACCACTTAAGACTCAAATCGGCTTACAATCACCCTCCCTTCCCCTCCCCACAACAGACACCTTGTGAGGTAGGTGGGGCTGAGACAGTGTGACTAGCCCAAGGTCACCCAGCTGGCTTCATGTGTAGAAGTGGGGAAACAAATTCAGTTCACCAGATTAGAGTCCGCTGCTCATGCGGAGGAGTGGGGAATCAAACTCAGTTCTCCAGATCAGAGTCCACCTCTCCAAACCACCACTCTTAACCACTACACCACGCTGGCTCTCTTAGTAAAAATTAGTAATCCATCCTATTCTAAAATAGTAAAAATATTAAGTTATGTATTAAGAAAAATGTATTCTCTGTGGTTGTAACTAAGCTTGTCCTAACTTTAAGATTGCAATCCTCAACCGAGGGGAGTTCCTTAGGAGCTGGTGTGACCTCACACCGGCGTTAAGTGCCCCTTTTACCCAGGATAAGGGGCACTTACACTGTCCTGGGGAAAAACATGCAAGCACAGCCACCCCAGCAGAGAATTCCCAGAAGGGAAAGGCCACGCTGGCCTGCGGGGTATTCCCGGCCTGGGGAGTATTCCTCTTGGCAGCTTCCTAACCCCTTCCCCCCAGGAATGCCCCCTCGCACTGTGGTGTTGCTGCACCACCTTTTTGGGTGGCACAGCCCCATTGATGGCAAAGGGGACATTTTATTTTTAGTTATTTGTCTAAGTTTTAATTCTCTTTTCAGTGGCCGGGAAGCCTCTCAGGAGGCTCCCAGATGCCGCAGATCTACCCCCCACCTTCAGGAATGGGATGTAAGTCACCATATTTTATGGTTATAGCAACCCATTTGTATGCATCCTGATTAGGAACCATCTCAATGATTGTCCTTCCTGGTGATTTAAATCATGATTTAAAGAATTGATTTAAATTAATCCATTCTGATATACAACAATTCACTGATCAAAATGCTTATTACTCTTTGGTATATTTAACCGTACAATTTCTGAGTGAAAATTAACACTTACTCTCTTTCCAGTACCTCTGCCTACTGGAGGATGCGCTTCTGCAGCTTGCCGAATTGTACATACCATCAGCTCTATAAGTGCACTCTCCTGCCGATCGGACATTGCTAAAGACAGAGATAACAAGATCTTAAATGACTGAATAAAATGCAGCCAACTAATCTATGAAACAAAGAACACTATATTTTGCTAAAGACTAGTTTATGAGTCAAACTACAAATCATAAGGGAGACCCATGATCCAATCTCTATATGTATTTTTAATGTTAAAAATATATAGGGAATCTGTGCCTCTTTTCTCTCTCTCATAGAGCTAATGACATCTTGGAAGACGGAACTTCTATTGCTAAACTGATGCCTCCATGACTGAAATCGCACATTCAAAAATATGTTGGATGATCCAATCATGATCCAATCGCACATTAACATGTAATTCAGCCCTACAAATGCTTGATGTTCTTCTAATTTGAGGGCCAAATTAGATAAAATGGCAGTAGGTCCATAGTTGCATTTCCAAAAAGTTTGAACAGTCAAAAATGGGAGAAGGGGTGGCACAAACACAAAACTGGAGGTGGGAGGTAAATTTCTTTTTCTTTTCTTTTGTGTACGTGTGTGTGTGCTATCTTCCCAAACTAAATGGGCACACACCCTCAAAATTGCTCCTTGCTCTTTGGAGGAAACAAAATATTCTGGATAACTCTAGTCAGGTCTTACTCTCACCAGGCTCTAGGCATCTAGTTAGTATACCAGATCATTTAATTCCTGACAAGTGCACCTCAACAACATCTCTAGTATAGTACAAAAGTGGTATTTGAGAGAATTCTTTAATATAACATAACTATTTTACATTGTTAACATTAACTAACTCAGCAGAAAATTATGCCATCATTTACTACTACATAGATAATTAAAGGAGAGCAATTTAAAAAGAATTATATATCATTACAAAATAAACGGGAAATTGGTTCTTGTAGGTTATCTGGGCTGTGTAACTGTGGTCTTGGTATTTTCTTTCCTGACATTTCGCCCGCAGCTGTGGCAGGCTTCTTCAGAGGAGTAACACTAAAGGACAGTATCTCTCAGTGTCAAGTGTGCAGGAAGAGTAATATATAGTCAGAAGGGGGTTGGGTTTGAGCTGAGTCATTGTCCTGCAAAGTATTAAAGGTAATGAGCAAATCATTGACCTGTAAGTATCAAGATAATGTGCTAATGAGGGTGTGGTATGTTAATGTGGAACCATTGTATCCTGAAGTGAACTGTTAAACATGTGGAATCCAAGGCTAATCCGCATGGCTATTGTGGACTGTAGTGGACCTCCAGACTAAGTATCTTGATACTTACAGGACAATGATTTGCACATTACCTTTAATACTATGCAGGACAATGACTCAGCTCAAACCCAACCCCCTTCTGACTATATATTACTCTTCCTACACACTTGACACTGAGAGACACTGTCCTTCAGTGTTACTCCTCTGAAGATGCCTGCCACAGCTGCGGGCGAAATGTCAGGAAAGAAAATACCAAGACCACGGTTACACAGCCCAGATAACCTACAAGAACCAACGAACTCTGACCGTGAAAGCCTTCGACAATATTTTAAACGGGAAATGTTTATAGAATTGGCTTATTATATTGGATATTAATGTTTACCATAAAGTGTGTCTTCTGAAAGCAAATAATGTTGCATAGCTTTTTCACCAGATCATGAATAATGCAATGAAGTAGTTTTCAGTGTTACTCCTAAGAGTGATGAACTCAACTCTGTTCAATTTGTAAAATTAAGTACTAATTCATATTTCAATGCCTCACACATCACCACCACCATAATTTCAACCACTGCTTTTCAAGAGTCAAAAAGGGCAAGAGTCCAGTAGCACCTTAAAGATAACAAAAATATTTTCTGGTAGGGTCATACCCTACCAGAAAATATTTTTGTTAGTCTTTAAGATGCTACTGGACTCTTGCCCTTTTTGACTACTGCAGACAGACTAACACGGCTACCCATTGTGCTTTTCAAGAGAATATTCTCTTATTTTTCTCATGTTCCCAGGAGTCTACACAAGCCACGTCAAGACAAAGGAAACAATTCCTTGTACTTATCTGGACATAATACCAGAAGTGGAAGCAATACATTCAATATTTATAGTTAGACAGGACAACAATTTTTTAATCTGACTGCAATCCAAGAATATAATGATGTTTTGACTTATTTTCAGTTGAGCAGTCTATGGGTGTTTGTTTTCCATCCACTTCAAACTGAAGATATCAGATCATGCTGTGCTGATGTCACAGATCTAACACATACCTTCTTCTCCTTGGACAGGTTCTTCCAGCAGCAATTCTGTCATGCATTCCCAGTCTTTTAACAGTTCTTGAGAGCTTTCCCATAAACTGTCCACCAAGTAAGCTGCATGTTCATGCAACTAGAAAACACAGAATCACTTTATAGAAGTGCAGGCAGAATACTATTCAATATGGGCCATATCCCCTAAGACAGCACAAAATCACTGCTGATCAGCAGGTTATACAATTATTAATGCTATGGTGACCCCAATCCACTTCTGCTAACTAGTTGCACAAGCAGACACTTGTAGCAGCACAATGGCCACAGCAATGTAAAGGATGCTCAAGCAACCTGGTGTTGGCTGCCTCAAAGCTGATGGCAAAATGGGATAGATAGGGCTAGCAACGGTTCTCCTTTTCTCCATGCCCTCTCAAACCTTGTTCTGCATAAAGGCTTTACAGCAACACCAATGGCTGGTGTTGCTTTGTTAGAGCCCAGCACCCAACAGGATTACAAGGGGTGAGGGTTCACCTTATGCTACTTAATATAGGATTTCACACTATTCAAGTCTAGTCCACATCATTTATATGATCAAGCAACTAGGATGCACTCTGCCTTTAAAAATTGATAAGAAACTTCAACTGGTCCAAAATTTGGAAGCCACACTAATCCTGGGGGTTGGGCCATATCATCTCCATGCTGAAATATCTGCATTAGATGCCTGCCTGTCTCGGAGCACAATGGAGAGGGGGGTTTCACAGATTGTACAGGGCTTGCCTGGCACTATTCCAAACTCCACGTTAATGTATGAACTTTAAACTCTGTGGAATGGTGGAACAGGGCTAGGGCAAGTACACATGCTAGGTCCTGGAAACTGCCTGACCTGTTTATGCACTTGTACCCACTGAGCGTGGTTTCCTTGTGCAACATCCCCTTTGCTGCTTGAGCACCATGGCACACAAAGCTCTTGCATGATTACAACACTATTACCCAGTGTGTTCTCCCCTCTATAGTGTTTCAAATTGTAGGGAAGTGTGTGGCTGTGTCTAAACAGCTGGGAAACTGCTGGAAAGGAGTCACTTAATATTAACTTTTACACTGCAGGGGAAAGCAGCATCGCTGAGAGCTCTCAAGCTTGTACTTTGGGGCTGTCCCCTTGCAATCTGTTCTGCTCTGTAACCTTTCTATGAACACCCAGTACAGCTCAGTTAGGACTCCATTGTGTCCACTGCCCAATGTGGCTGAGTTGAGGCAGCTATTGATTAATACTAACAAGCTGATTACGATTAACCAGCTGGCTTCTGACAAATGTATTTTCTATTTGGTTGACTGTTGAGTTACACTGTAATGTTGATTTCTTCCTATGAACACTTAGTGGCAAATCTCACTAAATTCAGCAAGACTTATTGAATAAGTGTACATCATCCCACTGAGAACACCTCACTAAAGTAAGAGAGGAAGCTGAAGAAAAAGAGTACATGGAAATACCCGAGGGTAGCTCTACTGGTTTGCAGCAAAAAAAAAAAGAAAGAAAAAAGAAAAACAAGAAAAACAAGAACCTGGGACTCCTTAAAGACTACAAATTTATTCCAATTAAAGTTGTGTGCACTAGAGCCTATTTTTCAAACACACAAGCTTAGGCCTAAACTAAATGTTACATTTCACATGTGATCACCATAGGGACTTGTAGCCTTACGCCAGCTGTGGGTCCCCAATGGTAACTCAGTTCTAAAGTGCTGCAGGGTCCAATTCAGATCAAGATTGCAGCATGAGAAGAAAGGGCTCCAGCCTTCTCCTCGTGCTGTTTTCTTGACCCCAAATGGCACCAGGGGGTATTATTTGCCATTGAGGGCTACATATGCATTCCCCCCACTGTACAAGCCCCCTCACAGCCATTTTGAGTAGGGAAAATGGTGTGTGGAGGGAGGCCGAAGCTCCTCTTCCCACTGTCCTGTGGCCTCTGTGGCATTTTAGAATTGAGTTACTATGGGGAACTTGCAGCCGGCATCCTGCTGCCAATCACATTTTAAATGTAAGGTGTAATTTGGGCATTAGTCACAAATTTTATGGCACTATCAAACAGCTAATCATTGGATTCTTCTTAGGGATATCAGTGCTCTTGGCCTTCTACATGAATGTGGGCATTTTTGTCTACTTGCTATAGTTACTCTCCCCTCCATAATTCCATCATGCGCATAGTTTACTCTTGGTCCTTTTTGCAATTGCACTGTAGTTACATGAATTATCCTTGATTATTTGTGGATTAATTGATACCACCATTCCAGTGTTATGTTTGCATCAGCCTTCTGACAAAAATACATATCATGTTCTATTGTTTCTGCGGATTCAATGTTAATTGAATTGCTTTAATATGCAGTTATTATCCTTTAAGCAGAAGGCCAAGGTACAGACTCAATTTATGTGCACTACATTTGTAGAGACCACAGGGCAGCATCATTACAGTGCTAGGCACTTTCAAAAATACCTTAATTTCTTTAAGTACTAAATTCCTATTGGGAACCATGACTTGTTGAGCTGTTAAGAGTGTTTTTTCAAGCAATTCAGTCTTGTCACTGTTAATGTCTCCCCACCCCCACTCCTCAAACAGTACATAACATTTGGTTAGGCAGTAACTTACACAAGTTAATTTGGTGTAATTATGAAATTACAAAGTAAATTTGTTATATCATAATATAATAAAATAGACTACAAAGTATTGAAACAACATATTCAATTTTAAATTAATTTATTGGTAGATCCAAGGCAGGTACCTATGGTGGCCCATTAAAACATGATTCAGGAATAGTAAAATGCCTTCATTATGAACAAGCAACATTTTCAATGCAGTCTTAAGCTACACAAAACTCTTCAGAAGCCTCAATAATTCTTTCCCTCTTTCCCCACAAATAGGAAAAGATGTTTGAGTGAGAACATTTTAAGTTCCAGTCAATACTAGAGAGACTTGACTACTACTTTTTATTACTTTAAAAAAACCTTCCCTTCTATTGTGTACAGTATTTTAGGTCTCATTATGGATGCACATCTGGAGTGGTTGATTTTAACATACCACTTATTTCCCCATTAAAATATCCCAAAATTATTGCAAATTCAGAAGTTCACAACACAATTATATATACACCTAGTGCAGTTCTTTATCAATGACTCTTTGGTTCAAGGTATTTTAGTCAGGAGCACAATCTTCCACTGCAATTTTCAAAACACATCTTATTATCTTGTACTAAGTTATATTCCTCTAAAATAGTGAAACCAAATCAGAAAACATAGTCCCATCTAATGCTCACAAGAATTCAACATCGGCTGAAGCTTTCTATATTATCACTGGTCTTATTAACAGACCTTATCACTTTAAAAACTTTTGCATGGCTTCTGGAAAATACCCCGGAAGCCAGAAGCACATAAATGAGAGGGCCAACATCCTTTAGAACTTAGCCAGATTTCATAGTAAGTGCTAAGACATAATTTAACAGTAAGAGGTTGTGAAACTTTATATGAAAACTGAAAGCATAATTTTACCTCACTTTCGAGAAAGAAAAGGACCAGCATTCTAATAAGGTTTCCATTTGGACTGTTCCGCCCTCTCCTCTTGGCTAGTGCTTCTTCTGCTTGAGGGTCATGTCGGCTAAACAGTCTAGAAAGAGAAAATAGTACTTTTCATGTTACCAAGTTTGTTGGGTCAGCCTTAGAGGTAATGCTCTGGGGACAAACGTATTCCTTTACCATGTCCAATAAAACTGAGCAAAGGCATTAAACCAGTATACAAATGGTACTGCCCAATCACTAAATGAGTTCTGTCAGCACAGGCTAAACCAGAATATATATGTGGCTGTAGAATGACAGCCTTTGTAGAATACAGTGAAGAATCTTATTGAGCTATGACAGCTAATTTCCCTTGAAAAAATTCATACAAGGAGTGGAAGAGGTCAGAGAGAGATACGTGCTTGGTGAACATTACGAAAAGTCAACTGTATCAAGACTAGACTCAGATCATAGATAGATCATGGATAGTGATAAAATAGTAAGAATTTCTACATGTAAAGAGAAATCTTGAAGAAAAGAGACTGATACTAGGCCAAAATGGAAGCAATGATGGACCCTTTTTAAAGAATATGACCAGGTGTTTGAGACTGAGTAGGTAGGATATATTACATATTATGTAATTTTCAGGAACCAGTGAAGGCTTCTATGTTTCCTTATGGAGTCCAAAGCAGTCAAGGAGGAAAGCTGGAAGAGGTCTGGTCTCAGTGCAAGATTCTTATAGAAACGGGGATTAAGGAGCAAATTTCCCATTGTCTTGGCAACAATGTACTGCCATACTGTTGCAATGGAACCTATGCTCAGTCACAGAACAGGGACTGATTGCATGATTACCTCACTTTTGGAAAATTGTTTGGGTTATGTAGTTTTTAGTATTATCTTAAAACAGAAATTATGAACTTCTAAATGAAAAGTCAGTCATGCTAGGAAAAGTTGAGGGCAGCAGGAAAAGAGGAAGTCCCAACAAGAGATGGATTGACTCAATAAAGGAAGCCACAGCCCTCAGATTGCAAGATCTGAGCAAGGCTGTCAAAGATAGGACATTTTGGAGGACTTTGATTCATAGGGTCACCATGAGTCGGAAGCGATTTGATGGCACTTAACACACACAAATGATTATGAAATGGCAACAAAACTAATAGAACACACAAGAAGAGAGATGCTGTCTGTGTTTTTATGCAGATCCATCTAAAACAATGAACAGATCTGTATTAACAAATAATGTCTTGGCTCATGAAGTACTGACTGATGAGGGATTCAACTTCATACACACAAACACTGCTCACAGTCCTTAAATTCAGATATTAAACTCTAAAATCCATCTTAATGAAATAGCTTCTTTTGTAGGGATGCCAGCCTTCAGGTGGGACCTGGGGATCCCCTGGAATTACAGCTCATCTCCAGACTATAGAGACCAGTTCCCCTGGAGAAAATGGATGCTTTGGAGGGTGGACTCTATGGCATTGTACCCCACTGAGGTCCCTGTCCTCCCCAGGCTTCATTCCCAAATCTCCAGGAGTTTCCCAATCTGGATCTGGCAACCCTGCCCCCCCATCCCCCAGTGGTGGCCGGGGGAACCTGGCAACCCTATTCTTGTGACACTAGTATTTTCCTGCCAATAGGCAAAATTAAAATAGGCAATAGAATTCATATTGCCCTAGGAATCCTATTAATCTAAGAATATTGTAAATTACTAGCATATTAATGTAGAAAGTGTGCCCCTTTCCCAATTTGTAGCCATAAAATATTTATGGAGTGCTGTTACATTACTGTCTACTAGCAATTAATAAATGACATGGTTACAGAGATAATGGACAAGAGCTCTTCAGAGGCCCTATTCTGAATGCCTCCATCTTCAAAGGCAAGGGGGGTGGGGCCCCTAGCGACAGGGCCTTCTCTGATTTGCCTTCCCCATAATTATTCACATGGTGCCAAACCAGCTCAGTTTTGGGCACCAGATCATGTTTCCCTTTGCCCAGGCACCTGCGGATTGTTGAAGTTGTTTAGTTTGGTTGATTTTGTTGTTTATTGTGTCTGATTTTTTCTTCATTGTTTATTATTTATAGCTGTTCTATAATTTCTCACTGCTGTTCTGAAATTGTAATTGCTACTGGATCTTTCTACTGTTTAAGCTAATGAAGTAGTTGCTGCTGATAGCTTTTTATTGTGCTAGTTTTATTGTGCTAGTTTAATTAATTGTATTGATTGCCTATAGTTACATAAGATTATTTTGTTTTAAATTATAAGCCTCACTGACACCTTTGTAGCTGAGTATGGGGGTTAATATATTTTAAATAAGTAAATTGTTTGCTGCACAAGCATGAAACACTTCTGACGCCATCTGTCCAATCTCTAAACCAAAGATCCTCCTGGCTCATCTGAGTGTATTAAAGAGTTTTAATAGTATAACGGATATTAATGACTACTTTGACCACGTGCTGTGCCCTTAATGGCCCTCCTTTAGCTTTCGTTCAATATATTTTACTACTTTTCAGATATATTACACAGGCTTACTTTTTGTGAAGGAACTCCCCAGCTGCTACTGCAACAGGTCGATGTGCAGAATACACCAAATGATAAACATTCTCACAGTCTTCATTTGACAAAGCTTCTTCACTTCCACTGGAAAAGCCAGAACACATCACTTGAACCCAAGTGCTTTTGAATCACCTTACCACTTCTTGTAATCTACTTCTTTTAGAATAGATAATACACATACACCTAATGGGTGAGCTCTTTGATGTTTATATCCTGCTCCCCAATATGGGCACCCAAAGCAATTTACACATTGTTCTCTTCTCCGCCATTTTACTCTCTCTAACAAACCTGTGAGACAGGTAACAGTGAGAGAGTAACTGGCCCAAGATCACCCAGTGTGCTTCCATGGTAGAGTCAGAATTTGATCTCCCAGATCCTTGTAAAAGACTGTAATGACTACACAATATCACTAAACTATATTTTTATGTGAATAGTATCAGCTGCTGAAATATGCTGCACAGTTAAAACTCTAAAAAATAATATTCCAAACAAAAATCTGTGGGGATACATGTCATGTAAACCAAGGAATATCCCTCAAAGTGTATTTACAAAATGAATAGATGCTTGCTTTCATAATATTTAAGTAGACATGGTTCTATTAAACAAATCACTTTCTTATTTTGATAGGTGCAGAGGAATTTAGCTAGAAGTCACTGAACGCAGAAGAGTGCTTTATAGTCAGCAGCTGCAGCACTATTAAATAGTTGGTTCATGTCAGTAATTAAGTGATGTTCATGTAGCATATCATCCTTTGAGTGAGATTCTTTTCAGATGCAACAAACTATGTCTTGTCATTGCAAGAACAAGCCTTTGGGCTTGTGTGCTCCCCCTTCTCTTGAGTGCAGCGTGGACTCCGAACGCTTTTGGGTTCACATAAGCCACTATTTGTTTTGATGTCTGAATTGCATGAGATGACCAACCATGGCAGGGCCATCTACAACTAAACTCAATGAAGGAGGAAGAGACTGGGTGCCTTTGGGTAGTGGCAATTCAAACAAACCAACACTTGAGAAAAAAAATAAAGCAAATCTGGTTATAGTAAAACACCAATCTGTGAATTAGGTGATAAGTTCATATGCCCCCACTTTTAGGAATATTTTTTCTCAACTAAATATACATGTATCTTTCTGCATTTTTTAAAAAAAGGATTAAGCAACTTTTTTTATATTTTGCCTTTTACATAAAGAATCCACCTGGAGAGCCCATTCCTCGGGGGGGGGGGCGGTTTGATGCATGGTGGCTGGGAGTGGTGCAGCTGCGTTGCTTCCTCAGAGGCTTCCCAGCCACAAACGAAATAAATAATAAGTATGAAAATAGATAATACCTGAAAATTCCCCATAGCACTGAACAGGGCCACACCAGCTATTTTCATGGCATAGCAACACCACAGCGAGAAGGTGGCGTTCCCAAGGTGAAAGAAGTTTGGAAGCTGACTGACATCAGCTATGCCCCTGGAAACAACAGCACCACCATCCCCAGTTGGTGCGGGCTTTTCCTTTCGGGATTTCCCTGCCGGCATGGCAGCACCGGGAGCAGACGACTGCGCAGCTCTGTGGCTCCCCGGTGCCACCACATTTGCCCCTGTGCCAGCATCTGTGCCACTCTACACCATGGTGAAGGAGTACAGACGCCAGTGTGGGGTCACGCCAGCTCCTGTGGAGCTTTGCCCCCCTTCAGGAATGCACTGTTAATTCCTATATTCAAGCTGAAATGTATCCCACACCTACTTCAGAAGCTGCTTTATAAAAGTTGTTAATATTTGCTTTTGTAATCCCCTATCCTGAATCGATAACTAGAAGAAACGATAACTAGAATAAAATAATGCTGGCAAAGGTAACTTATACTACCTTAAAATATACTCACTGAAGTATTAGTGTGACTAATCGAATGGCTTCTACAGCAACATCATATTCCTTATCAAGTGTCATTGATACAATGCGATCCTGAAAAGCAGACAGACCATAAACGTTTCCAGGAGAAACAGCTGAAGTTGTAAATTAGGGGGTTGGATCCAAGAAATTCCTACCACTAACTGAGGAGTCTTCCTCTGCAACTGTCCTTAGATTCATCCTATAATGTTTACACAAATCTTTCTATTACATTTGACATTGAATTTCCTCCCAAACACTTCAAATACAACAGAAGGAAAATACCTTCACAGGTCATATACCAAGTACTACATATAACTGATAGTTTTACAAACATATTCACATAAAAACAATCCTCTGCACCACACAAGGAACAGGAACCAAGCAGTCACAGGCTGAATTACACAATTAAAAGAGATAAATATGGGGATATTTGAAAATCCATGCTTTCTGCACTATTTATGTACACTTTAACAAATAGTTTCACTTCAGTCTTCTACTTGCTTTCTAGGACAGGCAAATCCTTGTAAGAAGTGAGAACCCTAATCTGGTAATGTCCATAAGGCAGATCAAGACAAAATATATGTAATTTTTAAGGCATTCATATTAACTTCCTCCTTCTAGAAGATGGGTTAAACATTGGTAGTTCAGCTACTGTTGCATTTTGATGGGGGGGGGAAACATGGTTCAAATGTCTTCCTACTCTGAAGCTTATTATGAAGCCAAGGGCTTGTCACTATGACAGTCTACCTCACTGCAAAGTTATTGTGAAGCTAGAACACTGTATTAGAGTACTATGAAAGAAGAGATGCTGTGAAGGTTACTCTAAACATATAGGAGCCATTTTCCTGTGAGTGCCTTAAGTAATATTAACAGTGCATTTCTAAGGAGAGTTACTTCAGTCTGCCCATTGAAATGAATGGGCTTAAACTGGAGTAACTCTCCTTAGGAATGCACTGTAAATTACTCAATCACCAGGGCAGGGACCAACTGGAGAGTTAATACCACAATGGGGTGTATACACACATGTACAAAGTCCATGGTAAAGGAGGGGGGGAGCACACACTATAATGCGAGCTTCACACACTATAAGATAGTTTCCTGATCAAAACAGAAAGTGGAAACAGCTAAAACAATGAAAGGTTTTTTGTTTTGTTTTTTACAAGGGAATAGGGAGAAGAGAAGAGAAAGGATCATAAAAATATTATTTTCCCTTTTAATCTAAGCTGAACGTACATTCTACATACTCATGAAGTTGTCAGGGTCCAACCCTTCTACTTCTTGGTGGCATGCTCTTGAGAACATAGTATATAAAAATACATCAAATCAATAATTAAAGTAAGACAAAAGATGTATGTGGTCTTAAAAACCATACACCTACCTTAAATCTATTCGTAAATAGCTCCAGCTTGGGAAACAACTCTCTGTTGGTGTACAAACTCTGCAAAGCTTTTAGACACTTCAATCTCACTTCACCTTGCTAAATAAAATAAACATTTTATTTATTTATTTATTTATTTACGAGTAGTACAGTCCAAAGGCACCAGAGATATAGCTATTCCTTTCAAATAATAGAAGAAAATTATCAAACTTCCTTGATATGCAAAATGTTTTATTTTACTCATTTATTAGCTGTCATTCCATCAAATGTTTGGAGTGACTTACAAGTTTTTATAGCATGATTAAAACTACTTACAAATAAATTTATACAAACAAGAGCAGAAAGAAACCAAACACTAAAATCGGGATTCAGAGAAAACCCAGCAAAGACTAAGCTAAAAACACTTTAAAAATTAAAGCTTTCTTCCTCCATGGAAATGAAAAACAACAAGGGGAATTGGCAAGCATCTCTGGGAAGCTTATTCCACAGTATCCATACGAGATGCCATTACCAAGAAAACTATTGCATTGATGGTCCACAGGTCCCTAAAATGGACCACAGGGTTTCATTTTTAGAATACGGAATAACTGTATGAGAAGATGGCATGAGAAAAATTTCTCCCAGAGATACATGTTTAATATAGCATAAAGAGCTTAGAACCACTATAAGCAGAAATAATCAAATGTAACAACTGAATATGTATGTGAAAGAAAAATGAAGAACCAGGGAAGAAAGATCTGCAAGAGATCCTCTGATTAGAACCATATTGGCAGATATCTTAAACTGTCAAATTTCAATCTCATAAATGCAGCAAAATGCCAGACTTTTTAATACTATATTATATTCATCAATACCAGAACGAATGGTATTATATTAAACGAGACTGATCATGGCAGGAGAATGCCCTTCTGAAGCCATCCAGTTCTAGCCATTCCAATATGTGCAAAATGAGAGCTATTGGTGTTAACACTGCCCTGTGCGCCAATCCTTTCAAAGTGACCCGCTTGTAAGAAGCAGAGAGAGCAGAAGTTGGGATTTAACTAAACTCTAGTCATGTGGGTCATTGTGGGAAATGGGTTGTGTCTTTTTGGAAGGGCATACTTGGGGGTATTTAGGGGTTAAGAGCAGATAACTCTTGGCAAGGTCAATTCAATTCCAAAGAATTTAAAAACAACTCAATGTACAGTTCTACACAGTAACTAACCAAGAGGTTCAAAATCACCTGCCCTTCAGACAAACAAGATTTCTTCTCAACATAACCGTTCAAGTCAAACAGAGCACTGACACTTCATACTATTACAGGAGTAACTGCTGTGTAAACAATATAAACTTAAGATCAGACTTATGGGCTGATAACAAAACTTGTTGTCTTGGAGTCTGACTGACCCCTTAATACTTCTAGTGATTTTTTTCTTTACATGCAGAAAATACCATATTGTGGTGACAGACTTCCACAGCGTCTTTGAAGGTCAATAAGACGCATACGCCTTGGTGTGCAGTGTGGTGCTTTTATTTTCCCATTCATCCCACTGTGGGCTGATCATATATCAATAATGTTCTAATAGTCATTTTAATTAGTAAAATGGGAAGGGGGGCAAGAGATTTAACAGTGGGGCACAACTGCCATATTACCCTTGGGAGTACATGAAATCTGAAGTGGTACCGGTTTACTTAAAAGGGTTTTTTAAAAAATAGCTTCAGAGGTAAAAATCAGCACACACACTTGCACAAAATCTTTAGACCAACAGTCCTGAAACCCACCAAAGCCACCACTTCTCAGCTGTTTCTCTCTCCCACTGCATCCCTTGTCAGCCAACTGGTTGTTCTTCCCCCAAGCATCTTGGCTCAAATTCCTACAGCAGACATCTGCCATTCTTCTCTCCTCTCAACTTCTGCTTCCCAAGCTTCCTATCACAGCATATTGCTGTGTGTAACAAAGGGTGGGAAATGGAATTCTCTTATTTTGAACTGCCAAGGAATGTCATTTCAATGGCTTGACATCTACCAACATTTTCCAAGTAAGTCATGCCATCCTACTCCACTGCTTCCTTTATTAACTAAACTGGCATAAATACTGGTTAGAATTACTTTCCTCTCTCTACTTCACCATCAAGTTCTGCTAGTGGAAATGCCAAAATTGGCTGAGATAGAATATGCAAAGCTTTATCTAATGTTCATTCTTAAAATGAACCGCTATGTACTTTTTTTTAAATTATGGCTGCAATTCAGAATACTCTGCCCCCCACCCCTCACTGTCTTCTACAGCCTCAGCAGAACCTGTACATATTTTAAAATCAGAAAAGGCCTATAGGCAAAACCTGGCCTGTTGAAAGGTGCATGCTGAAAAGGTGCTCTGCCATAGTCATGACTTTCTACTAATGGATAAGAACATTAGAAACGTGTTCGTATACATTTTAATTCCATCCTTTCTCTGAATAGTTCGGGACAGCATATACAGTTCTCGGCTTTTCCCTTTTAATCTCAAAACAAACTCTTACAATAGACATAGTGACTGGCTTGAAGTCACCCAGCAGGCTTCATGACAGTCTTGATTTGAAACCAAGTCCTCACTGGACCTCTAGCCACTACACCACAATGGTTCTCTGTCAGCAGTGGCAAGAGCATAAGTTTTCAGCTTTATGGCAACCAGGTTGAGAAACAACCTACGGATTGATTTTAGGCAACTTCATTAATGTCTTTTATTGCTTCCAATGCTTAGTTAAAATGAATCAAAAGGGGACCATTGGTGGCCCCTATCATGTACCCTGCCCCTTAACCTAGCAACAAAGGCATCAACAGCAAAGCTTTTACTACCACCCTCAATGAACAGCAGAGGTGCTCTGAGCACTATGTGGTATGTGCTTGTGAGAAGAGATGAGGGTGGCCATCCAATCTGATGTTCAGGTCTACAGTTGTCCACTGGGGCATATAGATACTAAGTTTTAAGAATCCACAGTTTCTACCATGGTGTAAGAGCCTCATGTTATCAGATGAGGATTATTAGCCAAAGGGTAATAACTGGGACTACCAGAGCTCTGCAGAGTAACTATCTAAATGTGCATCAAAATACATACTAAAAGACCTTCTTAGTAGTACTCAGTTATTCAGATTTGCTGCTATAGCGCCAGATACAAAGGATCACATTAAAGCATTGTGGGATCAAAACTAAATATATATTTCCGAGTCTGAATGTACTCATATTTCTGTAACAAGCTATGTTTATATACAATTATCACTACTTTACAATTTTAAAAACTGTTCCTTAGATGTTAGTGTAATGAAAAAATAGGATATAATCTGAAAGATGAAGACCTTCCACTATTACATGTTTGTTAAAATTACAAATGAAATGGTGCTAGAAACGTTTCCCTCAAATGCCATTTAAACTAACATCTACACAACAGACTGAATAATGCTCCACACTTTATTCAAGAGATGAAGGAAATAGGGTAAGACAGAAGCTTATGAATAATGTTGCACATAAATGAACCAAAATAATTCTAATGTGACTATGTGTGATTTAAACACCAAAGATATAAACACAGGAAAAGGGCATATTTTGACAGGAAAATCTATTTTACTGCAGACGACACTTACTCTGTCATGAAGCGTCCAACCCACATACTTTAAATAACTATCATTCAAGAAGGCATCACTGTACATTTTCATCCACACTCCAATTTCTTCAATACAAACAGCTCTAATCTCTGCTATAGCATCACTGTGAAAAAAGGGAGAATTCAATTAATCTACTTGCTTTATTTCAGTGCATGGTGTGCATGTGTGAATGCATACATGTAACAAAAAGCCACATCTCAAAGTTCTGTGTTATGTCCATTCTTGAGAGTGATCAAGAAACACAACCCAAGATGGAACTATGCAGACAAGACAAGGTTTGATTATTCAGGGGTTTGTTTTTTAAAAAAATACTTTTTATTGCTTTTTCTATAAAAATAATACATTTCTTATTCGGTATTCCATATAGCTTTTCTTTCCATATATTTATGAATAATAATGCATAGCTTAATGCATACCTTCATAGTCAAATACATATAATAATTTGAACTCCCCCCCACTTCCTCTAACCCATTCTTAATCAAGTCACTCCTTTATATTACTATTTGTCTATTCCTTCTAAACTAGTATATATTTATTTATAATTGTCTATTTCTTTCTAGTGTCCATGTATACTCCATAACTTAGTAACCCAATCTCTAATCTATTCAATTAGCATTAAGGATATTTAAAGATACTATTAGGATACATAATTACTCCAAAAACAAGGATAGAACTATATATTCTTTACATTATCAAGTAAGTTAAAAAACTCATTGTTATTTCCCTGCACCTCCCCTTACTCCCAACATTTCAATACCCTCCAACCCTTTATCCCTTCTTTTTGAACGACTTGCACATCTGATCTGTTTGTAGATGAAAGTAAGTCCTTGTGGTATTAACCAAGCGTATTTAATTCAATTTTTCCTCAATATCATTGTGAAATCTTTATAAGCATTTATCTTTGCGACCAAGTGGCTAGGTATATCTTTTAGCAGTATTAATGATAATCCCTCTACCAAAAGAGGACTATCATATTGGATTTGCATGATTGTATTTTTCATTCTGAGATCATAAAAGGCAATCACAATCTCTCTAGGTGTTGATTTCTGCATTTTTGGTGACAAGGGAGCTCGGTATATTTTGTCTGTTGCATAGTTTAATTTTTGTTCACTTAAATGGAAAATATCAGCAAGTGACTTTATCATAGTCTCTCTAGTATATCCATATTTTTCCGTGAGATTGCGTATTCGTAGATTGGATTCTCTCGATTTCATATCCAAAAGTGCAATCTGGTCCTTCAGAATCTCTCCTTGTGTTTGTAATTCTCCAATTTGTTTCTCATTATCCTTAGTTTCCAAGCGAATTTCCTTTTGTTCCTCCTCCACTTTTGTTATGGTTATTTCCATCTTTTTCATGTCTGTTTTTAATACCTTCACTTGGTCTTTAATTGTCTTAATCTCGTTCAAAAGGTTGTCAAGTTTCTGGTCAATTAGTTGAGTCATTTGCTTTGTTTGTTGTTGAATTTGTTTATTGAGTGTTTCAGTGTGCTGCATCAACATTTCCTCCAGTCTTTTGTAATCCATGCTTCCCTGTGGAGCTGGTTGTATAGGCGGGCAGTATTGGTGTAACACAAACCATCAAGTTTCAGGAGTCCTCTAGTTAGGCCTTTAAAGACATCTGGTTCTTCCCACAAAGTCTCCTCGTTCTCACAGTAATACGTGGCTGGAAGACTTAAAAACAAAAGTGTTTCAAATCGGAAATAGAACATCCCTCCCCCTTCCAACTCGGAATCTTCAGTTGCTGCGTACAATGTCACTCAAATCGACTGTTGTTATGTCTACCCGTGAGAAAGATTTATAATTCCTCAGTCTGGTTGGTGATTTTTCTTATTTTTATCAAATTATCTCATGGTCTTGGGTGGGGGGGTGCGTGTTTGTAGCTGGTTGAAAAAGCTCCTCAGTCTTTTTTTGATTGAAAAGCCAGCAAAAGGAGTTCTTGGCACTTACAGGTCTTGGATGTCGGGGTTTCTGTTGTTAAAATGGTTCAATAGCTGGTGTTTGGTAGAGGAGATCTGATCCTGGATCCATTAAGAGGCGCTCACGGCGGTGGTTTCTTCCTCAGCCGGGCGGGACAAGCGTCCAAACCCCCCCGAGCTTCGTTCCTGGGGGAAAGTTTGGGAGTCAAAACCGCACTCTTCGGCAGCAGGAATTTCCTGCTCCACGTTCCACCTTTTAGGAACGTGGTCGGGACACTAAAAGTGACCCGTTTTCGGAGCGTCTCCAGGTTCTCTCAAGAGCTCTTGAGAGAAGTTGTGATCAGATCAGCCATCTTGCCGGACGTTCCAGGTTTGATTATTCAGGTTTATCCCCACCTGAATGGTGTTCGCAACTAGATGGCTTTATTTTCACACATATATATGTATAGTTACCGTTTATTCCTATGGGGAAATATAAAGTGTTGTACTTGAGAACGACAGAACAGTAGGGAGAATGCCTGCATATCACTTCAACATTGGGTGATCTGCTGACAGACACTGTAATAGGGGATGTGTTCCATAACAGAAGGAACTCTAGTCTTCAATAGCTACAATCTTAAAATGACTGAGTGATATTTCTGAAGGTCTCTTTTGACTTGGGAGTATGAGCCTCAGCAGGCTGGAAAGCCAACCAGCCTCACCATCACTAAATATGAACATAAAAGTAGCCATGCTAGATCAGAACAACAATCCATCTAATCCAGCATACTGTTCCCGATACTGGTCACTCTGATGCCACAAACAAGGTTGTCGGCAGACGACCGAAGGAGGGGAAATTCTTGTTATCTCCTTTTGATCTTCTTTTCCTCCTCCTTTTTTCTGCCCTCAAGTTATGTGCATGAGCATTCTATTTTTGTTCCATTGTGGGAAATATAGTTCTTAGAACACCTGACATACAATGTGAGACATTCTGCAAACTACAGTTCCTACAATAGAAGCCAGAGATATTATGCATTTCTTCAATTAACAGGGAGGACACAGCAGCAAGAATTTTTTATCAGCAGAAGGCCCCGTCGGCATCTCGGGGTGGTGCTGCCACAGCAGTGCCAGGAGACTGGCATCAGGGCCTCCCCACCGGCGTTGGAGCCACTTACAACAGCATAAGTAGCTTTGATTTGGAAAAAAAATTAAAGCTACTTATGCTGTTGTAAGTGGCTCCAACGCCAGTGGGGAGGCCCTGATGCCAGTCTCCTGGCACTGCTGTGGCAGCACCACCCCGAGATGCCGACAGGGCCTTCTGCTGGTGTTCCAAGGGGTGTTCTGGCATCCGGGGGGGGGGCTGCCTGTAGGCAGCCTCCTGTCCCCTTTGTCCCCGGGTACACCAGTGGGGAGAAGAGCAAGGCTGCACCTTAAAGGCTTTTCTCGAACTTTCGGTGGCTGTGGAACGGCTTAGGAGTCACTGCAGCAACGCCTCCTCCCCACCGTCCCCGGCCACCGAAAACTCGGCAATGGGCTGTTAGAAACTTAGTTCTGGAAAGCTCCACCAATTTTGGCAGCTGGCTGCACCCACGGTGAGATAAAAGATATCAATGTGTATGCCTAGAGGGGAGGAGTCATGTCGTCAGCTTAGTTCTTTCTTAAAGGGATACAGCAGGTCAGAATTTAAGATTATTGCGGGGAAGAAGTGTGGGTTATTGAGACTATTAGGGATATGCATCAGAAAAAAAATCAGTATTTTTTGGATCTGGATTATGGTGAAGGCATAATTATTGGTATTCTGGTCTCCAATACTGGTTCAGTATTCGGATTCAGATTTTTTTCAAGATTTCTGAAATTTTTTGGGTCCATTATTCCCTACAGGGAATCTTTTTGGGGGGCTGGAGTGGCTGTTTTTCAAGCAAATGACACCAAAATCACAGCAGAGTTATGCTGCCTTGGTTAACAGAAAAGGTGAAGCAGGAATAGCCACCCACAGCCCTTTTCAGAAGCCTATTCTTCAGTACACAATGACTGAGGCTCATGCTGATTACCCTTTGTTTCCTTAACAATCCTTATCCAACTGTGAATGCCTGGCAAAAATTCTGACTAGCTTACAGACCTCACTCTGCTGCTTTAGATACATCGGCTCTATCGTAAAACCAAGGTGGAATTTTAGTACTCAAGCCCTCTTGAAGGTAACAAATATAAAGCAGAATTCTCTCAATCGTCATTTAGAAATCTAGGAAGGGATGAAATGATGTGTCAGCAATAACACTAGACATGGTTAAGACTAAATTTGACTCCCACCTAGCTTTTAAACTAGCTGCAAACAATGATTAAGAATACTGGTTCACTGGAACTGAACTACTGAAATTGGCTCATTGTATATTTACCATGAATGCCTTAATTGTAATTGCCATGAATATTCCTTAATTGTAATTGTGGTGATTGAAGAGGTTTGTTCTGTGTAATCCTGCAATCCGTTTCTGGTCTCATAATCACAGTTAGGAGAGTCAAAGCATTCTCTGTGCACAACAATTCTTCGAGGGCCATCTTCCTTGCAAGTAAGTCTCATTTTATTCAATGAGCTTACTCCCAGGATTGTTTTCTTAAGATTGGATTTTTTTCGCTAAACCGTTGTTTGCCAGGACCTCCCTAGAGTTGCATGAGAAGCATACATTATGCAAGTGGCTAACTTTAGGCACAGCTTCTTCAGTTGGATGTGATTGTGAATGTGGCTCTCCATGAGCCACAGAGTGAGTACCAATGAGTTAACATAATGAAAATGCGCAAACCATAATTTCCTTCAACTCAACAAGCACTTTCATAACACTCTCATTACTAGTAATTAGGCTGGTCTAAAGTTTGTTAGCAGTTTGACAACTCTCTTTTCAACTGTTCTGTTAATTGCTCTGGGAGCAGTTTGTCTGACTGACTGAATGCTGCTTCATTAAGTGTGCATATAATTAAATAGCTTCAGGCTTTTTCACAGAACTTATGATGATGAAATGTATTCAAATCCATGAAAGCTAATACTACAATAAATTTGTCAGCCTATTGAAGCAAAAACAAAAGGAGTCTTGTGGCACCTTAAAGATAAACCTGGATACCCTACTGAAATTTGTATGCCTAATTTTTGTACCTCAAGTATTTTGCTTTGCTTATAAAGTCATTTAAAGTAGCATCTATAGAGCACCTTAGAAAGCCATTGATCCAGCACAACACACATTAAAGAAACTTGGCAGGAACAGTTACCGTTAATGAGAAACAATGTTGTCATTTTAAATGATGAAGCAGAAGATCATTGCTCAGTTCATTTCATGCCTTTTCTTTACTTACCGATATCTATGGACAAATATACCCTTGAAAATAGAATTCATCATATTTTCAATTTCATCTTGATTTTCTTGTAGCTGTAATAAAAGTTAAAGTCTGAAATACTGTTGACATAATAATTTTCAGTGTCACATTTTCAGATACTTTTCTCCTAAATATACTTCAGTTAGGTTTAATATTTCCTTTTCTAAAACTACATCTAAAGTATGTATTTTCACAGTAAATGTTAATTTACCTTTTGATATCACAAGGTCAACTCATTTCATTAAAGATATAGTTGCTACACACTGATTTCATACCAAAAACTTATACTGCAATTACACAGATCATACCAAGTTATTCTGTGGTTATTCAAAAAAGATAGTAAACATTTAGACTGAACATCACTACATAGCAGCTTTATGTTTATCAATATTACAGATAATCTGGGTTTATTCTGTGTCTTATGCTTTCGGAGAGTGGCATTTCCCTCATTTACACATTAAACTATAACTTAAAGATGGATTATCATAGCAGTTCTGCTTAGGACTGATTGTACTGAAGGGATAAAGTAAAATTTGTTGCTGTTTTATTTTAGAAAAGGACTTTTGTGACCTTTTAATCTGATAACATAAACAAAATGTGAAATTGATTAGAATGTAGGTGGGGTTTGGGGGGCTTTTTAAGGGAAAATACAAATGGTTGATTTAGTTTCTGTTGTCTCAATTCAAGAGTTACTACTATTTATTTATCTGAAAGTGATTTTCAAACAGTGGTCCCCAGGGCACTCTCAGGCCATCTAAGGCCACAACAGTGGTAGTGGTAATGGTTTGAAATTTCCACTTTATGATGAAAAGGCAACCACTTTATTAGTTTAGAACCATATTTAGGCAATTATTTACAGCTACAGAATGAAATGCAGTAGAACAGTTTTAAATATACTTTTGCATGATGTCCATAAGGTGAGAACTTTTGGTGATCTGAAAAGAGAAACTACAATACAATACAATTGTAGAAGCCACGGATTTAAAATTACCAAGACTAGCTCCAGCAATTAATAAAGCCAGGGGCACTGATGTCAGGATAGAAATATTACACCCTGCTCAGTGATTTCTTAAGTAATCAGCAACACTGATTTTATTTCACTGGTCAGTTTAGTTCAAAATGCCTGATTTGAAGTTGAAATTGGTGAGGTTTCAACCAAATTTCTAGCTATTGTTCTGCAGTAGATTTTCTAGAACTTTCAATTATGTTAGTAATGCCTGATGGAAAGCTGCATAAGATTTCAGCAGCTAATGTAATACATCTAATCCTGGCATATGAGAATCCAGATGACTGTGAAGAAGAATTGGTACAGGATCTCAATTATCAAGTAGAGGTAAAGCAAACCTAGTTTGCTTTACCTCTACTTGATTATTGAGATCCTATACCACATCTCCTTTGCAGTCATCTGGATTCTCATATGCCAAGATTCGGTCATCTTCGTAAGTCAGAATGTAGGTCCATTACCCCTCTAAGAAATAACCAAAAAACGGAAAACAGGTTTGCTCCAGTAATGTTGAGTCAACAGTAAAACAGGTACAAAATAAAACCTTTGCCTATTCAGAGTGATTAATGTATATGCCTAATCTTGACAAATCTTAGTTGCTTACAAATAAGACGCCATCCAATACATGCCTTTGGGAATGTCTGTGTATAACTTTCCTTCCTTAAACATTTTATGTTCTTTTTCACAGCACAGAATTTAATGCATTTATATTTTTTACTTCTATTCCACCCCCACCAACCAAGCAAAACACAGGGAGCTAACAACAGCCATTAAAAATAATATAAATTCAGTATATAATTTAAAACCAATCAGCGGTTAACATATGGCATATTAAAATCCCACTGTTATTTCACCCTGCTCTAATAAGCCCAAAAGCATCTACAAAAAACAGGAGGGGGCTGGAGGGGGAAACAGAGGGGGGTTCCCTAAAGTGCCAGTGTGCTTTGCAGAGCACCCACAAAGTCCTCAACCATATGCCTGTCAGAGTATCTCTTTCTTGCAGGCCATGAGGAACTGAGAAAGGTCCCTCAGGGCCCTGGTCTCCTCAGACAGAGTTCCACCAGGCTGGGGCCACGACCAAAACTGCCCTGTCCCTGGCTGAGGACAAATGGACTATTCTTGGGCCAGGGACCACCAGTAGGTTTTGAGAACTAGAGTGCAACATAGTGGGAGAGGCGGTCCAGCAGGTATGATGGTCCTAGACTGTTTAGAGCTTTAAAGGTTTAAACCAGCACCTTGAACCTAATCCGGAAGCGAATCTGCAGCCACTGCAGCTGCCAGAGAATAGGTTGAATAGAGGCTCTCCAAGGGGACCTAGTTAGGACCCACACAGCTGCATTCTGTACTAGTTGAAGCTTCTGGAGCAGTCTCAAGAGCAACCCTACGCAGAGCCAGTTACAGTAATCAAGTCTAGAGGTGACCGAATGGAGTATTGCTCCTAACTCATAATAAGTTAGACACAGCAAGTATTTGAGAGTTTATTCAAATGTTTTTCCCCTTACTAAATAAACACATTGCATGCAAAATTCACACAACAATCCTGTCCCATATTTATCGTTTCTGTCCACTTTCAGCAAGAGTTATAGGAATACCCCATAACTGTAATTTTGTCAGATAACAATCTTCTTCAGTAAGATTATGCTTCTCTTTCTTTAAAATAGAACTAGCTTTATGTAATCAATATTCTTCTGCTATTTTCTATAAAGTATACTGCATAACTAGGAGGGCAACTTTGACCTACTGACTTACCTCTTTCCGTTTCTGAAGGAGCAGCTCCAGTCTTTCATTGGCTCTTTTACCAATCATTTTGTTCCTCTCAGCTTCATACTGCCTCTGTGTATTATCCTGATGAATACTCAGGTTTAAGGCAACATTCACAAGAGCAGTCATAAGCTTCATAGCTGGGGAAAATGTAAAAGAAAGATTTCAGGTATTTAATACCTGAAATCAGCTGAAATTTAAGGTGTCCTTTGTTTCCATGTTTACCAAACACTTTATGATCTGGCCAATAGTTCTTTTTTCCTACATTCAACTTGAACTCCTACAGGACTCTTACAGGAGAAAATGAAAGGGCTTCATTTGGGGGGGGGGACATCACTGAAGTGAGGGGAAAGCATGCCCCTGGCCCAGAACTTTATTACAGCAAAAGCATACAAGAAATCTATGAGATGGAGAAACTGTTCACATAGACTAATCTCAGTGTATTAAAGTACAGTGAAGCTGAATAATTCTGAAAGCCAGCCATCTTCAGAGGCCTTTCTTTGGGTGCCCTTACCATCTGAGATTAGATGGGTGCAAATCCAAAAAAGGACCTTCTCAGTAACGGAATCAGAATCATGGAATTCCCTCCTCAAGGAGATTTGTCTGTCACCCTTGATCACACCAGTAATGAAGATCTATCTGTTTCATTGGGCATTCCCTCACTGACTCTCCTTCATGTCTATGTGCTTTGTTTAATAGTTTTTTAAAGAAGTATTTTTAAAAGCTTGTTTTAATAGTTTCGATGGTTTGCTGCCTTGGGGACCCTAAGTTGGTTGGAAAGGTGGCATAAAATAAATAAATAAATAAATTTGACATTTACTTACCAGCAAGCGTACTGGTATGCCTGAAAGCCCGGACCTGTGAATCTGACAACCCAGTCAGAAGTGAGATCACGGTGTCCATCATATATTCATCATAAATGATGCTGTATTGACACTGTCGTATCAGAACTCCTATGAATTCACAAAAGTTTGATCGAAATTTTTTCCACTGTGGCCCAGGCATGGTAAGTGGGTAATCGCCACTATCCTAAGACAGACAAAATGCACATACTACAATTAACATATATTCAGATTTCAGCTTTGTGGAATGATGTTGAAGAGTGCCCAACTATGAAGTCTTCGCAATTATTTATTTCCTTGCATCTAGTTAATATAGCTGACCAGAAGTGGTGAAAGAGACATTTTCAGTTCAATAAGGTCACAGAGCATTCCTTGGTTACCATACTACACTACCTTTTTGCATTCAATTTTTTGTGTGCAGTGACTGGCATTTCTTAGATGCTTCGTTTCCTTATAAAATGGCTATGTGAAATGGAATGCTATCTGTTCTTGTTTTGAGGAAAATAGACTGCAGGAGTTCCACACTGTAACAGATCTAATGAACAAATGCTTCTAGATTGAGAATTTTACCCAAGATTGAATTAAGGAGTTAAAAGGATCAGGTAGTAGGTAACATGAAAGACCTCTCCCTGAGACCCTGGAGAGCCACAGTCAGAGTACTGAACAACAACACTGATGGATTAATGGTCTGATTCATTATAGGGCAGCTCCATGTGTTCATACGACCCCTTTCCACAGATCATGAAGGAGGGAACTAAAGAAAAAAAGGGTTGGACAAGTAAGCAGCCACTCAGCATGACAGAGTGGGTCATGTCAAGCCCTATACAAGTTTCCAAATGGAATACACACACACACACGATAAAGAATCTAAGTCAGTCTGATTATGAGTTGTGGATTCTGGAATGTATAAGTGTGGTAAAAAAGGAAGGTATTTATTCCAATTCAGCAAAAGTGCACTGAGAGAACTTTGTTCTCTTTGTTGTTTGAAGTTACATTTATATGTTTGTCCTTGAGACCAAATATTTCTGATTTTCTAACAGCATATATTGTTCTAGTCATTTGAAATTTAGACTGTTCATACTTTTTCCTTATGATGGATAGTTGCTCTGGAATGTTTTTCTAACTATTAATGTAAAGAGTAGAAACTAAAGAGAACTTGGTAAGTTAATCAGTGGCAGCCCACTACTTCTTCCAAGTAATGCCTGAACATTTCCTTCCAAATTTTATATTCCTTCAAATTCTCCACATGCATGATCAAGCGACTGTCCCACTGATTTTAAAGGAGAGTTAAACACATGTTTAAATCTCTACTAATGAAATCGAAGGACTTTAAGTAAAATACTGTTAAATTTGGCTAGACCACACCACTAGTTAGCAGCTACGTAACTATTCATATCTAAGCTTCCTCTCAATTATTACCCACAAGTATAAATGATTAACTTATTCTCTCAACCAACACCATTCCTTAAACAGGATAAAGGTCATCAGGTTACAGCTCTCTGCTCTGAAGAATGCTCAACACTTTTTAACCTAACAGCTCAAAATATTCCTTAATTTTTTATACCATACCTCATCAAATTCTTCAGTCATTTTCCTGATGATTTCTGCATTTTGCATGTTCCTAAACATTTCAATTCGTACAGTGCCTGTGATAAAACCAGTAAGTGTTATTCATAAAATATGACTATACATGCATTTTGTTCAATTTAAAGATTATAATATATTTTGAACCACATATTAAGCCACAGACAACACGGGGCTTTAGAATACTCAAGTCCTCAATAATGGTATGATAGTATGTGCGGAAGTGTATCAGATTCCATGTCCACTCTCCAATTTATGTCAAGTAGCCAACAGCAAAACAGTATTCCTGCTATATGCTCAAAAAAGACAGGCTGTGCCTTCTTACACAGAACAGTAAGGCAGAACTTAAGTTTCAAGAAAACGGCACTCCCCTTTCTTGATGCTGACTGGGAGAAAATAAATTGTAACAAAGAATCCCAAACAGTTCAAAAAGCGCAAAGAAACTTTGTAACTGACTACTTGATTCCCTCCAAATGTTGTATTTAAGCCATAAATAAAAGTTAAATCCTTGTTTATTTAACCCTATGGGCTGGATGTATATGGTCACAGGGAACAAAAAAAGGGACACATGCACACAAAGATTTCTATCTATCTGTCTACCTACCTACCTACCTACCTACCTATAGGATATGAATAAATGGTAGCAGTGTGTGACTGAAGCAGTGTTCAAGTCCCAACCCCAACAGCTCTGTGAAGTGTTTGAGTGAGGGGTGATTGTTAAAGGAGACTGGGCTACCTAGTCTGGTGGTGCCTCTGTGACTCAGAAGGACCTTATGTGTGAAAGTGACAGGGCTCTATCTATATTTTAAAGAAGACAAGGGGGGTAGGTGAACTGTGGCTGCTTTGACCTTGTGTGACAGATGTTGTGGAGGGTCTGTAAGAGAGAACAGGAGCCACAATGGTCAATTTGACCTCTGTTAATGGGGTGGAAGGTTCTACTCATATGTTCTGGAAATGGAGGTCATCTTCATACCAGTGAGATATTAATGAAGATTTTTTTAAAATAGGTATGTACTGTTGTCAGATATTCCTAGCACATTTTAGAATAGGGTATACACTGCAATTTCCCTGTAAGAAGCTGAAATTATAAATGTATGCAAGAAGTGGCAAAAAAGCAAGACCTATACTAAAAAATAATGTTAATAGCTCAACATGCACTCCTTATAACCAAAAGAACAATTTTAGCAGGTTCTGCTACATGCCTGGCATACCACCCTATCCCAAAACATGAAAAGCTCCCTCCAATTCATGTTACTGCAGAAAGATGTCCCAACAATAATTTTATTTATTATGGAGGATTATTGCAGATTAAGTGAAGATCATCTCTTAAACTGTATTTAAGACAAGAACTTTTTAACTAACTAAATGATTATCCATAAGATTATCCTTTGAAGTTTTGGGATGGGTGGGTAGAATGATTCTGTATAGAGTGACTCTGCCAAGCAAAACATATAGGCTTGGATTCAGCAGACAGAGAATATCCACAGCTGGATGAGAGGAGTGATTTTTTTCAACTCTTCCCTCTCTGCTACAGCCCCCCAACTCCCCTACATTTTGTTCCCCTGTTCCCCAGGAACAGCATTTAAGGAGCATTTTGCACTGCAGAGGGAGAGAGGAGGAGAGAAAGTCACACTATGCTGATGAAAATCTTTTCCACAGCAGATATTTCTGTTGGATCGAAGCCATAATAAGATGTCCACCTCCTTGACTAAGAACGTAAATTTGTGCTAAACTGTTACTTTTTTGTACATACTGACTAAATTACTAACCACTAATTTAAAGGGACAGCATATAAGCAGATTTCCATGTTACAATATTTTTCCATGTTATGGAGAATATGCCCTAAGCAATTCCATTGATTTCCTAGTTGAAAACATTATTCATGACATTGTTAATTTTATTGCAGTGTTTGCGTTAACTTTCTGCTATTTTTAACAATGAGAAGAGCAGACATGGAAACATAACAGTGTAATAAAACATGCATTTCTCCATATTTTCCTCTACACCTCAAAATATGAGAATTATCTTTTGTAACCTGAAAGGTTACAAACAACTCTGAACAGACCAAGTATCTATCGCCAACACAACTAGTAAGGGCTGGTTCACACCCTTTATCTTGTTCATGCAGGCAATCTCATCCTTTCTCAGTATGAGTTTTATAGAAACATCTGGTAAATTCAGATTTTTTTTTCCTTCACAAAACTGTAATCTCACTATGAACTAGGTAGCTTAAAAGCTCTCAGACTATCGTGTTAAACGTTAAGATCAGTACAAGCAAAACAGCTGGCTTACCTGTTAACTTGTTCTTTGAGGAGTCATCTCCATAGTCACACTGATGGTCCTTCTGCCTGCACAGAGCCATGATTTGGAAGCTTCTAGAGATAACTGTTATGCACAGAGATCTCCTTCCCCCCAGGCTCCAGCTTGGACTGGGTACACCCTGAATAGGAAGAGCTGTGCCATCCTGCTCAGTTCATCCCAAATAATATGAATACAAAGCTCTAAGCAGACACAAAGCCAAGCTGTAATGTACAGAGACCACAAAGAAGTAACTAAGAGCCCATTCCTGAGTGGGTGGTTTCATGGCGCAGCAAGCCGAAAAAAGAAAAATGAGGTTTTTTTAAAACCCTGTGGAACACCCCATATAGTTCCATGGGGTTGTGCCACAATTGTGAAGGCATATCTCTACCCCTGCAAAATGGTGCTTTTTGAGTCTGAAAGGAGTTAGGACAGTCATGTCCAAAGTCCGGCCCGGGGGCCAATTGCGGCCCCTGGGCCGGTTTAATACGCCCCCCCAGCCTGTTTTGCAGGGAGAGAAAAGGGGGCGCGCGGGGGCTGCGCGTGTGCTTTGCATCCCCGACCGAGGGGGCGACGCTTGGGTGGAGGGTCTCCTCGATTGGCTGTCTCAGCCCCACCCCCGGAATGAAGGCCAGCGAGTCTGAAACCCTAGAGAGGCCACTTCCTTCCTACCCAGAGCCTGTGCGTGGGGACACGGCCTTTGTTGTTCTGAAGCATGGAAAAGCAGCAGCAGTTCCTCCCAAGTGGGTCAAGGGGGATCCTGAGGATGGGTTGTGGGGGACTCGAGGGTGGGAAAGGTGGCGGGGGGGGGAAGGGAAATGCAAGGGAGGTCAGAGGCTGGCCCAATCCGGGAGAGGAAAGACCCCCCCCCACACACACACACACAAACACCGAAAAGCCTGGGAGTGTTCATTCCAGAGGTCAAAGCCCCGAGCAGAGAGCAAAGAGGTCAGAAGGAAAAAAGAAGGGAAGAGTTGGTTTTTATATGCCCACTTTCTCTACCACTTAAGGGTGGCTTACAATCGCCCTCCCCTTCCCCTCCCCACAACAGATACCCTGTGAGGTAGGTAAGGCTAAGAGAGCTGTGACTAGCCCAAGGTCTCCCAGCTGGCTTCGTGTGTAGGAGCGGGAGAAACAAATCCAGCTCACCAGATTAGCCTCCACCGTTCATGTGGAGGAGTGGGGGAATCAGACCCGGTTCTCCAGATCAGACTCCACCTCTCCAAACCACTACACCACACTGGCTCTCATGGGGAGAAAAACTCCACATTCCTCCCTGCACGGGAGATGTCAGAGTGTTTGAATCTTGGACTCCATGAGAATGAAAACCAGTTTATTTCCTGGCTCAGATGAGAGGAGGACAGAATACCCCCGGCATGGTTGAAGGGAGAGAGTTGACAGTCCCAGAGAGGCACATGAGTGGGGAGGGGAAGGGGGGAGGAAGAGTTCCTGCTCCCTCCCTACAGAAGGAAGGTTGGAGATTTAGAAGCTGGTGGGCGTCCAGTGAGCTGAAAGGGGCTTTGGGGAAAGGAAGGAATGTAGCCATGGTTTTTGTGGTGCAGTCTGTGGTTATGGGCATAATAAGTATGCTGTTTGCAATAAACTTTGCATAAAATAGTTAATTTGCATTTAATTAATTTAAATTAAGAATGTCAGGCAAAATAGTCGGCCCTCATGAATGTTCACTTCATCAAATCTGGCTCTCTTTGAAAAAGGTTTGGACACCCCTGAGTTAGGAAGTTATCTAAAGGCAGCTTCGCCACTGGGCACGCCCCTGGACTGCCCCCAGGACACCCAAGTGGGGAGATACGCCAGGGAAATGCTGGCAGGAGGCTGCACTCAAGTCTGAGAGCTGTGTTGTCGCTGCGGTCCAGCTGGGCCAGCATAAGTCGCCCTATGCTGGCGTCTGTGCCACTTTGCACAGAACAAGTGGCACCGATGCTGGCGTAGGGGTCACACCAGCTCCTATGGGCATTCAGCCCCCCTTTTAGGAATGGTCTGCCCCTCACCAAAAACAGACAAAAACTAGCTGAAAGAAAAATCAAAGCTGAAGTAGACAAAAGAGAATAGAGTGGGAAGGCGCAGCCTCTTTCTCTCTGGGTATGCTCTGTCCAAGTTGGAGCCCTGTTGGGAAGAGATCTCTGCACCTAAAAGCTAGGTCTAGAAGTTTCCAAATTGTAGCTCTGAGCAGACACAAAGCCACACTGTGATGTACAGAGATCACAAAGAAGTAACATTAAAAAAAATCAGGAAGTAAACCATATCAAAGCTTCTTCCTACAAATCGTTAATCCTTCTATCAGGAATTTTTTTGGCTTCTCAAATATATCCAGTTTTCTGTTTCCATAAAGTTAAATATTCTCCTTGACTAGGCAATTATGTTATTTACTGCCTGGCAATTTGCCCAGTATGTCTACATTTACCCGAAGCAAGACAGTAGCCTCAGAATCAAAACTGCTATTCATAAAGACGCAGAGGCTCTGGTTACCTGAAGAAGGAGGATAAACTGGGGGCAAAAAACTAGCAACAGTTTTATAGCAATCATCAATACAAAACAAGTCCTTCCGGTCCACTTATTATGTTAGTTTCAGGGTATGAATTAACTGTCACCTTTCTGAAGCTAAACATATTGGCCCTGAGCCAGCCAACAACCTACTGCACACAGTAGGGGCTGCAATCTCACAGCTGGGTGCTTTTGCTTACTTTGGCAATCAAGCAGACAAGTCACATTTGAAACTGCCCCATGTTTAAAAGTGCAGGTTTGTGGTTTGGCAAAGGACTGTTTGAATCAAAATTAAAACAAAAGATTTGACTGTGTGCACAGATCTATAAACTGAAACTATTATTTGAATTATACGACAATTAAAAGTTGTTGCAGTTTAGCGATGTCATCAATGACCCAGCTGCATTTAAGTTTATAACATTCCCCAAAACTTGCATTTCTGACACAAAAGTGAAACACAGTAATGTGTCACCATACTTAAACTTTAAACACAATTTCAAAACCCTACTGAAAACACATCTATGTGGCAGAAGGCATTACTTTTTTTCAAATATAAATCTTACCTACAGGTTTAGACCTTTTTCATTTACATCTTACTATATTCAAGTTTCCTGATAAAGTGTTTTTGAAACTATTTCATAAGGATCAACTGCCATCCTGTTGTGATTCTTTTGACTGCCGTTGTGTTAAGCTGCCTAGTAGTTCTTTCCTATAACTTAAGCAAGCATATAATTTTGCTGAACAATGCATGAGACTGACTGATGTAGTTGGAATTAAATCTATTCTATTTAAAATACTGGGACAAATGCCCTTGAAGATTATCCTTCAAAGTAGTTTTTGCTATATACTATTTTTATGACTGGATACCATTAATTAGCATTTTAGATAACTATGATGTAAAATAATGAGGTTTAGGAGCTTTTACAAAGCTTGTTTTTTATCTGCAATTCAGACTAAAAACAGCAGCATAGCCTCTTCTGGTCAGTTCTATCGCCATTCTAATTTTATTTCAAACAAATTTTACCTACCGTATTGTCCGGCGTATAAAACGACTGGGCTTATAAGACGACCCCCAACGTTTCCAGTTAAAATATAGAGTTTGGGATATACTCCTTCGCAGCCGAGGCCCGCCCCTCGCGCGCTCCCCTGCCGCCCCCCTTCGCTCGCCTTTTGCACAAGGGCCGAGAGCCGAGCCGGGGGGAGGCGGCGCCTGTTCCTGGAAGAGCCCCGCCTGGGGAGTTGGTCACATTCTTGGCCGCGCTGTAAGAGCGGAGCCAGACGCACCAATGCGCAGGCGGGGAGGGAGGTGGGGAGGGAGGTAGGCGGGGGTGCCGAGGAGGAGGAGGAGGAGCGCGCAGCCCGCCCGCATTCGCTCAGCCCCGAACCATCCTCAGTCTGGGCTGGAGCGCGGCATGGCTGCAGTCGTGACGCCGGAGTGGGTGGGCAGGAGCCAGGAGGTGGAGAAGGACGCGGGGAGAGCGACCGCCCCAGCCCCGGCCAGCCGGCCAGCCAGCCAGCCTGCCTTGCCTAGGACTTCCCTCCGTGTGCCCCGGCGCGCCTGGCTCCGACTCCCAGCCGGGCAGCGAGCGCCCTCGCTGGGCTCGCCTCCCCTCCCTCCTCCGGCGGACATGGACAGAGCGGATGCGGCTCTCCAGGCAGATTCTCCAGTCCGGCTCGGAAGTTTCAGCATCCGCCCTATAAGACGACACCCGGCGTATAAGACGACCCCCAACTTTTGAGAAGATTTTCCTGGGTTAAAAAGTCGTCTTATACGCCGGACAATACGGTACATTATCTGCTAAAAGCAGTATGACTCCAAGATTAGAATAAGAATCTACTTGCAACAATATGTGAAAATACACTTTTTTATATTGGATAAAAAAGCTATTCAGCCTTAGAACAAATAATTCCTATTAACACTGGATTAAAAAGCTACTCTTCCTTAGAACAAATAATTCCTATGGAACAAATAATTTATTTGAAGACTCATGTTTCTTTTGAACCTTTACAGTTCATATACTTTGTTCCCCAACCGTAACATTAATTTTCTTTGCCATTCTGCTTCACATGCCAATAAAGCCAGGTATTAAGGCATATTACATTTTGTACCAATATTGTTTTACATCTCTAATTTAGAGCCTCTGACTTCTCCAAAACGATTACTTAGGACCATCTCAGATAGTTACAATCTTTCACTCCTTAGGTGAGGCCTGGATTCTCCCCGAGTCTCTCAACTGCTTTCTATGAAGTCTAGGCCTTCTGACAGACTGAACCACCTCGACCACTTTAAATAAGAATTAGGAACGTCTAAACGACAAATTAAGCTCTGGAATATGCCATGACCATTACTATCACAGTTGATCTTTAGGCACTTGAAAATATCAATTCTTCTAATTTTGAAAAGTAACATCTCTAAATGGGCCACAAGAACATTAAGGGACGTGGCAACACTAAGTTCAGGTTAAGTATAACTGACTAGTTAAATTCTCGTAAATTTGTTTTGCTTTACAATGATTAAATGTTATTTGCTCCACGAAGTCTTGGGAAATACCAACATACAATAATTTATCTATTTGGGTTGAGGTCTAGCCCTTTTCCACAGACCCCACTCCCCTTCCACAACATATCAGAAGATACACCATAACAAACTTCAAACAGTTCTGTTAATAATCTCTATCATTTATTAGTACCTCGGCATCCTGAACACTGGATAAAAAAGTTGATTAAATCCAGAAGTGCTATGTCTCTGTCTTGTTTATATGATTCAATCCAGTCATCCACCACAGCCTGTCAATAAAAGAGAAGGGATATTAAAACAATCTTTTCAGATTGTTGTACAGACAGAATGTACAATACTTTCTACAACAAACTCAAAAGGCTTTCTGTGATATTGTATTTTGTATAAACAGTATCCCTAACAAGCTTTATGGAAGAAGCACATTGACTGCTCTTTGTGCATGTGTGACAAGTTCATCTTACACAATGAATTTCACAGAGATCAAAACTGTGCAGTGTTCCAATGAAAATTTTAAAACTATTCTGTAGAATTCAGTCAGCTGTTATTTCAAAAATCAAAGCAAGCCATCTTTCAGTAAATGCCTATAACTGCTATACTTATAATTTAAGCATTCCATTAAATGCTAGCATCACAACGTTTGACATTTATATCTGGTGCATAAATGGGGGAATAAAGTCCATTGAGTAAATAGTAGGATTACCTACTATGGTTTACAATTAGTAAACAGATAAAGAGTCATGAATAACTGTAACACAGGGGCAAGTCATCTGACACTTGCTTCATAGGCTGCTGCCTCCCACCCATTCCCTGATAGAGGAACTGAGAAGGGAGAAGAATCAGAGCTGAGAGAAGACAGACCTCCTGGGCAGCCTGGGTTTTGTCTGTACAGCTGAGGCTCTAGTGTGGGGGCAGATCATCCATCAGTAGGAGCACTCACTCTGTCAGCTGCTGCCTCGTACCTGTTCTCCATTAGGGCTGAGTGCCATCGCTCCATACAAAAGTTGGGATGGCAGAAGAAGCAAAGATGACAAGTGGTAGACCTTCCACCAGCCCAGGTTCAAAGCTGCCCACCATACAACTGAGGCAGCAGCTCAACAACTGCACCAAATGCAATTGCTAAGTGTACTTGGCGAAGCACAAATGTACACATGTAAGATGAGCATCTGGAATACTTTGCTCCCTGTCCCACCTACCTACTTGTAAAAGCTACCAGTGATCATCTTTCTTTCAAACAGCAAGCGAATGAAAAACTGAATTTGGACATTCATTAAAGAAGCTAACAAATCTTTATTATAAGATGGTATTGATAAACTGACACTCTCTTTTGACTGTATAGGCTCACTTATAAGAGTCTTTAGACTTTTCAGGAAACTGGCATTCAAAAGAGAATTCTACTAAGAATTGCTTAAAAGTCCTGAATTTCTGACACTAGTAAGTATTTATGTCCCCAGTAAATCAGTAAAGACCATTTTAGAGACTTATTCACTCATTTCCACTCATTTGCAGAAGATGAGATGGTAAATGGAAGTCTTTCAAAGGACTTTTTGACACAAACTTGGATAGATACAATTTTTTATCTAAAACCTACAAATGTTACCCACAAAAGTGCATGAGGAGATTGAATACTTCCAACTATGTGATATAGGGACATTTCTTAATCCTTTTAAGGACCTCTCATTATATTCAAATGTTCATGATAGTTATATTTTAAATTCCCCTGCTAAATGCTAAAAAACTTATTTTGGAAAATAATTAAACAGAAGGGTTCAGTTCAGTAGATTAAAAATATATTAGAATTTTTCTGCTGTAAAGTTATACTAGATGTGTCATGACAGACCAATCAGGATTCTTGCAAGGCATTTATACAAGAATTTCCTATTCAGCTTTCAGCTCAGAATAAGAAATGTGCGTTTTGTTCAAAGTTAAAATAGATGGACAAAATATTATAATTCTTTCAGATATTTCAAATATCACCCTGAGGAAAAGGAAAGAATTGCAATTCCTAGTAAGAAGACTGGATAAGAAAATTTAGCTTCCAAGTGGGGGTTCCCATTTAAGCTATTAGTGCAATATAAAGAAACCATTGGTTCCTTTGCAAAATTGGTTTCTGATGCAAAATTGGTTTCTGATGCAAAAAGGTTTTTGGATTTATTGGATTCAATGAATTCAAGAGGAAGTCTCGGGTGAAGCCCCAAATGAGACACAATTAGAGGGGGAGACGACAGAGAGAACCAGTAGAAGAGACTCAGTAGTTTTAAAATATAGTGTGGGTTTACTGAAAACTAAATAAACAATGTCTGCTTTAAAGATCACCTTGGTAAATGTGAATGGATTAAATAATCAATATAAGAAGAAACTTTTCCAAACTTTGCAGAAAGATAATCCGGACATTTTGTGCTTCCAGGAAACAAACTTGGAAGTAGGATAATGAAATACATTTAAGAAGTGTATTCAGATGTCAGATATATCATTCTGTGACAAATAATAAAACATGTGGGAAAATGATTGTATTTAACAATAAACTGGGAGTTGAAATAACAGCAATTAAACAAGATAAGGAAGGTACATACTTGTTTTTGAAAGGGAGAATTCTAGATTGGAAGTTCACCATAGGAGGTTTATACATCCTAAATAAGGGTCAGAAACCATTCTTTAAACAATTGATAAAAAAGATATCAGACTGGATGGAAGGAGATTTAATAATAGCTGGAGTCTTAAATGGAGTAATGGATTGGTCAATGGATACATCTCCGGCCACAGCTTTTCATAATAAAATTCCTAGGTTGTCTAGGGATTGGTTGAAATTACGTAATTTAGTAGACATCTATAAGCAGGAGTTTCCTATACAAAGAGATTATACTTTTCTTTCCCATCAGCACAACTCATTCTCAAAAATAGATTACATTCTTTGGGGGCAAACACGGTTAGAAATACTTTATATCAAACAGGATTTCTGAAAGGAAGATCTATCTTTTAGAATGTCAGGAGAGTTATTAATCTTATTGATCTGGTAGTATTCAGCCGTGTCCTACATTATTTTACTTTATAGACTCAGAGAAAGTATTTGACTGTATCGAATGGAACTATTTACAGGAAGTTTCGAAGGGCTTTGGTCTGGGGGGAAATTTCTTAAGTGGGTCAGTCTGATTTATTCTAACCCCATGACATGAGTCATGGTTTAATGATTCAAACATTTGGATTTGTACAGCATGGCTCACCTTGCTAATGAACAAGATAACTGCAATTAAAACAGCATGGGATGGGCAAAGGAGAATACAAAAACTTGTTAACATTTGGCAGCCATTTATTATTTACTGGAATAAAATTAAGCTGGATGAAAATGTGAGGGAAGAAATCCTGAGACGTATTTAAAAATGGACTAGAAACTATTTTGAAGTGCATTTATAGTTAAGATATATTTACAATGTACTTTGCATTGTGTATATTAGAAAGTATTCTTGTAAATTGCACTCTAGTTGACTATAATAAAGAACAAATAATAAAAAGTTTAGAAAAGGCTGAAGGCAAATTAACTGACTATTGATGAACTAGAAATGGAATACTCTCTCTAGAAACAGCAAAGCAACAGCTTCAAGTTTATAGAAATCAAAGTTGTTAAAGACTAATGAGGAAAGTCAAGTTGTTTTTCAAACAGCTGTTCTTGGAAACAAATAACAAAGCAGATAGATTTTTAGTGTACTACCTTTCTAAATCCAGAAAACTCAAACTATATTGTTCACCTTTTCTGACTCTCTAAAAATAAGTTAACAAATGAAACAGTTTTCGGGCAGTACTATGAAAACTTTATGGATCTGAAAACGTTCTTTTTGATATGCAGATTTTTCTGCAACAGGATATGAAACTCTTAACTATTTTTGATGTTATAAAAAATGAAGATCAATACATCCCCAGGTTTAGATGGGTTACCACTGGAATTTTATAACTATCTGATGTCTGACTTTACCCAAATAAACCTTTATCTAATAGTTGCTTCCAGAATCTGTGAACCCCAAATGATGCAGTAGTGCTTACCCCAAGAATGGAAAAGATACTATCACACTTGCATCTTGATTATAAAATATTACCTACCATCTTAGCCAACATATTGAATCACTGTTAATGATATACACTGTGATCAAACAGGGCTTTTAAAGGGAAGGTATTTAGTTGACAGTACTAAATACCTTATCTGTTATTAAGTGTACAATAGGTAAGAATGAATATATGGCTTTTATGATCATAGATGACAAAAAGGTATTTGATCAGGTTGAATGGCCTTTTCTGTTTCAAACTTTATTGTATGTTAAGATTATCAAGACCATTTCTCGGTCACCAAGACCTTTTTTGTAACTCAACAGCACACTTTCTGTTATACTTCAACTTTGGTAAGGAATGAGACAAGAGTGTCCTCTGTCTGCTTTATTTTTCATTTGAGCATTGAACCCCTGCACATAAAATTAGATCAAATCAAAGATTACTAATCAATCAGAGTACATAATTTTCAGTGGGCCACAACACCAGTCCATTGCTTAGCCATTTGGACATCACCTAATTTGAATTTTTTTAAAGGTAACTAAAATTATAGTTACAAATTTTAAAAGACCTATTAAATTGGTAGACTCTACAATTATTGGGGTTTGGGCAAACTGCATGATTCAAAACGATAATGCCAAAGTTGTTATATTTATTTGAGAACATTCCAATTTCTGCATTAGACAAGCACTTGAAAGGATGGCAAAAGGAACTTACAAATTTTGTCTGGCAAAATAAGAAGTCAAGAGTAATTCTGAGTACTATAGAAGAAAACAGAAAGGATGATTACAGTTTCCAAATTTGGTGAAATATTACCAAGCTGATAGAAAATTTTGTCCAAGTTCATTCATTTGTGTTTACTTCTCTTCCTCTACCAACAGAGGAAGCAATGAGTTGGGGAAACCATTACTGGATTTTCTCTAGCAGTAGAAAAGAGCAAAAGTTTAGTAGGACCTCAAAGACTAACAACATTTCTGGAAGGGTATCAGCTTTCTTGAGCCACAGCTCACTTCTTCAGACTTTCTTTGTCATGTTTAAGGGGCAAGAGTTGCTTCACAGACATTATATACATTTGTTGTTCAAGGAGGCTTAGACTCCTCTAATCTTGGTGGACAGCATGAGGGGAGGCAGACGTTGGAATAGCTGTATATTCCTTTCTCTCTAAAGCCAGTATGGTATAGTAGTTAAGAGTGTCAGACTATTATCTGGGAGATCCAGGTTTGAATCCCCACTTGTCCACGGAGGCTCACTGGGTGACCTTGGGACAGTCACACTCTCTCAACCTAACCTACCCCACAGGATTGTTGTGAGGACAAAATGGGACCGCCTCTCCTGGTACGCTCCCCCCAAAGACCACTACGCTTGGCTAACAACAATCAACTGGTGGTCCCTGGCCCAAAGAGTGTCCAGCTGTCCTCAACTAGGGCCACGGTTTTCTCTGCCCTGGCCCCGGCCTGGTGAAACTCCCTTTCCGTGAGACCAGGGCCCTGCAGGATCTTAAGGAGTTCTGCAGGGCCTGTAAAATGGAAATATTCTGCCATGCCTATAGTTGAGGATAGCGACGCCTCCCTTCAGTGCTGACCTCCCTACTCCCCCTTTTTGTTTTTCCCTTTGATTGCCATCAACTAATATGGGGGGGTGACTGTTGTCAGGCTTCACAGTGGTTGCTATGCTCTGAGGATGAGCACCATCTGTTGAATTTGCAACCATAATTGACTAATTGTGAGGACTGTTTTAACCACTTTTAGACTAATGATTTTATGTTTCATGGTCAGATTATATCATGGTGTATTGACCATTTAGCTGTTAGCTGCCCTTAGCCTGGCCTCAGCTGGGGATTGAGGGCAGGATAAAAATCTAAACAAACAAACAAATAAGGAGAGGAGAATGATGCAAGCCACCTTGGGTCCTCATTGGGGATAAAGGCAGGGTACAAATGAAGTAAATAATACATTTTATGGTACAAGAAAACAGGCAGGGAAAGAGCAACTGGACACTGCAGAGAATTTACTAATAAGGGCTGGATCTCACATCCTTCCTATGTTCTCTCTCCCTCAGCAGGCCTTTTCAAGTAAAGTTTATTTGTGAGATCATGGGACCCTACCAGAAAATATTTTTGTTAGTCTTTAAGGTGCTACTGGACTCTTGCCCTTTTTGACTACTGCAAACAGACTAACACGGCTACCCACTGTGAATTATTGTTATAGTGGAAGCCTTCTCCACTAAATGACCTTACTGGGAATTTACACTGCTGAGGATCCAAGCACTTACACCAATTCACAGGACCCAAGTAACGACACACTTCTCTAAAAAGAATATTGGCCAGTTAATTCAATACAGTAATTCTATGCATTGCTATCAATCTGCAATGCTGTGCATTATCAACCTGCAACACTCATATTGTATCCCTGCATTTTACACTTTACCTGGGTGTAGGACCCTCTTCCTTTCCTTTTCCCCCCGTCAAGTCTCAGCTGACTTGTGGTGACCCCATGGGGTTTTCAAGGCAAGAGATGTTCAGAGGTGGTTTGCCATTGCTTACCTCTGTGTCACAACCCTGGACTTCCTTGATGGTCTCTCATCCAAATACCAACCAGGGCCAACCCTGCTAAGCTTCCAAGATCTAATGAGATAAGGCTAGCCTGAGCTGTCAAGGTCAGGAACCCTCTTTCTACTGGGAATCCATATTGAAATCCCTTTTGCACAATTTCATGTTATTTATGTATTTATTTAAAACATGTATTAGCCACCTTTCTACCTTGAGGAACTCAAGGTGGTTATAATGGAAATTACAAAAAACTATAAAAATACACAGACGACCACTAATGCTAGGATACATTTTAAAAATTGTGATTTATTAAGATTTATACTTTGAACTTAATATTTGGAGATGTGCAAAAGAAGAAAAAGCAAGCATATGACCTCATTAATTAAAATCTACTTAATTTAAAAGAATCTGCAATAGGCACCCACAATTTTACCTGCATAGCACTTTTGCCCAGCTTCACCACCTCAAACAAAGTGACGGGATCTCCCTCTCCATTCTGCTGAGGGTGACCATTAGCTCTTCCTCGACCTGTTCCTCTAATTCCGGATTCTGAACGAAACTTCTCCCCTGGAGTCTTTCGAGGCTTCTTATTGGCAGACTGAAAAATAGAAGAGCAAGGGGGAAACTATGATGCCTTTAGAGCTCCAAGTCCCCATTTTAAAAGTTGTCACATTATAATATACACCCTAGACTATAAAAACAACACATAACAAAGGGTACACAAAACTGTAAACACATGTAGATTTATTTTTTCCTTATCCACTTCATATAAAATATGTAGCGTCAAAAATAAAGGGCATAGTACATAGCAAATACTTCTACAGCTTCAACTCTTGTACTACATTGGAAAAATCAAAGTTGAAGTGTGTTGTAGAAAAGGTACAATATTGCATGAGAATTGTCAAACCAGCTGTAACATATCCAACAGTAGTTTTATGTGGAACTGGACACAAGAGCTGTTGTCCATGACAACAAGCCACATGCAGCTCGCAAGCCACCAAATACCACTGGTTTTCACCATTCAGTGGTGATGGATGAATTAATTTCTTTACAAAATGCTTTCTATAATGGCTCCAATATGAAATTAAATTGAGCTTTTTAATTAGTAACATTATGAATCATTTGAGGGACATTAGGAATAGGTTAGAGGTCAGCTTTTGGTTGTAGTGAAGACAACCAGTACATCAGTAAATACGATATACTCATCATAGCTTTAATAAAATTATGAGAAGCTGAAGAGGTTAGGATTAGAAGTTGCGGTAGCAATCATTAGAAGATTTTGTCATTAAAATACAAAATCCTGAAGGCTGAAAAAATAAGTCTGGCCCCTAATGTTTTGGGGCTAGCTCTTAAAGCCGAAGAAAATTTGTCAAGGCCTGCTTTAAAATATTTTTGAAACACCATATAATATTACAGAGCCAAAATTGGCTGACTTAATGGCACCAGGGCATGTTTGACAGAAAATCTGTGCAAACCTAAGGGGTGGGCCAAATTGCATAGGAGCTGGTATAACCCCACACTGGCATCCATGCCACTATGTGCCATGATAAGTGGCACCTGCACTGGCATGGGGAGCACTTACGCTGGCCCTGGGGAGTGACGCAGCAGCGTGGGCCTTGGCCACCAGTGCTGCCTCTCCGGCAGCATAGTCCTGGGCGAAACACCCTGTGCCGGTGTCTGGGGGGCATCCCCAGGGGCAAAGCTGTCTTTAGGCAGCTTCCAAGCTACTTTCAGCTAGGGAACGTCCCTGTACGCTGTGGCATTGCTATGCCAGCAAAATAGCTGTCGTAGCCCCATGAAACTCACCGGCTGGAAAATATGTGCATTAACTGTAAGAAAATACAAAAACTCGTGAAACTCCATGGAGGAGTTTCATGGGTTTTTGAATTTTCTTACAGTTAATTCATATATTTTCCAGCCAGGGAGTCTCTCAGGAGGGAGCCCAGCTGCACCATGCCAGCCATCATCTATCTATCCTTCCTTTAGGATTGGGTTGTATTTGGCCTTATTACTTCATTATTTCCTTTTCTTTTTCAAGATCCCATGACCCAAAGATCTTGAGTAGTAAATGGGGAGTCTGCTTCATGATTAAAAACAAACAAACAAACAAAAACCCTGCCATTTCTGAATGTTATTTGTAATATCACATCATCTCAAATAAATGACTTGAACATGCACGTTAACACTGCCAAGGGAAAAAAACTCATGGATTTCACACAGAAAAAAAGAACAATGTTGATACATTAATTCAGTCATCATCACCATGGTTTCAGGCACAGACTTTGCTGTATGGTGATGCTCCTTTCAATGGGAAAAGACCCAGCTGTTGCTATCACCCATTCCCAGAACACAATCCAATAGAAGCTTTTTCTCATTGTTGTTTATATAGCATCAGCTACTGTAGGTGACTGCTATACCAGTGAGTTGTGAACTCAGGAAATGAGATGTTTGAGAGATTCAGTTATTAATGAGAGTTTTCCAAGATCATTCTGCAACAGCAAGGTCTAGCATCACTGATTAATGCAATTTGTGACCTATTCTTAGTACTGTTAATGGACAACCTCTTCTAGTCTGCACAGTTATTTTCCTATCAGACATCTTCCTAGATTATGGATGAATACAGTTGTAAAATTGCTAGAAATTTTGAAGCCATGGGGACAAACAGTTTTTTCCCAGGAAAAAAGAGGAAATTTTAGGGAAATTGAAATATATGTAAACTTTCCAATCAAACGTAAACTTTTTTAATTGATTTAACAAATATTTTCCTATTTTTATCCCTTCCTCAATCCCCGGCAAAAGGCTGGGCTCAGGGTGGCTATTATAAACAAAACTTTCTTATTTCCTCACACACAATTATTTTAACTGAGTTGGCTTGCACATTTAGCTGCCATTTAAGTATATAATAATAAAGTGTAGTAATATTGATCCACACATGCATATACATCACTCACAGTACAATCCTAAGGAGCCCATTCATTCCAAGGGGCTTAGATTGGAGTAACTGTGTATAGGACTGTGCTCTCAGTATTGAATCAATGATCACAGCCTTGGAAGTCCCCATTTTTTCAAACTGCCACAAATACAGATGTCTTGTGGCATTTCTTCTCTCCCTTAATCTTTCCTACATTTATTGTTATCCCTTTGAAGCCAAATAATGAGTCTCAAATCAGTTCACAAGAATCCAACTAATACAAATGACAAAATGCAATGCAGTGATCTACAGCGAGGAGGTTTACAGGTAAGCTAAATTCCATTGTAGTACGTCAAAAGTTGCTAAGGAATACACAAGGGATTGGATCTAATCCACTCAAACAATGATCATAGATTTTCACCTGAGGGTGACAGATCTTCCCAGCTTTTCTCACTCAAGTAACCTTTCCTACACAGACTGCAGCTGCAGAGGACCTATGTGAAGCGCCATGCAACTTGGTGGGCTGCACTGAGGAAGGGGAAGGGGTAAAACTGTGCCCTCCTCCATCAGAAGAGCTTTGCAGTCAGAAGACACAGGAAGGGAAATTTCACCCTCTTCACCATCTTCATGAGAGCCAGTGTGGTATAGTAGTTAACAGTGGTGGACTCTAATCTGGAGAACAGGGTTTGATTCCCCACTCCTACACATGAAGCCTGCTGGGTGACCTTGAGCTAGTCACATTTCTCTCTGAACTCTCTCAGCCCCACCTAACTTAACAGGTGTCTTTTGCGGGGAGAGGAAGGGAAGGCAATTGTAAGCAGATATGAGACTCCTTAAAGGCAAAGAAAATTGGGTTATAAAAACCAGCTCTTCTTCTTCTCACTGCAATTCACTGACCCGTGTGACTATTGCTCTAGGCAGGTCCCAAAACACTGGGAATCAACTTTCCTAGGATCTGAAATTGCTGCTGGGAAGGATGTAGCTGATACAAGCAGATATGAACAGTACTGCAAAGAGGGAAAGGACTGATGTGGACTCACTCACCTCAAACCCTAGTTTCTTGTCATTTTTAACAACACTCCTTTTAGTTTTGAACAATTTTAGAAGACACCTGGGGTATCAACATTGATAGAATAAACACAGAAATACTACCCCTCAAAAATTCAATTTTTCCAAGACTGTTCTTATTAAAATTTCTGTATGCCTGTCAAACACTCTGCATATATCTTGGACTCCAAGAACCCACTATAATCATTATTATAAATTGTGCAGATGAAATGGTATTTGACCATGAAATTTTGTTGTCAGTATGAAATACTTTTATTCTCTTTCCCTTTTGTCTTCTTAAACAAATCAAATCCTGAAATCCTGAAACTGAAGTCCCCTTGGATACTATTTATCTGCTAGATCTCTCTCACAGAGTGGTGGCAGCAGAGTGTTTGGACTGTGAATTTGATAGCTGCTACAACTGCAAGCATATGTACCAAGCATGTGAAATCTATGCCATTTATTCTGTACTTTAACCTAATTAACCAAACTACTAGGACAGTTATGTTCAATATTTCATAATTTTCTTCCTTATGCTCATTAACACATACCCCCACACACAATATTTTCCTTATTTGATGGCCATCAATAAGTTTATGATTCTCTGGCTTGGATAAGAATAGTTTGAAAAATGAAAGCACCACAATGCATGATCTAGTACAATCTTCTGCATAATGAAACAGCTATCACAAATGATAATTTAGGGTATGAGTGTACAAAATTAGGACTTAATTGTGTTTATCATCATATCAGCCTCAATTAATAGTAGTAGTAGTAGAAGCAGAATAGTTGGTTTTTATATGCCAACTTAAGGCACAATCAAACCGGCTTACAATCACCTTCCCTTCCCCTTCCCACAACTGGCACCCTGTGAGGCAGGTGAGGCCGAGACAGTGTGACTAGCCCAAGGTCACCCAGCTGGGTTCATGTGTAGGAGCGGGGAAGCCAACCCGGTTCACCAGATTAGCGTCCGCTGCTCATGTGGAGGAGTGGGGAATCAAACCACTGCTCCAAACCACCACTCTTAACCACTATACCACTCTGGTTCTAGTATGCCCTCCCAAACTATTTAAAGTTCCTTTTCCATTTTATCTAACCAACTATCCCATATTTTCATTTTCTTATTTGCTATGGGTCCTCAATTCACTATGACTGCTATCCTTCCCTCACCACTTTTGCTTCACATCTATTCATAACGTCAGCTAAAATGCCAAACTTTGTTCTGTGATTGAAGACCAGAAATGCAGAAGTATGTAACCTCATTAAAATTCATGCATCATGCACAACTGACTTCTCAAAATGTAATTTCCCTCACATCTCAGTTTGCAGTTTTACATAAAGATTCTGAACATCAGTTGTTTGGACAAGACATCAAAAACCTAAGCAAAGGAGATTTTCTGTTGGTGGATAAAATGTATCAAAGGGCTGATACTTGATGCATCAGAAAATTCAAACAGAGGCCTGATCTAGGCCTGACTAGAGAGACTGTGACATTTGTACTGCAGCCAGGCAAGGTATCGAGGGCAGTAGCATCTACAGAAAGCTTTCCACATAGTTTAATATATACAGTTGATGAAGTTGTTGTGAGAAGCTGAGATAATACTGACTATGGCATCACAGTAACTGTGGCTCTTTAAATTTGATGCTCTGTCTCCAAATGCAAAGCCAGAATGGAGAAAATATATGTTGCATACAACATTATGGGCCACAGGAATGAGCCATGCAGGATGAGTGGCCAGCTGAAATAGGTCTAAAAGCCTTGCAAGCCACTGCAAGGCCAGTGAGGAGTTATTAGAATAACTTCTACTTGCATTGCTGATTTTTCCCAGAACCCTTGCTAATAAAGGCACAATGGATATGTAGTAGTTGGCTTGGCATTCAATCCAGAATTAGGGGGTCCATTTCCTCAGCCCCTTTTGAGGAAAACTGGGAGTAGAACCTAGGGACTTTGTGGTTTACCACAGACAAGCTGGTGATCTGCAGCAATGAGAAAACAAGGTGGCTAATTAAGGGGAACAACCCTCAACAGGTTGGGTTGATGAAGCCAAGAGTGGCAACTGGAACATGGTGTCAAGTGGTGTCTCTCATCCTGGAAGGGCAGGAGGAGCTGGGAAGCCTCTGGTTCAGAACAAACCAGTCCAAAGAGACGATTGTGTAAAATACTCAGAGTAATAATGATAGGAGCATAATACAACTTGGGAGGGTAGGATTGTGGAGGAGGGCCATGTGTGGAAGAAAAAGAAGAGTTGGTTTCTATACCCCATTTTCTCTACCTTTAAGGAGTCTCAAACCAGCTTACAATCACACTCCCTTCCTCTCCCCACAACAGACACCTTGTGAGGTAGGCAGGACTGAGAGAGTTTGGAGAGAACTGTGACTAGCCCAAGATAACCCAGCAGGCTTCATGTGTAGAAGTGGGGAAACAAATTTGGTCCACCAGATTAGAGAACGTTGTTCATGTGGAGGAGTGGGGAATCAAACCTAGTTCTCCAGATGACAGTCCACTGCTCTTAACCACTACACCCAGCATTAAAAGGGGACAAGGGAGGGAAAGGTTGCTAGAGAGGGAAACACATTATAGGTGGCATTGTATGCCAATGCTAGAAGTCTCTGAGCCTACATGGGGGAGCTGGAGTGCTCGGTGCTGGATGACAACTTAAATATAGTGGGTATTTCAAACATGGTGGAATGGGGAAAATCTACTAAATACAGTCATCCCTGGGCACAAGCTCTATAGGCAGGACAGGAAGGGAATGGATTGGAGGAGACAGTGTTTTACACCAAAGAGGGAAGAGAAAAAATAAGTTAGGAAACGTTAGGGGAATTAGCTCTCCAACAGAAATGATATGGGTGGAAATACTGAGTCCTAAGGGTTATTTAAAAGTTGGGGTGTACTATCACCCACCTGATCAAACCACTGAGGCTGATCTTGAGATGGAGAAAGAAATAAGGGGGGATGACTAAAGCAAATAATGTTGTGATATTGAGAGACTTCAACTACTCTCATATTGACTGGGTAGACATGTGTTTGAGTCATACTGTAGAAATTAGATTCCTAGACATCATAAATGACTGTGGACTAGAACAGTTGGTCACAGAGCCAATGAGAGGGGTGGTGATCTTGGACTTGGTTCTGAACAGGGCTCAAAACCTGGCAAGAAATATGTAGGCTGTTCCACTAGCTGGGAATAGTAACCACAATGCTATTCAGTTCAGAATTCATGCCAATGGAAAGTTACCTGTAAAGTCCAAAACATTTGACTTCAAAGGAGGGAACTTTACAAAAAAGAGGGGGGAAATTAAAAGATGAAAGGGTCAGATCCGTAGAGGATCCTCACTAATTGACACCCAGACAGAATGCATTCCACAGGTTAGGAAAGGCACTGCCAAGTCTAAAGGAGTGCCTGCATGGTTAACAACACAAGTCAAGGAAGCCATAAAAAGAAGAAAAGAAATGTAAGTCAATAATAAGGCATGTAAAAAGATAATTTGAGGAGCAGGTCACTAAAAACATCAAAACAAAGCAATAAACATTTCTTTAAATATATCTGGAGCAGGAAACCAGACAGAGAAGAAGTTGGGCCTTTGGATGACCAAGGAATAAAGTGATTGCTAAAGGAAGATGGGGAGACAGCAGAGAAGCTCAATGAACTTTTTCCTTCTGTGTTTTTCATACTGTGGAAAGTATGGGGCATATATCCACGCCACAGCCACTATTTTCAGGAAGTGAGTCTCAAGAACTGAGTCAAATTGAGGTGACAAGAGATGAAGTTCTACGCCTATTGGGGAAATTAAAAAGCTAACAAGTCTCCAGGTCCTGATAGCATTCTCCCAAATATTCTTAGGGAACTCAAATGTGAGGTTGTTGATTTATTAACCTGTATATGTTACTCATTACTAAATCCAGCCACTGTACTAGAAAACTGGAGAGTAGCAAATGTTATTCTGATTTTTAAAAAGGGGTGCAGAGGGGAACCAGGAAATTACAGCAAGTTAGCCTAACATCCGTCCCAGGCAAATTAGTAGTAACTGAAATCAATGATAGAAAGGAATTTTTAATAACTAAACCATTCAACATTTTAGGAAACACATTAGGACAGGAAACAAGAAGGCATTAGCATGGAGAAAACAGCTTGTTATCCCTCCCTTTAAATCTGGATGGGAGAAGATACCCTCCCTTCCTCAGAGCATAAGTGCCAATGTTCTTCTCTCATTCTGAGGAGGAGGAGGTTCATTTTGACATGGAACGTCAAAAAAAACCTGTTGTACCCCATGTTGGGTGAGAAAATCAGTCCACCTGCACCACTTGCTGTAATACCCTCCTTCCGAAGGCTGCTTCATTTTGTAGGGCCTGACGAATATCAATAGAGATGACTATGTGGTCGCCTTATAGATTTCCTTGGTGAAAGCTTCAGCATCCAATACTGTGTTGTTTGCAGCACTACGAATGGAGTGAGCTGTGATTCCAAATGGTACCTGGAGTTTGTTAGCTTGGTAAGCTTGTGAGATGCACTGCCTCAGACATATTGCCACCCTAAACATTTTCTTTCCCTTGTTGGGTGGGCTCACTGAGATAAACAGTCTATTTGATGAACTGATGCTGTGCACGTGAGCTCTGCAAAGATGTAGTATGCACCACTCCTTTTCTTTGGGGTGACATGGTATGGGGCAGAATGAATGATATTTCCTAGGAGCAGGGAAAGGAAGTACTGGCTTCTGCATGGAAGAAGAATAAAAGTTGGTTTTTATACCCCACGTTTTCTCTACCTTTAAGGAGTCTCAAACTTGCTTACAATCACCTTTCCTTCCTCTCCCCACAACAAACGTGTGAGGGAGGTGGGACTGAAAGAGCTCAGAGAAAACTGTAACTAGCCCACGGTCACCCAGCAGGCTTCATCCTGGTTCTCTAATTAGAATCCAATGCTCTTAACCACTACACCACACTGGCTGGTAGATCCATTCTTAGGATCACTTGTCCTTGTGAAAAACAGATACCTTTCCTGGTAGATAAAGCTCCTGATTCGAGACTATTCTGGCCAAAATCACAGCAGTGAAAAACAGGATCTTCATTCTCAACCATTTCTTTGTAACTTCTCTCAAAGGTTCAAATGGAGGTTGAGTGAGAACCAACAAGAATATATGCAGTCACCAAGGATACTATGGGGAACTGGAAGGTTGACATGGGCCACTCCTTTTGAGAAACCTATGTGAGGATTTCTGGATATAGAGCATTCATCAACCTCTGGGATCACTGTAGCCAGGGCTGCCATTTGTCTGTGTAGCATATTTTCATCAACACCATTTTTAAAGAACTCCAGGACTTGGTTCAACATTGAGAAGACTGGGACTAGGTGCTTCCATTTGTACCACCTGGCCTTCCATGAAGAGTTATAAATTCTTTGATGTAGAAAGTTTTCTAGAGGCTAGCATGCTGCTTATGATCCTTGTAGAATAGCCTAGTCCAGTGATGGCGAACCTTTTAGAGACCGAGTGCCCAAACTGCAACCAAAAACCCACTTATTTATCGCCGAGTGCCAATGCGGCAATTTAACCTGAATACCACCCCCAGAGGGGGCCCAGAGGGAGAGGCTAGGGTTGCCAAGTTCCTCTTTGCCATGAGTGGGAGGTTTTTGCGCCTGAGGAGGGCGGGGTTTGGGGAAGGACTTCAGTGCCATAGAGTCCAATTGCCAAAGTGGCAATTTTTTCCAGGGGAACTGATCTCTATTGGTTGGAGATCACTTGTAATAGGAGGAGATCTCCAGCTAGTACCTGGAGATTGGCAACTAGTTCCTTAGTGTTTTCTCTCTACATATCAAGACAAATGGAAAGGTGTTTGGAGGATGGCTTGTGGGCACTTCAAAGGTGGAATAGGACTGCACGCCCCTCCGCCCGCACAGACCCAGAGGGTGCCGGAGAAGCCGCTGGAGGGAAAGAAGGAAGGAAGGAAAGAAGGGAAGGGAGAAGGAAAGGGAAGGGAGGGAGGGAGAGAAAGAAAGAAAAAGAGAGAGAAAGGGAGAAGGAAATGGAGCAAGGGAGAGAAAGAAAAGTAGGGAAAGAAAAGGACAGAGGGAGACAGAAAAAGAAAGAGGCCATTTATGCATGGGAGGTTTTGCCTTGGATTTGCCACTCGGTGGGGCGTGGCGGCGGCAGCAGGCTAGTGAGAGGCGAGCAGGGTAGGGCAGAGGATGCCTCCTTCGCACCCACCGGCCAGCCACGCCCCTCCACCCGCACAGGCCCAGAGGGCGCCGGAGAAGCCGCCGGCCATGCCGAGTGTGGGCGCTCGGCTTCTGTTCCCCGCTCTCCCACCCACCTGGCCGGCCACGCACGCTCCAGTGGCGGCAATGGCGGCAGCTTCTGTGGGAGAGTCCGGGGGCCACCGCCAATGATGTCGGAGGTTCCCCACCCCTGGGCTACAGCCTCCCCCATCCGGGGCAGGGCAGAGCCGGAAAGGCCAGCGGCTTGGAGGAACCGCGCGTGCCGGCAGAGAGGGCTACGAGTGCCGGAAGTGGCACCCGTGCCATAGGTTCGCCAACACGGGCCTAGTCTTAAGTGTCTTTCCCTTTCAATTTCCATGCAGTCAGGTATAGCCATGCTGGGTCTGGGTGCCACAGTGGACCTTGCTGAAGCATGTCCAGACCTACTGGAATCTGGCAAGGACCTTCTATTGGTAATTCCACTAATGCTGAAAACCAGGGTCTCCATGGACAATTGGAGGCTATGCAGATCAGGATTGCTTGCCTCAGTTTCCTCAGCATCTTTGGTACTAGCCAAATAGCTGGAAAGGCATAAAGGAGGCCTGGAGGCCAGGGGAATATTAGGGCATCTGAGTCTTGTGAGGGAAGCACTTCCTTGATATATCTGACTGTCTCCATCCTGAAGTGTTTGTGGACTACAAATAATTTTAGTACTTAAAATCCAGAATCACTCTCCCCATTTCTCTTGGGGACTGTGACAAAAATAGAGTAAACCCCTGATGACGCTTCACAGACAGGGGCCTGTTCTGTGGCCTCAATCAATTTTAACTAGGTAATGAACGGCTTCAATAGACAGCAGGTTTTCTCCCTCTCTTTGGATTTTGGAGACAGGAGAAATCCGTCTGGTGGGAAACATTTGAATTCTATTGCATATCCCATTTTTATTATGTCCATTACCCATTGGTCCATATTAGACCGACTCCACTGGGGACTAATCTTTCTCCCACTTGTGAGGATCTGGTACTATGCTCTCTTTTATTGGGGGTTACTCCCTTTGTTGGAATTAAAGGACTGTGATTGGTTACTTTTGGGCTGGAATATCATTGTCTATTCTCCTGTTTGTTCCAGTTGGAGCATCTTTGGTCGCTCTGAAGCATGGCAGAGTATGCTGGCTTTGAAAGGAATGTGAAGGGTTCTGCCTTCCATCATTTCTCCTATATGCTCTAAGCATGGCTTTCTTCTTATCCTTAGTTTCTACCAGAATGTCGTCCAGGTTGTCTCGAAGGAGTTTATTTCCCTGAAATGGAAAGGACGCTAATATTATCTTGGAATGGCAATCAGCCTGCCATGCTCTGAGCCACAGGCTTTTATGTGCTGCTACTTACGATGCCATAGCATGGGAAGAAAAGCACAGTGTGTCCAGAGTGGCATAAGCCATAAATGTGACCACTTTAAGGATCCTACTGGCACCTTCCCTGGTCTTCTTGTTCTCCTCCAGAATCAGCTGAACTAGCTTCCTAGCCCAAATGAAAGAAGCCCTCCAGAACAGAGATGATGTGGCTGATGCCCTAATTAAAAGACTGAGACCTCATGGGATTTTCTGAGCACGTAATCTGATTTATGGTCCAGCTGGTCACATAGGGATCCATCCCTATCTTTAGTAACCAAGCCCTCTGAGAGGAGACCTATGACAGGAGCATCCACTAATGGAAACTTTAAGAGATCCATAGCATGTGTGTGTGTTTGTGTGTCAAGTGCCGTCAAGTCACTTCCGACCCTATGAAACAATGTCCTCCAAAGTGTCCTATCCTTAACAGCCTTGCTCAGATCTTGCAAACTGAGGGCTGTGGCTTCCTTTATAGTGTTAATCCATCTCTTGTTGGTCTTCCTCTTTTCCTGCTGCCTTCAACTTTTCCAAGCATGATTGTCTTTTCCAGTGACTCCTGTCTTTTCATAATGTGTCCAAAGTATGACAGCCTCAGTTTAGTCATTTTAGCTTCTAGGGTCAGTTCAGGTTTGATTTGATCAATAAGCCACTAATTTGTTTTTTTTGGCGGACCGGGGTACCCGTAACACTCTCCTCCAATTCACATTTCAAAGGAATATATTTCTTCCTATCAGCTTTCTTCATTGTCCAGCTCTCACACCCATACATACTCTCACACCCATAGCGTGGTTAGGTAAAGAATAAAACATGTTTGCTAAACCCAGGTTCTGTTTATTAAAAAAAGTTTGCCCATTCCTCTTTCATTTGCTTTTCAAATAATTCTGGGAACTACACTGTGCCCTCCCCCACATACACTAGGTAATATGGGGGGGGGGATTCCTTGTTCACTTTGGGTTTCGCTTTAGGATTGATCTCCTCTTCCCCAGTTTCTGGGGCTTCTGAGAGATCTAGTGCCATCACAGCCTTGGCTAATAGTCCCTGATAGTCCTCTTGGTTAAAAAGACATTTGGGCTGCTCTGGGGCTATTATCTCCTTCTCTGTTCTTCCTTATCAGAAGAACTGTTTGACTCTCCTGAGTCCCCGTAGGAGGGGGCTGGGTTGTTTTGAGAAGGGTGGGGTCTGTGCACCACCATATTTTTTTTGTACAGCCCTAGTCCACCAGGACTGGTGCCCTGCAACCTGCTCCCCATCTGAGGAATCCCCCTGCTTTCCCATCTAAACAATCTACGGGAGAGAGGGTGTGATCTGGAGGAGGACCTTTATCTTTTCCAGCTCCCTCATGGGGAAGGTGTGGCCTGCTCTTGCAGAGACCAGACTTTTTCCAACATTGAATAGTAAAGCCAGTTTGCTATCTTTGAGGGGCATCTGGAAAATGGGAATTGAGAGGGACGGGAGGCATCTCTACCTTGCCCTATGGTGATGCTCCGTCTCCATGACTGCTCTGCTGCGGCCATGAATGCTGAGCCCCAGCATCTACCATCTTTATTGGCACAGAGGATCTTCCTGCCTGAATCGGCCACTGCCGTTGAGGAGTCCTCCAATGCAAGGTCTAATGGTGTGGCATGCTCCTCTAGTCACCTCGGCTCATCTGCTGTTGGCCACCCTTCTGCAGGTCTGTGCCTGCTCAACTGTGCCGGGGACTAGTCCCTTCCTTCTGTTTTTGGGAGGATAAGGGGGTCCTCATCATCCTTGGAAATGAAGCCATCCAAGGCTTTGTTGAAATTCTCCATTGCCTCTGTGACTCCGCCCTCAGAAGGGGGAAGGGGGAGTAGGCCAAAGGAGGAACTGTATAGAATAAAGAAATGAGAAGAAGTAGGTATAAATGCATAGAAATAAGAGCATTAAGTGCCTTCTGCTGAGTTGTAGGGGCCTTGTTGAACAGCTTCTACTAAAGCCTGCTCTACTTAACAAGGCAGGAAATGAATTGAGAAAAATGAGTGACTCTGCCCTGGAGACAGGAATTTGAGTCCTGCCTCCTTGATGGATAGATGGGAGACACTCATGTCAAGATGCCCTCCCCCTCTTAGTGAGAATTATTAGGCATACAGAGGAACAAAGCCTGCTGAGGGAATATCATAGCTTCTGCAAAGCTAGCTATCCTTACTAACCTTTTGGAGTTCTCTGAGAAAGTAAACAAGCATGTAGATAACTTGGACTTTCAAGAGGATTTTGACAAGGTACCCCACCAAAGACTCCTGAGTAGACTTAGCAGTCATAGGATAAGAGGACAGGTTCTCTTATGGATTAAAAGTCAGTTAAATGATAGGAAGCAAAGAACAGGAATAAATGGACAGTTCTCACAATAGAGGAAAGTAAGCAGTGGTATCCCACAAGGATCAGTACCGGGCCAGTACTATTTAATTTGTTCATAAATGATCTGGAACTGGGAGTGAGCAGTGTTGTGGCCAGGTTTGCAGATGACACAACATTATTCAGGATAGTGAAAACCAAAGATGACTGGAAAGAGCTCCAGGAGGATCTCCACAAATTGGTGAGTGTGCAACAACGTGCCAAATGAAATTCAATGTTGGTAAGTGTGAAGTGATGCACACTGGAACAAAAAAATCCCAACTTCAAGTATATGCTAATGGAGTCTGAATTTGCTTAGACTGAAAGGGCAAAAGATCTTGGGGTCATAGTAGATTGCTCAATGAAAGTGTCAACCCAGTGTGCTGCAGCAGTGAAAAAGGAAAACTCTATGTTGGGGATTATTATGAAAAGGCCTGAAAATAAAAAGGGTCAATATTATAATATCCCTGCATAGATCTATGGTGCATCCGCATCGGAAAACTGTGCAGTTCTGGTCACCGTATTGCAAAAAGGACATCACAGAGCTAGAAAAAGTACAGAAAAAGGCAACCAAGATTATTAGGGGGTTGGAACACTTTCCCTATGAGGGAACACTTGCTAATGCAACCTCACCTTGAATGTAAGTGGGAAGGTAAGGGAATTGAGCCCCAATTTGTTGTGAGGGATGAAAGGCTACTTGAGCTCTACACCTTTGTTTGGGAAAAGGTGGGGAGGGGTGAAGGAAAATGAGGACAGTGACATGTGCACTTTTGTTTTCTATATTTATGGGTTGCTCTGGCAAGCTCAACATCAAAGTCAATACAGATTTTCTTGATTCATTCCTCCTTCCTTTGTATGGCCAGGCTGTAAAATGGTGGAGTTTAAAATGGAAGGCTCTGCTGCTGTGCCAATAGAGGGGGGGGGCAATGCTCAACTTTGGTGCTCCACAACTGAAGTGGGTGGAGCTGTAACCTGGTTCCAAGGAGATGCTGGCCTGGGTAGAAAAGTGCCAGATGGGCTCTGGAGTTCCTTGAAGCCACTCCTGGTGTACCAGCCTGTGTCTAGCCTTTAAAAGGCTGCTATAAAGCTGGATGCTGTTGCCCATAGATGGCCCAAGTAGGGAAGCATGGTGTTCAGATGCCTCATTCTGCCACTGTTGGCCACTGTGTTCCTGCCACACCCAGAACAACTGTGTGAGGTATAAGCCAGAGCCAGTCTGGAGACTGGGAAAATGTCCTGTGCAGCAGGCTTCTGAAGTTCTGGTGAGTTGCAGTACTGTGGGCTGTCAAAGGCACTGCAGAGGTATCTTGTTCAAAGTGACAATATAACAATGATTTTGGGGGATTTAAAAAACAGTTTCTAGAGAGAGAAGAAGAAAGCAGAGAAAAGGAACAGAAGCAGGGGCCTGAGGCCAGAATAAAAACAAGATCATAGGGAATTGAAGAAAGGTTTTAGATGACCCAGAGAGAGCAGACAGGACCGGATGGGGGATGTTATTTTCCCTACTAGCTATCTGAAAGACTTTCCTAATTAGTACAGTCTTGCATGTGGAGCAAGTGGGAAAAATAACCCCTCTTGGATTAAGAACATAAGAACACAAGAAAGGCCCTGCTGGATCAGACCAAGGCCCATCAAGTCCAGCAGTCTGTTCACACAGTGGCCAACCAGGCCAACCATCATGGAAAGGACAACTGAGGCAGGGTGACACAACAGAGGCTTATACAATTATGAACAGAGTAGAAAGTGGAGAGAAAGAACTTCTTTCCCCCTCTGCCATAATACTTAAGATCAGTGTGGTTCTGAATGAAGCGATGGACAGTACAATCAGGATACAAAAACAGCAGTAATATTTTACTCAATTTTTTTTTTTTACTAAACAAGTAATTAACTTGTGGAATCCACTGCAACAAGATGTAGTGATGGCCACCAGGTTACATGCACTTAAATTCAAATTCATGCAGGGCAGGTCTACATGTTCAGAGACAGTAACCCCCTGAATACCAGTTCTGGAGAGCAGCAACAGGAAGAAGACTGTTAAACTTTACATCATAAAAATCCTTCATATTTTTTTAAAGGAGATTACACTCTTTCCTCTTTGACGGGAAACAGACCTCATTAGACACACATCTATAATACTGACTGCAATATCAAAATTTACCTGGGTGGAATTCGAATTCATGAAGAAAGCAGAAACACACACACACATACCACACAAAGATAATATGAAGCCACCATTATCAATCTGTCATTGGGGAGGGGCTGTGGCTCAGTGGTAGAGCCTTTGCTTGGCATGCAGAAGGTCCCAGGTTCAATCCCTGCATCTCCAGTTAAAGGGACTAGGCAAGCAAGTGATGTGAAAGACCTCTGCCTGAGACCCTGGAGAGCTCCTGCCTATCTGAGTAGACAATACTGACTTTGATGGACCAAGGGTCTGATTCAGTATAAGGCAGCTTCATGTGTTCAAACCAGACTAGAACAAAAACACTGCAAAATTTATGCAGAGCCAGTAACTCTGTGCTCTATTTAACCAGGGGAGTGCGGGTTTCTTCCAAATATTTTTGTTGCCTTCTATTAACTTAACACAAGGAACAAATTAAAATGACACTCCAAGATATAACTAGGCAGGCTGGATCTTCCCTTTAAAATAACTAAGCAGGCCAACCCACTCTGAATTTCACCTCTGCAATGTTATGAACAGAGATAAAGTCTTGTTTATTTCAATGGGAGAGTTCACATGCTTAAAATTCATGTAACTCCCCAAGGTACATACAGACGCTAGCATCTCAAAAACTTGATCAAAACCTGTCATAAGAATTTTAATGTCCATTTAACATTCCAAATATAAATCAATCAAACTGCAACATGTCAATGTCTGAACTACTAAGCAGGGGGGGAAATCAGCCACCTAAGTTAGCAGAGATCAAAATTCAAAACAGATCAAGGAGAAGTGTTTTGAAGCTCAATCCTATTTTTACTTGAACATTAATGACACTGAGTTTGGTGATATTTATTTCCTATGTAAGACATCATAAGATCCTGGCTTTACTAAGTTGTACAAGGTAAGTTGAACTCTATTTCCACAGAATTAATATTAGCTACAAAATAATCCAAACTAAAAGGAATAGTTCATCTGTTTTTTTTTAAGAAACAGCTTAAGGCATATACCAAACAAAATACACACTCAAAAGAGAAATGCCAGAAAAATTACGCGCACAAGCTTCACAATATTTTATTAACAGTAATGCCCAGACACAGACTACAGTTCAAAGTGGCAAAACAGAATTAGGTTACTGCCCATTAAGAAGTCAGCAGGCCATTACAAAATTAGAATGCTTAAAAGCATTCAATTTAAAGATTTTGGATACATGAGAGAGCGCAAAAGAGAAGAAAAATAGGGCTACACCAAACAACATTTCAGCAAACCAAAAAAGGAAAAAAGATGCGAGGTGACTGGCGAGTTTAACAATAGAACTCAATTGCTGTGGATAGGTTCAGCAAAAAGAACTCTGATCCCGCTGATGAAGCTTAAACAGCGAAATGTATAGGGGCTGTACACAACAAATAAGTTGTCACCAGTCACCTTACATCTTTTTCCCTTTTTTGATTTGCTGACATTAGAAAATGCCCTTATTTAAGATCACTCAATACAGCCAGCTTACTACTTTCTGAAACACTGACAAAGAAAAGATAGTCAACTAGTTTGATGCCTGTAAAAGGAACTGAATGACATACAAACAAAATATCTAGAGTTGACAATCAATGTGCGACAGGCAAAGCATACAGATTTTGAAAGGAGAAACAACACTCTAATTTAAGCATCGTTTCCAAGCAAATACTCACATTTCACAAATTACATTTTAACAGTTAACATTATAATCCATTCCTGTAAAATAACTGAAGCATATGACAATTTTTAAATGATACATGCACTACACACACATGCAGATGGGTGCTGTGAACTGAAGCTCTCCGCACAGCATGGGCCTATGTCGAATCCAAATATTAAAGTGCAATGAAGCTGCCTGAAATATGAGAATTTTAACAGATACACACCACAGATATGCAACATGACCATGATAAATTTAATGTGTGAATTTGCCTTTAAAGGTCCCAGTGTAAGGAACAATTCACAAGACCCAAACTATATTTTAATACAATTTTTAACTACTGCATGGAGAAAAAGCCTTTAAATAGAATAAATCATCTTTCTTAAATGAGTCCAGCTAATTCCTCCCAAAACCCTATTCAGATGTCACTTTCTAAAAAGAGGTAGGGGCACACAAAGGGTTAAAAACAACCATACATATTAATCTACAAATTTTACTAATGCCAGAACTAGCCCTCATCTTTGTTATGACTACTAGAGATCAGTGCTGTACATCTGAGGCATGCTGCAACAGTTATGTTGCGAATCTTTGAAATCTCTACACTCACCATAATTTAACACAGAAAAATAAATACTTAACTGCCTGTTCAATCTACGCATATACAATGTTCCACTTGAACAATTATAACATTTGGGGCGAGCCACACAATCTAATTTAAACACACACACAGGGTCAAGGGGAAATTTTAAGCACATGTAATTTAAGCAATCACTGAAAATAATCTACAGGCCGTATGTGATTGCTAGCGTATTGACCTAAAATATTACCAAGAAGTCATCATAATGGCCAAAACTGCAAGAAAAGTTCACAAAGGAAAAATGAAAGGGAAAAGCATTTGAAGGATGGGGGCAGCAAGAGTTATGAATACTAAGGGAATGTAATGAATGATATAATATGGTGATAGTCTGAAAGTAGGTTCAGGTTCATGACATTATTGGCACAACTAATTTAATGGTGCTCTAGAAATCCTTGAAGAACCATCTTCTAAAGCCTCTGCATAACTGAAAACAGTCTCCCATAATAGGTTTATTACAGCACAGCAGAATGAAAAATCCTGTGCTTCTAACACCTTAAGAACCAATACATTTCACCATGCAAAAGCAAAATCTTTTAATTTTCAGGTCATATTCATCATATTACTAAAATATCTTCCTCAAAAACATTTTGCAGCCATATAATAACAAACCTGCTCCAAGTCCTAAATGTTGCTTAACACCAAAAACATATAAAATTGATTTTAAAAAGGAAAACTTAAAAGTTAACAATCTTGTAAGTTAGCTTCCCATTATAGCTTCACACATACTACATATTACAAGTCTTCACGCAGGGTTGTTTATAAAGAACTATTCATTTAATAATGAAAACAATCAGAATGAAGCACAGTCTTAAAAATATATTAAAAGAAAAGATAAGCATCATACTGGAGGTCTGCCAGGACGACCACGTTTTCTTTTCCCCTTCAGTTCAGTTTCTTCAAGTTCACTACCAGCATCTGAATGTGCAGTAGTTTCATTTGTAGAATCTCTGAGGGAAAATGTCAGTTGAAATTAAATTAGTAAAATAACATAGATTAAATAATTGAACCTAATACAACTTCTACCTTTAAATAAATTTAAAGGACTAGTCTAGTTGTGTACAATCTTATGCATACCACCAAGAAAGTGCAGTTCTGTACACAAGACAACTACTGATGGGAAGGTGGAAGTGAATTCCTGCAGCATGTTTAGGAAAAGGAGAGGATGCAACAGGCAACTGGATCAGTTCCTATGTTAATTGTATCCAAAAAAACTTATTGGCATAAAGTTGGGCAGGGCATGATCACTACTAGATATTTTAAAATCTCAGTCTAAAATTTTACTTGGAAGTTTTATAGTTAATACTAAACAGCTTTGCAAGAATACAGAAGCCAATAAAGAGACTCCGTGTGTATTTTTATAATAATAACTATGTCCTCAAGTCACAACCGACTCATGGCGACCCCAGGACCATGGGGTTTTCAAGGCAAGAGATGAGCAGAAGTCATTTGCCACTGCCTTCCTCAGTAGTCTCCCATCCAAGTAATAACTGTGGCCAACCCTGCTTTTCTTACAAGCTCTGATGAGATTGGACTAGACAGGCTGCTACTTTGTTGTATCTTTAAGTTCAGGTTATTTCTGCTTTGGTTACTTTCTCTAGCTTCTGTCTTCCCATCTTCTACCATGCTGCTTCTCTATTTCATTTTACAAACTGCCAACTATGTAACAGCCCTGTGGTGGTTATGTCGAACCTCTGAACTTGCCCAGAGAGAACTTAAATGTCTTCAATGAGTGCAACCCCCAAATTTCACTGGCTTATAACTTTGTAACCATGCACGACAACAATTAAAGCAATGGGGAAAAAACCAAAGTAAAAAACCTCTAAAGGTATGACAACTGTGCATACTCTATACAGGTATGTTCCCAATTCTGACAGACCTAAGTGCAAAACCACAATTAATTCTAAGCCTAGGTAAAATATATTTAAGTGCATCAAAAAGTTTCTTGAAACTTCACCCTGTAAGAAAAACCTTGAACCAACGCCACAAAGAGAACACAGATATGAGGGGCATTGATGCAGCCTTATAATGAAAGTGTCAGTAGACCTGGAAAAGCCTTGCAATGCATTCAGACAGTGGTGCAGATTCGTTCAGTGTTCCTAGCCTTCATCCTATGGGGAAGAGTTCAAACTCTATCATGGAGAGTTGCATGAATAGAGATGCCAGCCATGGAACCTGAATTCTTCCAACACTGCAATTTTACACACTCTCAGAAGGCACAGTCCTGAGGTATGTGGCCAGTAGTATAGGAGCCAGCAGTAGAGAGAGACACTCTGCATACCTCTATTCATCATCTAATACAATAGTAATGGAGTAAAGAAAGCCAGGTAGAATATTTTCTTTACATTAAATGGTACAGTAGGTATATTTTTGGGTATGAAAATTTCCACAGATGCAGTTACAGTATACACTAAGAAGGGGAAAATGACAAAGACAAAGCTTTCTTATAAGGCAGTATCCTGGGGGCATTTAGGTGGAGAGAATGGAGCTTAGGGTGAACCATCTGTTTTCAACAAACTTTATACTGTGCATGTTAGAGAAGGCAACTGACATTGTAAGATCATTTAAGTGACTATTGGGAGCAGCTGTATTTAAAGCATTTAAACACCACCTTCCCCTAAAAGGACTCAGTGATTAAACAAATTATGTAGCTGGAATTATGATGTGGAAAAGCTACGAATATGTGCATCTGAAAAAGGTGCCAATGAGCTAATCATCATCTCACACAGAAAGATTACACCAGGTCTTTTCAGTATATGGGAAGTGAAAACAGATTGTTTTAAACTCAAAAACGTGAGCCTTGGTGAAGACAAAGATGAGGACATAATTTTAAAGTTAAAGTTAAGGAGACTTGACGACTCTTTACACACACACACCTTGAACTCTTATCTTGTTTCATTAAATTCCTTCACTATTATAAGGTTTGTTGGTAACAGACTCCTTATCATCAAGGCTCTGTGTAATCTGTTGCCCCAAATCGTGACCCAGATTCTGTCACCACAAGAGCTGGTCTGTACCCCATATTCATTATGTGAATTAAGCAACTTTGTATGATTAAATTCTTAAAAATTCATTTTGCAATATTCACTATTTCGCCTTGTTTCCTACCTGTGTGCAAGCAATTAGTCTGGCTTTGAAAAGTCATCAAAGTATTACACACTGCTTTTCAAACATATCTTAACTACTACATATGGAACAGAAAGACGTTCAAGATTCTTGGGAGCTTGAATTCAGAGGCCAATATTCTGCAGGTGTTCTGGACTCCTACAGAACCATACACTACACAGAGGCCTACTGATCTCTTCACTTGAAGAGAGAAGAACACTCTGACAACTGGGTACTCTCCTACCCACAATCTCTGGGCAGGAATTAAGTTGTTCCATCTGTCCCCAGTGGGGAGGGAGTGCCCAACATTCTCATTTTTTTTCCTGCCACCTCCTGAGAGTAGTGTTTGCTCACTGATCTCTTAGGTTGCTCCTTCCTTTGTGTGCCTTTTGCTTCTGAATCTGACTATTCTTTTGAGCCCTCCCCCACACACACTGGGTGTTTCTTTTCTACTACTTTTACTTTCCATTTCTCCAGGCTCTCTGACTGAGCCCCAGTGATGGACTCAGCAGCTCCCTCACCTATTCTTTCAGAAGTCAAGACAGACCCACTACCCTTCCACCAACCCTCCCACATCCCCCAGAAGCTATGTTCTGCCCAGTGGGACACCAGGCAACAAAGAGCCTGACCACCCTGTCCCACCAAGGCAGCCATGAAAAGTTTAGAACAGGGGTGTCAAACTCATTTGTTACAAGGGCCGGATATGACATAAATGTTACTTGGTCTGGTGGGGCCATACCTCAACAGCCCAGATTGGGAGCGAGGGGTGTGCGGCTGCCTCGGCTGGCAAGCCCACGGCAGGCTCGCCAGCCCAGATTGGGAATGGGGTGTGTGTGGCTGCCTCAGCTGGCTTGCAGGATGGATAAAAGCTCTCACGGGGCTGGATCCGGCCCATGGGCCATATGTTTGACACCCCTGGCTTAGAACCTCACCACGAGCACCCTCACCCTCCTTAAAGTTAAGAACCCATGAGGAGTATTTGGTAACTTACTCAGCAGATTCTGACCATGACTCAGTCAGGGAGGAAGGGGAATTGTCTGATGTCAAAGAGCTCCCTCCTGTATAGCAAATGTCTTCTTTCCCAGGAGGAAATCCCCTTGCTCCTGTACAAAGCTCTAAATATCTTAAAGCTCTTGGTTCCCAAGCAGATCAGGCACAGGATGGGAAGTATCTGATGAAGGGGACCTGGGGGTTCTGTCAAACTCCAGAGAGCTAGTCTTCATTTTTCCATTTCCCAGGTTCTTTACCACAGAAATCAAGAAAGAGTGCCCCCCCACTTTCTCAAAGATTTCATGTTGGGTATTCTAAAAGGCTTTATTCATTTCCTCCTAAGGTCACTACACTACTAAAAATTCCAGTGGTGGACAGCCCTGTTGCTAGCCTGGCCTCAGGAATACACCACCCCAAGGAAGAAGAAGGATATTTTAGGAACAATGCCAACTGTAAGAGCAATGCAGCGCAGTGCCAATCCCACGAAGCCATGCTCTGGCAACTAAAGCTTCCATGGCCACACACCTCATAGCCAGGCTGTTGGTAATTTGGCTGCACAAACTGCTCAGAGTCTTGAGATCTTAACACTTGTCTGTCATCTTAACTCAGCAGATTGGAAAGAGTGGTGTCTTATCTCAAATACTAGCCGGGACTCCATGAAGTTATCGGCCAGGACCATGGCAACAGCTGTGTCAGCATGGAGGAACCTATGGCTGAAAACTGGAACATGGATGCCCTAAGGCCAACTTGGCTGGACAAGATCCTTGTGGAAACAAAGGATTAGAAGGCCATGACCTTTTCAAGCAAAAAGGAAGGCAGGAGACCAAGAACACAGGCTATCAGTCCTTTCATACTCATTGGTCTCTCCCCAAATAAGTGAATGACTTTTGAAGATCATCCTGGACTAAAAGCAGACAGAGCTACAGACCTCAAAATCAACTCTGCTTGTCTAGTCAATCTTCAGGATCAGAAAAATCCAACAAGCATCAGCAAAACAACTGAAGCCAGGAACTCATCAGTGGGACTGTGCCTCAACTTCACCAAAGCCTGGCACAGTCCAAATCACATCAATGGGTGTTAAGCTTGGTTGTTAATGGATATTCTATCGAGTTCTCTCATCCCCCATGAGACAGGTACCTGATTTCCAAATATCCAAGCAAGATGCAATGAACATCAGATGCAACTGATCATCTGATGTACATCAGGGCCATCGAGCCTGTCCCTCCATGGAAGACAGCAACTCCAGTTTTCCCCACAGTGACCACAAAGGGTGTGTGTGTCATTTTTGGATCTCAAGTTTCTCAGGAGGTCCATGTGGTACAGGAAGTTTAAAATGGAAATTCTCAGAACCACTGCCAAAGCTCTACAGCAAAGTGATGTCCTCACATCCGTAAATGTGATGGATGCATTCCTACATTTCACTATTCCTTCCTTCGACAAGGGCTTCATCAGGTTTTCCTATGTGGATTGTCTCTGGCAGTTCAGGGCTATGCCCTTTTGGCTTGGCTTTAGATCCTCATATATTCCCTAAGCTCATGGTGACTCCAGCAGCGAGTCTCTGTTTACAGGGAATTCATATTCATCCCTACCTGGATGATCTTCTGATAGGATCCTGTTCTAGGATCTATGATAAATCAGGTTGATGGTTCACTGCTTAGCCCAGGCCTTGACCAATTTTCTTTGGATCTAGGAGCCATACTTACCAACTAACAATTCACAATTCAAAACCTTTATTGGCACAGCGAGACATTCAGGACATTCCATGATTAATCAGATAATAAAAGTCAATAGACATAGATAAAATGGAGTATGCCGAGATAAAATGAATTTGGAATACATATAAAACAGGTATCTAAAATAGACAAATGATGATATCAGCTATTGTATTTTTTATTTGATCTTAATCGTTGAGGCGTACTTTAAAAACATGGCTACTGTTTCTGTAATTTCTGGATTGTAACCAACCAATTAACAAATTCAGTTTTTTCATCAACATGTGAGCCACTGTGAACAGGTCTCTGGAGAAGGGACTATATGGTAACTTGAAATTAATTTAAACTGTAATATAGACTTATCCTCAGTGACAAGCTCAATGCCTCTCATTTACCTTTGTAAAGAAACAACAATATCCATTATAATACTAGGATCTAGGACTACATAGGAAAACACCATGAAATGTTCATTACTCCTCATTCCACCCTTAGACTAACATTTCAAACAGTGTGGCATAGCAGACTGATTGTGAGACTTGTACTGGGGAGACGAGGGATCATTCAAATTTCATCACAGGCACAAGCTCCCAGTTGACTGTGGATCAGTCCTAGCCTAAATGACCTCATAAGGTTACTGCAAGGATAAACAGGGATGAGGAGATATCTATATGGTGCCCTTCAAGTAGTTCTGAGGATGTTATATTAGCACAGTCATTTTTTCATAAATCTCTATTTTAAATACTTAAGATCATCCATTATCAGGAAGAGTCTGAGCTGGAATTGCTTAATAATTTGGTAGCAGTGTTGAAATGCTTGGATGCTCTACTGTTCAACAGTACAGAAGCACTGTCATGCTGTAACGTTCAACAGTACAGAAGCACTATCAAACAGCTTCCCCCTCCTGCATTTTCCAACTGAGTCTGAACAGTCATAGAATTATAAGGAGGATACTGAGCTACATCTGAAACAGTTCACAAGAACAAAATTGATCAGCAAAAGCAAACAGTAAGAGAAAACAATCAAATGCAAATTATTTAAGTAAACAAAACAGCAGCCTACGTAGAATTTGGTCTGCAAAACATTACCTCAAAACACTAAAAGCAAAAGCATGAAATGACTCATCTACTCAGCAATCTAAAAGAAGGGGGAAATGAATAGCGCAAGCCTACACCATAACAATGTCTGAGAAGAGAAGGGCTAAGAAAGATTTTTGACACTGATCGAACCACTTTTTTTAAAAAAAAAATGGTGCTTTAATTAAATTCCTTCATATATGATCTGGTCAAAGCAGTTAACAAGAAAGCAGGAAGATAATTAGCAACATAATTAACAACACAACAGACACCCTGTGAGGTAGGTGAGACTGAGAGAGTGTGACTAGCCCAAGGTCACCCAGCTGGTTTTGTGTGTAGGAGTGGGGAAACAAATCCAGTTCACCAGATTAGCCTCCACCACTCATGTGGAGGAGTGGGGAATCAAACCTGGTTCTCCATATCAGAGTCCACTGCTCCAAACCACTGCTATTAACCATTACACCACACTGGCTCTCAAGTTACGGTGTTGGACTAGAATCTGGGAAACCCAGGTTTGAATCCCCATTCTGCCATGGAAACTTTCTGGGTGACCTTGGGCTAGTCACATATTCTCAGCCTCGACCCTGGCAAGTATTTGGATGGGAGACCTCCAAGGAATACTAGGGGTGCGATGTGGAGGTAGGCAATGGCAAACCACCTCTGAACCATCTCTTGCCTTGAAAACTCTATGGGGTCCCCAAACGTCAGCTGTGACTTGACGGGGGAGGGGGGAGCTGCCACAAGGAAAGGTGGGGTAAAATATTTTAATATATTATTATTATTACTATTATTTAAGTAAATAAATTCTAGTAAGCTATATCAATTTCAGCCGGGGAAGTGTACTTTGAAAAAGTGACAAAAATATCAGAAACTGAAAAGTTCCAAAAAAAAACAGTAGTTCCTTATTTACCATCTAATATCTACCAATGAGGTCCTATTCAATCATACTTATGGGCCATTGTGTTTGTTGTACTAAACACCAGGAACTTTCTGATCAGCAGGGAAAGCTACCTAGCACCCATACAGATGTTCAAGCTTCAAATTTGGAATTGCTTACACTCAAGTGCCAATGAGGAATGAAGATGATTTAATAAGATGCGGTGGCCAAGATCAAATGAGGATAACCAGAAGTCTAGGAACTACAAACCTTCAAAATAAATAAAATTATATTCCCGCATTTGGTTGCTGGGGTGGCTCTAAAAAATAGAGAAGCAACTTTTACTCTGAAAGCACGCTAGTGCCTAAAAGATTTTGAGGATGACCAACACTAATAAAAACTTCAGGATAGGCAGAAGATATATATAAATATTCATATACTTTTTAAAATCTTTACAAAAGAAAGTACTCTTGGGTTCAGGAAGATAAATGCTTTTGCTCAACTTTAACATCACAGTCAGCCTTCAGGAAAAGTCCAATTAACATAATGTATGAATACAAACCTTCTCTGTTCTTTCTACGAATATAATCTTTCTTCGTATAATTTGCTTCAAACACATCAAAATTTAACACACATTTAGAACCTCTTTTTTGATCCATCTTGATTATACTATGTTCTTTTAAAAAAAATAATTCTCTACAACAAATGCTATCAACATTTTAAAAACCTTCAGAACCAGCTCATGTATTTGACACAATCCCAAAGCAGTATAAACAGCTTTGCCATTCCATATACAAGCTCCCTCTATGACAGCACATTTCTAACTCTGTGGTTGGCATGTAGAATGTCCCATATTCAATCCCTGACATGTCCAATTAAGCAACCTTAAAAAACCATCTGGGAAAGATCTTTTTAGTCACTGCCAGTCAGAGTAGGCAATTCTGAGCTAGCTAGTCCAATAAGAGTCTCAGATGTTAAATTTTGTCCACCAACTTTAAATATACCATGATTACAGTAGTATCAGTATTTACAGAGATTAATTTTTTTTATTTGGGATTATGTCCTGTTTTATCTGGAAGGCTCACAACAACATTAACAGGGACAGAGCATGTTAAGTCTGCAAGTTTGTTACAAAGGATAAGATAATAATGTCACTCGTAAATCAACAAACATTTGATCACTTCCAGCTATAATGAGCTATTCCAATTCAATTCGAGCTACCATCAATTTTATTTCTGCACTTGATGTTGTGCTGCCACCCCTCCCGCCCAAATCTGTTCACATAGCACATAAGAAAATTCAAACTAGTCCATCTGTTGAAGCCACAGACAGACTCAAATAAAATGGGACTCAGATTCAATACTTCCCCACATCTTCCACTATAAGATTATAACAGATAATATGCTTAAAATCAACAGATCTCCCCTGGGATCAATGTATAATTAATTTTTATTTAAAACTTTATTGTGATCCTGCAATTAAGATTTTAATCCAGTTTTGATTTGGGCTGAAAAACATGTTACAAACAATTTGGACTAGATTTTGGTTCAGTTTAGTTTCTTAATTGCATCATAAATTGACTAGAGAAGATAATCTAATTTCAATAAGCTAGAGCAAAGGCAAATACTTGTAAGAACATAAGAAAGGCCATGCTGGATCAGACCAAGGTCCATTGAGTCCAGCAGTCTGCTCACACACTGGCCAACCAGGTGCCTCTAGAAAGCCCACAAACAAGACAACTGCAGCAGCATTATCCTGCCTGTGTTTCAAAGCACCTAATATGATAGGCACGTTCCTCTGATCCTGGAGAGAATAGATGTGCATCATGACTAGTATCCATTTTTACTAGTAGCCATGAATACCCCTCTCCTCCATGAATATGTCCACTCCCCTCTGAAAGCCTTCCAAGTTGGCAGCCATCACCACATCCTAGGGCAGGGAGTTCCACAATTTAACTATGCGTTGTGTGAAGAAATACTTCCTTTTATCTGTTTTGAATCTGTCACCCTCCGGCTTCAGCAGATGACCCTGCATTCTAGTATTATGAGAGAGGGAGAAAGCTTCTCCCTGTCCACTCTCCATACCATGCATAATTTTATAGACCTCTATCATGTCTTTCCTTAACCACCTTCTTTCCAAGTTAATCTGCCCAAACAGTACATTTCTGAGCTTTCAGCGTGTGGGGATGGCAGGGAGGAGGTGCCGCTGCGGCGCCTCCTAACTTGTTTCCCCAGCGCCAAAAGCTCGAAAAAAGCCTTTTAAAGGCTTTTTAAATTTTAAATGGGGCTTTTCGCCCCATAGAGAAAAGCGAGGTTGCGCCTGCTAAAAAGCAGGTGCAGCACCGCCATTCTTGCCACCGGCATGCCCGGCTGAAAGGGGCAGGCAGCAGTTTTATTCTCTATTCCTTGTCTAATTATGGCCAGCATGGAATGTGCCTTTTTCACAGCAGCCGCACACTGGGTTGACATCTTCATTGAGTGATCCACTACCACCCCAAGATCCCTTTCTTGGTCTGTCGCTGCCAGCACAGATCCCATGAGTGTATATGTGAAGTTGGGATTTTTTGCCCCATTATGCATCACTTTACCCTTGCTCACATTGAATCTCATTTGCCATTTTAATGCCCATTCCTCCAGTTTGAAGAGAGATCCTTTTGGATCATTCACAGTCTGATTTTGTTTTAACCACCCTAAATAATTTGGTGTCATCTGCAAACTTGGCAACTCATTGATGAACAGGTTGAAAAGCACCGGTCCCAACACAGATCCCTGAGGGACCCCACTGCTCACATCCCTCCATTGTGAGAACTGACCATTGATTCCTACTCTCTGCTTCCTATTTTTCAGCCAGCTCTCAATCCATAAGAGGACTTGTCCTCTGATCCCATGACTATGAAGTTTGCTGAGCAGTCTTTGGTGGGGGACTTTGTCAAAAGGCTTCTGGAAATCCAAATACACAATGTTCACAGGCTCATTCCTGTCCACATGCTTAAAGACACTTTCAAAAAACTCTAAACGTTTAGTGAGATAGGACCTACCTTTACAGAAGCCATGTTAAGTTTTGCTCAGCAGGGCTTGCCCTTCTATATGCTTGACAATTCTATCTTTAATAATGCTTTCTATCAATTTACCTGGAACAGGCGTTAAGCTAACTGGCCTGTAATTTCCTGGGTCTCCCCCCCCCCCCGGAACATTTTTTATAAATGGGTGTTTCATTAACTCATACTTCTGTAGATTATAAGTATTAAAATAATAAAAGCCTAGTTTTCTAAGGAGAAAGGGTCTATAAAGGTGTGTTAAACTGATGCCATTTGTACTTATCTTTTTCAGATGTCAATTTAAGCAACATGCAAACTAGAAATCTTGAAAAAATTACCCAAAGAACTGCACTATCCAAATCCTACATCTTAGTTGTGAGCACACACACAAACACACACATATATGTTTTAAAAACAAACTACTCACTGTAACACCGGCAACTCTGAAGTAATCATTGTGTAGTATACTAAGGACTGCTAATAGAAACACAAGAGTATCTTGTAGAATCCTGTAGTATATTTATCAGCCAATGTCTCCAGACTATTTTCCAAACAATCTCCAAGTCCACCCTATAAACAAAAAACAAGAGCTAGTTTAAAAAAAAATCACAATTATGAAATGAAATGCAACAGACCCAATACAAAAGCAGCTTAGGAGAAAAAGCAGGAGAAAACTTAATGGTAAGCATTTCATCAGCTCTTAACTACATCCTTATATGAATATATTGTAATTCAGTTTGCTAGTATATTGCAATGCCAGACAGTAAACAGTCACTGAATTGGTCCCTCCTAAACACTCAGAGCATTTTTATGTGAAAGCTGTAAATGGCTAAAAAGAGGTATAAACTCTTTAAATAACTCTAAAGTTACACAAATATAATACGCATTTATAGTGAATCAATACTTGTATATATTAGCAGGAATGAGAAAGCTCTTCATCAATTACGACAGCATTAAAAATTTACCATCACTAACACTAAATGTACCCTGTACATAAGAGAGATTCACACCAATAAAGAGATAGTTGTAAAAGCACCTAAGATTTCAATAAGAGTCAGTTCGCAGTAAAATTATACCCTACCTTCTTATTTTGAATTCAAACTAAATACACTGTACAACAAGCTTCTACTATATGAAACCAAAGTTTGTAATATGGGGAGCTTTTTTCTAAGCTTTTAGTAGGCTGTCATTGAAACTATGAGGAGCCCATTTTCCAGAGGGCCCCTCCACCATGTTATGCTGTGGTCAGTATGAAAATATAAAAACTGCTAGGACTAGAAACAATAAAGAATCCAAGAGAAGTTTTTCTCCATCTCTCATAATATTTGACTTAGGAGATTCAATTAAATTAATTGCCTGAATATTTAAGACAGACTAAATGGCATGCTTCTTTCATACAACACCTTGATCAGGTAGAAAGGCAACATAAAAATGTTCTAAATACATAATAAAATAAATACAACAAATAATTGAATTATGGAATTTACTTCCACGTGATATGTTCATGGCCACTAGCTTACATCATTTTCAAATGCTATTAGACAAATGCATGTAAGAAAAGTCAATCAGTGGCTTTTGTCACAATGGTTAAATGGAACCTCCATGTTCAGAGGCAGTATGCCTCTGTGTTACCACACTCCCACTAACACGTGAACATATATTCACATTAAAATGGGAAATTAGCTTGCATGTTTGTGCAGGACATGGCAAACCGGGACCTTTTACCTAAAGAGGTGGCTGTGAGTAGCAAGTCTTTAGTAGGAAAAGGATGACAGAGATCTAATTTAAAAAGGAATAGTTTATTGATGATTTGGTACAATAGTGGGGATGACTTATCCTAAACAAATACTAGTGGTACTAAACGAAAGCACAGATACATTCCTTATCCCAATTAATATAGCAACAACTAACAAACATTCACTTAATGTTGTCGAAGGCTTTCACGGTCAGAGTTCATCAGTTCTTGTAGGTTATCCGGGCTGTGTGACCGTGGTCTTGGTAGCCACAGCTGCTGGCAAAACGTCAGGAAAGAAAATACCAAGACCACGGTCACACAGCCCGGATAACCTACAATAACTGATTCACTTAATGTCTAAATTCCGTTAATGGTCAGAGATTGCATATCATGTAAAAAAACAATACAGGAAGAGGCATCTTTCTCTTCTTGCCTAGTATAGCTTAATTGCTGTCATCCTGTTAGTTCACCCTGATTTCTCCCAAAAAGGCTTCCCTTGGAAGCATTTGCTGTGGTTGTTGTTCCATAATGCTCTGCTGTGTTCACCTTGCAAGATTCCCTGTGAGACACACAACACAGCAGTGCTTCCCATGTTTGGTTTGTGCCTCACAGAACTTACTCATGGTGTTACTCTGACAGTACATCCATTCAGGCTGGAAGGGAGGGTGTGCAGATGAAAAGGGGGGCAGGCAACAACTGCATAACAATCGCTTACTGAGGGCTACAGAGGGGGAGGGCTCTTGCCTACTTGCGGGATTCCCAGACACACCTTGCCAACCATTGCAAGAACTAGGTGAACATTTGGTCTGATTCAGCAGGACTATTGTTGTGTTATGGAAGGTTTTTACATTAAGAAAAAATTAGAGTTCATAAACTCCTTTGGCACTTGGCATATTAATTTACGTAATATGCAAGTGACATTACATGCTGCTACAGTCTACACTGCAAAGAGCAGACAGATTTTGTGATGGTGAAGCCTCTGGCAGCAATTAGCCACCCTATACTGATATCTTAGAAGAACCAGGAGTTGCAGAAAGGAGGAAGGATTCCGATGATGCAGAGAAGGCTCTAGGAAAGGAGTAAAGGCACACAAGACTGCGGGAAAGATTAGAAGGCTAGAGGAAAGAATCAGTGATTGCAACTGGCTACAACCTGTCATGAAGGAAAGATCAAAGGCCCTGGGAGGTCTGCATAATGTAAGAATAGATCACGGCTTAAAAGCAGCAATTATAGCTCTACAACTCCATTAAAAGAAGTGCAACACAAAGTAATAAAAGGAATATTTTGGGACAGACAATTGTTATTTTATGAGTACAATAAAATGACACTAAAAACCAGAAGCAAAAGAGCTCACTGAAACAAAAAAGATGTAAGCCAAGAACATAACTTACAGAAGATAAATAAGAAACAAAAGGAGAAATAATCACCAACAGTAGAAAAGTGTACAACAAACAATTACAAACATTCTGGTTGTGGCTCATTGTGGAATTCCACTTTAGTACTGGCAGTCAGTGCAGTGATCACACAGTGTCAAATGTGACATGGAGTCAAGAATGTCAGTGTGTACATGGCAGCCTACTTTCCTCCACCTAGCCTGTCATGATGTGTTCTTTGACTAGGACTCTGGCATGTTCTATATTAGATTCTGTCTGTGTTCTTTGTTGTTATTCTAACAAAGTATCACTACTTTAACATTATTTGATACCTTTGGATCATGCACTCTTTCCCCTTAATGGCCAAACACCAGTCTTACTTGGTTTAAAATAATCCATAATTAGCATGGCTGAACAGAACAAAACTGGACATGGTATTTCAGATGTGGCACCACCAAGAAATATATTGCCCTTTGAATTGACTGCAAATGTCACTGCTTTCCTGTTTTCTGTACCAAGGTAGCTAATGACTAAAAATAGCTAAATGCACAGACTCTCTTATGCCTTGCAGGCACAATTAAAGCTTCTGATGTGGCCTGAAGCCCCCACCCACAAGCAGCAAACATTTTCTGATCGCATGCACTTAAGCCAGGTTAAACCACCACTATCACCAAACAAAATTATCATGCCACCAGCTGGGAACTCTGCACAATAGTGCCTGAGCTTTATAAATATTTATTGTCTTCCTACCTGCATGTTCTCCATTTAGCACATTTTATTCTACCTGCATTTTTCTAGATCTATGAACTCCTGTCCAGTACTATCTAAATTTTCTCCTAAAATCTAAGGCACATACATTAGCTTTGGAGTATGTCAGTAACGTAAGGAGGGCATGTACCTTGTCTTTCAAGTACAAAAGGTACATTGTTTACTCACCGAGAAGGTCCTTTCCGCTCTGAAGTGGAAGGGCATCTTGATCTTTGGGTGTTTCTCGCCCGTTGCTAGGGGTAGGCAGGACTAAACTAACAACTTCCTGTCTCCTGGCGAGGAACACCTCCCATTCCAGTTATTCTACAGCAAGCTCAAGAGACAGGGAAAGGCACTCACAAACAAGGAGTACAAACAACAATAAACTGAACGATAAACTTGGAACCATTCTATATGTATTGCTACAATATTATTAGGCCGATTGAATCCGTAGGCCAGTTTGGTATGCTTCAGTCCACCCTTGTAAGATGATGTTGCCATCTCCGGGTGGGCAAGATGCCCTTCCACTTCAAAGCGGAAAGGACCTTCTCGGTGAGTAAACAATGTACCTTTCCCGTTCTGAAGGAAGGGCATCTTGATCTTTGGGATCTCCAAGAGCAATGAAATAACGGGTGGGAACTCAGTCCTCATCATCTTTCACCATGTGCTGTAAAATACGTCTGCCGAATGCAGCTTCGGCGGATGCCATAGTATTGATTCGATAATGTCTAATGAAAGTAGTCACGTTGGACCAAGTAGCCGCTTTACAGATCTCTTCAGTTGAGGCTTGTTTGAAAAATGCGGCCGACGTGGCTGCGCTTCGCAGTGAATGGGCTGTGATCCCATTCAGAACTTGGAGACCACTGGCTAGGTAGGCTTCTCTGATGCATTGTCTAATGGATGTGCTGATAAGACTGTCGGGACATGTGAAGTCCCTTGTTGGGTGCAGAAATGGAGATAAACATAAATTCCGTTCTCCTAATGGATTCAGTTCTAGATATATAAATATGAATAGCTCTACGCAGGTCCAAGGTGTGCCAACCCCGCTCTCTGGGAGTAGAAGGATTAGGACAAAAGGAAGGGAGGTGAAGTTCCTGAGACTGATGAAACCGGGAACCCACTTTGGGGGTGAACGAGGGATTAGTACGTAGCACGACCTTATCTTTGTGAAAGATACATAAGTCTTTGCGAATAGAGAGGGCACCCAATTCTGAAACCCTCCTGGCAGAAGTTATGGCAACTAAAAATAAGGTCTTCATTCTTACTAATTGTAAGGGAACTTCTCTCATAGGTTCGAAGGGACTTTTGGTTAGAGCAGGAAGTACAGTGTTCAGTCTCCAGGTAGGGAAGCGGTGAGTCACCGGAGGGGTATATTAAGCTACTCCTTTAATAAAAGCCTTAACCTGAGGGTGTGATGACAGAGGAATCCCATCAATATCCGGACAGACTGAGGCAATAGCAGACACTTGCTTTCGTAAGGTTGCCGCTCTAAGACCCTGCTGTGCACTGTTCTGTAAAAAGTCCAGTAACTGAGGTAGCTTAGGAGAGATAGGGTTGATCGTCTTCTGGTGACACCACCTGGAGAAGGCTTTCCAGGTGTATTGATATATCCTTGTAGTAGAAGGACGTCTGGCTTAAAGGATGGTCCCCACCACCTCCACGGAAAGCCCAAGGGCTAAGAGCCTTGCCCTTTCAACCTCCAAGCGGTCAATTGAAACCATCCAGGATCTGGATGAATCATTGGTCCCTGTTGAAGGAGATTTGAGGATGTCGGAATCTGCCAAGGTGCCCTGGTGGAGAGCTCCATGAGTGCCGGAAACCATGGCCGGCGTGGCCAACTGGGAGCGATCAGGATGACTTCCGCTCTCTTCGCCCTTATCTTCCTGATGACTTTCGGAAGGATAGGCAGTGGTGGAAAGGTGTATAGGTGACCCGGAGGCCACTGAGTCAGAAGAGCGTCCACTTACTCTGCTTCCAGATGGTAGAACTGGGAGAAGAACCTTTCCACCTGACGAATCTGGACTGAGGCGAACAGATCCATCGTGGGGGTTCCAAACTAGCTGGTGATGGCTTGAAAGACTTGAGGATTCAGCATCCATTCCCCTTCCTGGAGGGTCTGACGGCTTAACCAATCCGCCTGAGTGTTGTGGATGCCCCGTACATGTTCAGCCCTCAGAGACAAAAGGTGTTTTTCTGCCCAGGTCATGATGGCCGATGACTCCTGGTGCAGGCGAGAGGAGCGAGACCCACCCTGCTTGTTGATGTGGGCCTTGGTCACCACATTGTCTGTCCTGATTAGCACATTGGCGCTTCCCCCGCCATTAGACTTGTTTTTCTTCAGCGATTTTCCAGCCGAAGTAGATGGCGGCAGCGACTTTCCGGTCTCCCTCTCCAATAGTCCGCCAGGGCGGCTAACAGCGGGAGCTGGTTTTAAGGCCAATTCTTGATCTGCATCAGAAAGGAGTTCAATGTCCTCCGATGCAGCTTCTCCGGCAGCCATTTTGTTTGCCACGTCTTTCCCGCGGCTTAGCTGTTTCTCGTGGCTCAGCTGATTGTCGGCAGAGCCGGGAGCTTAAATTTAAAAAACAAACTTACCCAAACGAGAGGGAGGGTAGGGAGGGAAAACAATTGGATTTGGCAAGGTAAGGAAAAGAATCTATTCTAACCTAATTTCACTAGACCTAAGCAGCAGCTATGGCTGCAACGCTCTCACCCCAGCAAAGGCAGGAGAAGAACTGGAAGGGGAGGTGTTCCTCGCCAGGAGACCGGAAGTTGTTAGTTTAGTCCTGCCTACCCCTAGCAATGGGCGAGAAACACTTAAAGATCAAGATGCCCTTCCTTCAGAGCGGGAAAGCTCTGTTACCATCCTTTTTAACCTTTGGAATTGTAAAATCAACACAGCATATTCTAAATTTCAACTACTCAAACAAAAACATCTTTGTTTCTTAAATGTTGACTTTATGTCCAAAGCAACTATATTTCTTCAGTCTCACCCATGATATAACAGTGTCTAAAAAATAGGCTACGTATACTAAAAAGATGTACATTCATACAGATGGAGTCAGAATTCACAAATTCCCCAATGGCTCAGCTGCTCTCATACTATGTAATCTTAACATAGCAATTTGCCTTTCACTTCTCGCAGTACAGAAGTAGTACTATAAACCATCATAACACTTCAAAGGTTATGCAACGCTTCAAACATATGCACATGGAAGACAAAGCAATGACCAGAAAATTAAGACCTTATATTTTATATGGAACTTTGTTTCTATATAAGATCTCAGCATCAAGATTATTATATGCACAAAAATGGAAAACCCAGCAGTACCCAGTTTAGAAGAATGGCTGATGAAGCTGCTAGAATTAGCAGAGATGGCAAAACTAACAGCGTTAATTAGGGGGAAAACTCTATATCTATTGTTTCTTTTGTTTTCTGTTTTTTATATATGTCTATGTTTATGAATTGATATAAAAATTATAGGGGGAAAAGACCTTATTATTTTTTTTAAATCAGAGTTTGCACATTTTGGCAATACAGCTCTACTTCCCAATTGATAATAGCTAGATCTGGCCAGGAGACTGTAAAGATAATGAATATAGGCAGGTTTCAGATGTTACACATACTACAGGAAAGCCCTTGAGGAAATTATTTCATCACAGGATTACGTTATATGCCTTAACTACAGCTCTAGACACAGAAGGAAAATTCCTACAATCTACTCAGCTATCAAAACAAAGCTGCTGGCTGTCCTGTATTTGGCAAATATGACAAAACTAATAGCTGGTAAAACAGAGACTGTGGTTCAAGAACACCAATTGCCCTGTTCATTTATCAAGGGCTAAATCCCGCACAGTTCTGGAGTGGCCCACCCTCAGTAGTGAAGGCGTGCCGTTAGATAGCATTTTATAATAAACACTCCAATGTAACAAATCAAACCTTTCAGGGATCATGCAAAAAGAGCAGCATCAGTTCAATGTTATGCAAACAAGGGATGAACTGCAATTGAATCATCACTACCAAATGTTTTCAAATGACAGGGGATTTGTGTAATACATATAATGTATTCTCCAACTGTAGTCTTTTTTTGTTAGAAGGGAATCTGGTGAACCCTTGATTTTTTATTATATAAGCATAAACAATTTAGTTCATATACAATATTCTATCAATTTACTGTTAGTAATGAAATCATTATAATATGTATCATAGTGCATGTTGTAAGAGGTTTCAGTTCTCTTCCCTAGCTGCTGGATTTCTCAGGCATATTAGCGTGCATTAACAGCCAGATCATATATACACAACACTGCCTGTGACCTACTAGAAAGTTGCTATAGCAACCACTGCTTTCTGCAATACATGTTATGCATTTTAAGTACCATCACAGTGAGTATAACATGTCTGTCATTAGTAAGCATGGTTTATAATAGTTGAAAATGAAAGCTGTCCTAAACGGAAGTATATTTGCATGTAGAAATTTCTGTCTTGAGCTCAATAGTCTTGGCGTCAGTTCTACCCCTGGGTTCTAAGCTATGGATAAAGATATAGTTTTGGCCGGGGAGGGCGGGCCACAAATCGAAATACATAAATAAATAAGCTACTGGAATCTAATATCAGTTCATGCACTATCATCAATATCAATTAATATATCTATTTATCAGCATGTCCCAACTGTGAATACTTAAATCCAGAGACTGGAACCATGTACAGACAAAGCAGATCTTTCTACAAACCAGAGAAAAGCCCCAGGTTTGCAGAAAAACCTGGTATCTTAAAAAAAACCAAAAAAAAAAAAAAAAAAACGGAGAGCAAAATGATAAAAAGAGTGCCTGTAGCTTTAAGAAACAGATGTCCTCAGTGGCCATTGCTAGGCAGCCACACCAGTATACAAGCCTTGGTTTTAGTCAGAAAAAGGTAGGTAGGTAAATAAGTGTCTGGGTGGGTGGGGAGGGGCCCTTTGCAGGGCTGTTTATCACCGTTGAGAGGGGGGCTGGGCCTGTTAACAACCACTGGAAGACTGGCTGCTCTATATTATTCAACAGCAGTCACTGTACAAAAGCAAGGATGATGCACAGTGGTTAGATTTTAATACTAAGATCTAGGAGAGACACATTCAAATACCAACTCTGCCATGGAAGATCACTAGATGACTTTTGGCCAGTCCAACACTCCCAGCCTAACCTGCATCACAGGGTTGTTGTGAAGATAAAATGGAGCAAAGAATACCAAGGTAAGGAGCTTTGAATCTCCACTGGGGAGAAAGGGGGCATACAGCTAAAGATGAGGAGGTAGATAACAGGAAGTATGGCTGGTAGGTGGGAAGGAGAAAAGGAAGCAGGGAAAGGGGACAGGATATGGGGACTATCAGGAAGAGGGTAAGAAAAATAGCAAGGGTGGGGATAAAGGTGAAAGCAAGGTGTGTGTCCCCAAGTCCTTGCAGGCCCTACTTTTCAATTTATCTAATTATCAACATAGTCAAATCTGGGGATACTTAAATCCAGAGACTGAAGCCATGAACAGACATCTTTCTCACAAATCTGGAAAAGCCACAGGTTTGCAGAAAATGCTTCTATACTATACAATAGTATTATACTGTTATACTATATACAGGGCCTCCTGTAAGCAGGTGATGGCAGAATGCCTTTCATCACCTTTGGCTGGTGACCGTGCATTCCTGAGAATCGGCGTAGGGGAACAGCGGGGAGAAGGCGCAGTCGAGTCTCCTCCTAAAACTGTTCCACCTATGCAAAAAAAAGAAGAAGCTTTTGCTGCTTTTTTTGTTGTTGTTGTTAAATGGGGCCTTTTCGCCCCAGAGAGAACAGCGAGGCTGCGCCTCCCCCCCTACCCCGGGAACGCCCCCCCCATGCTGGCACCTGAAGTCTCTGCCATGATCTGCGCCACAGGGAGACTGTGCCAGCGGAGGAGAGTGAGTCTAATAACGGCACAAGACTCATGCTGGCAGAGGTCACATCGACTCCTAAGGAGAATCAGCCCCCAGGCTCAGGAATGCATGGTGAGACATCTAGATTAGACTACTGTAATGCACTGTATATAGGGCTGCCCCTGAAAAGTCTTTGAAAGCTACAATTGGTTCAAAATGCTGCAGCCAGAATGCTGACTGGAATGGGTCATAGAGACCATATCATTCCAGTCTTGTTCCACCTACATGGCTCCCAATTTGCTCCTGGGCCCAATTCAAGGTGCTGGTACAGATGTTAAAGCCCTATAGGGCTCGAGGCCACCAAACTTTAAGGACTGCTTGCTCCCATATTAACTCACCAACTACTACAGTCATCTTCAGATTCAGGAGCCTTTGCAATCTGAAGTTAGATGGGTAGCAACACTACAACAGACCTGGTGCTGAAATTACAGTACTGGTGCTGAAATTACAGAATTCCCTCACTGAGGATATTCGTCTGTCCCCTTCTGTCACTGTCTTCCTCCATACATTTGTTTTGTTTGGTATTGTCTCAGTGACCCTGCCTCTCCTTCCTGTTTTATATTTTTGTGTCTGTGTTTTGTTGTATTGTTTTTATCATTTTATATACACTTCTTGCAACATATTTTAATGTTTTGACTATTTGCTGACTTGAGGATGCTGAACTGGGTGAAAAAGTGGCGTTAAAATGTTTTAAATAAATGAAATGAAATACTATTACTATGCTAAATATATATTAAGGCACCATTATCTCACTTTAATCCTAATGTCACCTACATCATTGCGCCACAAAAATGTGATGGCACGCTTCTGTTTCAAATGACATTTCCCCTTACACTTCACCATCCATGAGCCAAACAATAACTGGGAAAGGAGTTAATGTCTTGAATGTATTGTACTATTTCCCCAGAGGAAAATAAGAGGCACAGAATGAATATTTGCACTCTACTTCAGGGTTTGCGCAGTCTAAATATGTGGAAGAGGCAGACACAGTGGATTGGTATTTTTTTATATTTAATATATCAACAATAACCAAAGAGGTTAATTAACTGTTCACATATCTACTGCACCACCAGAACACTAAACTAACTAAACTACCAACCTTCCTTACTCATCTTCTCTCTCTCCTTTCCCAACTGTCATTTCGCTTCTTCCCTGCTGTTGTCTCCACCCTCTTAGAATCCCTGTCACTCATTACGCTAAAAGGCATACACTGAGAATGTGCTGCACTCATCTTCACGGGTTTGTATGTAACCACTGATCTGTCTGCTCCAACTCCTTTTCGTCTGCTGCCACAAGTTGAGTCTTCTTTCAGCCTTTCTATGTAGATCAGCATTTTGACCGTGCGGCTCTACATTTATCTAAATAAACAGAGTATCCTGCTGGGGCAGATGTGGCTGCAGGGCATCCTTATCTAAAGGTGATCTATTTACCATACACCACCATACAACATGCCCAGATTTCTCTCATCTTTGAGAAATAGAATTTCCATCAAAGTCAGACTGATTCAGTACATCTTCCGCTCTTCTAGGGATGGTGTTTTTAACTCCAAGACACGGATACAGCCTTCTTACAATCTTGTTGAAGCTGCTGTTATCTCTGGTCACATTTCTTCCAGGTCTCATCAGGTTCCCTTTCCAGCATGTTTTCTCTCACAAACTCAGATCGTATTGATACAGCTTCAGCCTGTGTCACCACCACAATGGCATCCTCATGGACCTTCACAAACATGATGCTACAACCTTGTACTGGGCACAATGCTCACCCTTCCCTCTTATAGCTGTCACCTAACTCTATTTCTTTTTTCCTTTACACCACAGAATGTCCTATCTGGATTCTGATGCTTTAAAACCTCTCTGAATAGCCACATCATATAGGCCCTCCATAAATTTCTCCTTCAACACTGTTTGCCACTCTATGGCCTCTGGGAGCCTGACTTTTAATTGCCTGAAACGACTCTTGCATGTCAAGGGAATCATCATGAGTACTTTCTGTGGTACCCAACATCCTTAAATAGAATTAATTCTTTAATGTGGTCGATTTATTAAGAATTTGGTTATTATTATCTTTTTCTCCTCCTCCCATGTTCTCACCTCCCTGCTTGCAGCTCCTTCTACCTGACCTATCAAAAATGTGCTGTTCTAGCAGTTGATGTAAATAGAATAGAGACTGTTAACTTCTCGAATTCCTCGAAAGAGGGCATACCAGAATTGTGATGACCTGCCTGAGAATGTAAGCATCGAAGGAGCCCTAAAGTAATCTGGCATAGAGATGGGAGCAAAACACTCCTGAAGGGTCTACCCTCATTCTAGCTCTGTCTACTTGGCTTCCAATCCTGTTTGTGATGTCACTTGTTAATGTTCAGAGTTTGCACAGAGTATTTAAATAGGTGAGAGACAGACACTGCAGATTGTACTGCTGATAATTTTATATTTAATGTATCAACAAGAATATAACAGGTTAATGGCCCAGGCTAGCCTGATCTCCTCAGATCTCAGAAGCTAAGCAGGGTCAGCCCTGGTTAGTATTTGGATGGGAGACCACCAAGGAATACCAGGGTTGCTGTGGAGAGGAAGGCACTGGCAAACCACCCGTTAGTCTCTTGCCTTGAAAACCCCCCAAAAAGGGGTCGCCATAAGTCGTCTGCGACTTGACGGCACTTTACACACACACAACAAACTCTCAGCATATCTACTAATACTACAATAAAACAGTAAAAATACTATCCTTTCTTCTACTCTCCTTACTGACAATATCTTCTTTATGCTTCTCTCCTCCAACTCTCTTCCCGTCATTTCTCTCCTTCCCTGCTTAGAGGATCCACCTTCATTACTCTTAATACTGAACACTGAAACCAGAAGTTATTACAGTAACATTGAAACAGTGAGTGCTAGAGGCATAACACTGAAGTGACGTGATCAGCAAGCTTACGATTTGTAAGTTCAACACAATAGAGTAACTGCGAAAAAAAGTTAAGGGAAAGATAATCAGCAGGAAAAGGTTTAGGAAAAAATGAAGCCATAGCAAGTCTATAAAGTTTCTGGAATTTTTAGTTCTTAAAGAGAAATTTACAAAGAAAAGCAATGGTTTGTCAGGGGACTTAAATGTGGGCTCTAGGAATCCTATGTTGGTGGGGGAGAACTCCATAGCAGCCTCAGTCCATTTATAAACTGCATTGATCACAGCCAAATGATTTCAGTGCAACAAGAATGTAGGAAAGGATAAAGATCTGTTTCAGGGATAAATAAAATAATTGATTCTGGTCCACACAGCATAGATGAACAGTTTCTCTGCCTCATTTACAAATAATAGTAATTCTATATCAAAGTCAGTCTAACCATCAAGGGGCAATCAGTATTGGCTGGTGGGGGCGTGTGTGTGAGAAAGAGAACGGAGCCTTGGCTTACCTGTGAGGGCTCCTTCTTCTCTGAGCGAAGAGGACATCTGATTGGCGGGTTATTCCATTCCTATGCTCAGGGAGAAGGCAGGATTTACAAATCTTTACTTCCTGTCCCTGTGCCAGGAAAGCCCCCCCAACTTCCAGTTCGAGGACTTCCAAAGCATGAATCATAGACATGTAGAAAAAACAGTTAACAATTTCTTCACAAACCTGAAGACAAAGAACATGTTGTTAGTCAATAAAAATAGACTAATAATAGCAACACCCAGGTAACAGTTGAAAAAACAATGAAGGGTAGAAACTCCTTGTCTTAAGGGTAGTCACTTCTTTTCTTAAATTTTGTTGTTACTGCGGCTCTTCGCCCAGGGCGGGCCAGATGTCATCTTTGCTCAGAGAAGAAGGAGCCCTCACAGGTAAGCCAAAGCTCCGTTCTCTCTCTGAGCTGCGAGGACATCTGATTGGCAGGATCTTCCAAAGCTGCCATAATTTTGGGTGGGTTACATCTCAGTTGCTACTTGTTGGGAGTACCCGTCTCCCGAAGGCCGCATCTGCAGATGAGTAGGTGTTAATTTTATAATGCCTGACGAATGTGGACAAGCTGGACCACGTTGCAACCTTGCAGATTTCTTCAGCCGAAGCTTGCCTGTCAAAGGCTGCCGATGTGGCGGCACTACGGACCGAGTGGGCTGTGATTCCCGATGGAATGGGAACTCCTGAATGTTGGTAGCAGAGTTGTATGCATTGGCGAATGCACTTGCTGATGGAGGCATTGGACATCCGCAGTACCTTGTTAGGTGGTGTAACGGAGACGAATAGAGCCTCGGATCTTCGGAATGGTTTTGTCCTATCCAAATAAATGCAGAGTGCCCTTTTAACATCCAACGTATGCCAGTTCTTTTCCCTCGGATGGGAAGGGTGAGGGCAGAAGGACGGCAGATGGAGTTCTTGTGATCTATGGAATCTCAAGTTGACTTTGGGGACAAATGTCGGGTCAGGGCGTAGAACGACCTTGTCAGAATGAAAAATGCATAAATTCTTTCTGGAAGAAAGAGCCCCTATTTCGGATACTCTTCTGGCCGAAGTCACCGCCGTCAGAAATAGAACTTTCATACGCAGAAAAGCTAAGCAAACATCCCGTAGTGGTTCGAAAGGAGACTTTGTCAATGCCTGCAGGACAAGATGCAGACGCCACGTCGGAAACCTGTGTATTGTAGGAACAGACAGGGCTGAAACTCCTTTTAAGAAGGTGGAAATGTAAGGGTGCCTGGTGGTAGGGAACCCATCAAGGTGAGGGATGACTGTGGCAATAGCCGCCACCTGTCGTCGTAAAGTTGACACTTTTAGGTTCTGAGCTACCCTGTCTTGGAGGAAGTTCAAGAGATTGACCGTAGTGGCCTGGAGTGGGCCGAGGTGTTTCCTGTTGCACCATCTCACAAAGGCTTTCCAGGTGAAGCTGTATATATGTTTTGTAGAGTCTCTTCTTGCTTCCAACATTGTGGCCACGACTTCCAAGGAGTATTCCAGATCTAACAGCCACTGCCTCTCAAGTTCCAGGCGGTCAATTTTAACCAAGCTGGATCCGGGTGGAGTATGGGACCTTGATGTAGAAGGTCCCTGCTCACTGGGAGCTCCCATGGTTGTTGTATGGAGAGCTCTCTGAGCGTTGGGAACCACGGTTGGTGGGGCCAAAGTGGGGCAATTAGTATGACGTGGGCTTTTTCTTTTCGCAATTTTCTCAGGACCTTTGGGATGATTGGCAGGGGCGGGAAGGCGTACAGTAGAGCCCTCGGCCAAGGAGATTCCAGGCCGTCTACTCCCTCTGCCCTTGGGTGGACGAACCTGGAGAAGAACCGAGCAACCTGATGGTTCTGGTCGGAGGCGAACAGGTCTACTGCTGGATGACCGAAGCGCTCTTGAATGTGAGAGAAGATGGTTCTGTTGAGGGTCCACTTTCCCTCGTCCACCTGCTGTCTGCTCAGCCAGTCGGCCTGTGTGTTCAGGTTGCCCTTGATGTGCTCGGCTCTGATCGATGCAAGGTGTTTTTCTGCCCAATTTAGGATGACTAATGCCTCGGCGTGGAGGGAGGAGGAACGAGACCCTCCTTGCTTGTTTAGATGGGCCTTCGCCGAGACATTGTCTGTCCTGATCAGAACGTGTTGGTGTTCGATCAGCAGTTGGAATTGCAGGAGTGCCCTGTGGATCGCCCTCAGCTCCCGTCTGTTGATGTGAAGGTGAATTTCTGCTGCAGACCATTGTCCCTGGGCGATGTGGTGGTGAAGAGTGGCTCCCCACCCCTCCAAGCTCGCATCGGTGAAGATCTGAGTCACCGGGTCCGGGATGTAGGACAGACCCCTTGCCAGGTTGGGTTTCTTGGTCCACCAGCCCAGGCTGATTCTTGCTTGGGGCGAAAGAACTAGGCGTGGATTCTTCTTTTGAGCAATTTGAACTTGATATGGCTTCAGGAACCACTGAAGAGCTCGCATATGCAGACGAGCCCAAGGCACCATGCAGATGCAGGACACCATGAGTCCCTGAAGTCTGGCGAGGACTGATAGACCTGTTGATCTTGCAGACCTGGATGTTCTTGCTAAGGTTACAATGGTGTCTACCTTGTCTGGAGGAAGGAACACCATGTTCCACACCGTGTTGATGATGGCCCCCAGGTGGTGAAGAGTTTGAGTCAGGACGATGTTGCTCTTTGCCATGTTTATCAGGAACCCGTGACGAGACAAGGTCTGGAGAACCACTTGAGTATGCTGAGTTGCCAATTGCTCCAAAGAGGCGCTCACCAGGATGTCGTCGAGGTAAGGAAATATGTGGATTACCTAATCTCTTAGGTGAGCGACGATGGTGACTAGGACCTTGGTGGACGTCCTCGGAGCTGACGAGAGCCCGAATGGGAGGGCTCGAAACTGATAGTGATGTGGCCCGTGCGCGAAGCTGAGAAACTTACGGTGTGATGGGTGGATTAAGACATGCATGTATGCCTCCGTGAGGTCTATCGATGTCAGATATGCTTGAGGTCTCAAGGCTTCGATGATGGACCTCAATGTTTCCATCCGGAAGTGTTTGAAGATGACATAGCGATTTAAGAACTTTAAATCGAGGATTGAGCGCCAGTCCCCGTTGCGCTTTGGGACCATGAAGAAGTAACAGTAGACCCCGATGCGCTGCTCCGCGTATGGTACAGGTTCTATGGCTGTGATCTCCAGAAGACGTTGAATCACAGAAAGGGTCCGAAGAAATTTTTCTGGTCTTTTGGACATGGGGGAGACAATGAAGCGATCTGGAGGGTTGCATCTGATTTCTATTTTGTAGCCTTCTTGGATGACCCTTGATACCCAGGCATCGGGGTTTGTCAATCTCCAGGTGTTTGCAAAGGCTTGAAGTCTCCCCCCCCCACCACTGGCATGGAGCTGGAGTCATTGCTCATTTTGTATGTCGCAGAATCTGTTAGCCTTATCGGGCCCTTGACCTTGGAATTGGGAGCCTTTTCCAAACCTGGATCCCCTCCGAAAGGAACCACCCTGTCCTGAGTTCCAGATGTTCCTTCCGCCATCCTGTCTAGGCCCAAGTGGGACAAACTGAAGGGCCAAAAGGAAGACGAGAAGGAGGCTTTTCCTTCCCTCTTGATGTATTTGGGAAGGGCCTTCTTTTTGTCCTTTGTCTCAACTAAAATGGAGTCCAGCTTAGGACCAAAGAGACGGCCTCCTTCAAAGGGGTAGCCAAGGAGCAGAGCCTTGGAGCCATTATTGCGGTCCAGGGGCGGATCCAGAGGTCTCTTCTTGCTGCCGATGCTGCTACTAGAGACCTGGCAGAGAAGGACATGGAATCTAAAGACGCATCAGCCAAAAAGTTAATCGCTTTTAACAATCGAGCAAGACCATCCAGCACTCTTTTATTGTCCTGGGGGACTAAATCAATTATTTTCCTTGTCCACATAATGCTTGCTCCGGCGAACAAAGCAGTTGTGGCGGAGGCTTGAATGAACAGGGCGGCTTCTTTGTGTGCCCTTTTGGTGGCATAGTCTGCCTTCCTGTCCAGGGAGTCTTTAATATTACCAGTGCCATCTTCAGATATGAGGCTTGGTGATTGAAGGGCTGTAACGGGAGCCTCCACTAGTGGGACCTGCAGGAGGGCCATAGCCCTTGGCTCTAAGGTACACATTTTCTTTATTGAGGCAGGCACCTGTCTGTTTGACATGGGCTTCTCCCATTCTGAACGTATCAGGTCCTCAAAATACTCAGGAAAAGGAACAGTCCTCTGCTTTGCCTTCATCCTAGCAAAAAACTCCTTAGTACCCCTGAACTTGGTTTTGCTTTTAATAGCCTCTGTATCCTCATCCTCATGAAGGTCGAGGACAGCCAGGGCCTTGCAAAGGAGGGCTTGATAATCCTCACTAGCAAAAAGTCAGGACTGCTGATCTTGCTCCGGGGCCCCATCTTCCCCCTCCTCTCTCTCTTCCTCGGAAGAGAATTCACCTTCCTCTTTTTCCTCCTCGCTTTCTGTGGATATAACAGCCTGGCGTGTGGAAGCAGTATTAGCAGGAGGGGCTTTCCTTGCAGCTTTTGTTGGCCAAGGGTTATATGCAGAAGCACTAGGCTCTGAGTAAAGGGAAACCCTGGATGGTGAGGAAGCCCTTGAACTCATCTGGTCTCTGGGTGAGGGGCCTGCGATATGGGCTAACTCTTCCCTCAGAGCCCTTCTCAATAACTCCAGCATGCCCTGGTCTTCCGCCCTCCCCCCCACTGACGACGGAGGAAGGGAGGCTTGTACATTACCATGTGTATCTCCTGCAGCATTTTCTCCCGAAGGGCCAGCAATGCAGGATTCCTCCTCCACCACACCCTCGTAACTCCCAGGGGCCGAACGGGGGGTGTTAGGCGTGTCCTGCGGTGCGCGCGTGCCCTCCACCACTCGGGTCTTTTTGGCGCCATTTTGTCTGTCTTCCCCAGGTTGCTTTCTTTTGGAAGATAGCGCCTCCGCGGCAAGCCACTCACACCGCTTTTCCTGAGCGGCGGTTTCCTCGCGCCGTTTTCTCTTTGCGGCCGCCTGTGCGGTCTCCTCACGCCTCTTCGTCTTTTCTACCGCTTGTGCGGTCTGCTTTTCAGGCACGGCGGTTTTGCGACGGGTCAGGAGCCCCTTGACCTGTTCCTCATCCCCTGACATGAGTTCCTCCCCCGAGTGATCTCCACTCACCACCATAGCCCTCGGTAGTGAGGGAAAAAGGGGGGTGGGGGTGGGGTTTGACGAACACGACAGAGAAAAGTGGAAGGAAAAAACAGGAAAATCGAAACAGAAGGTATTTAGATGTTAAGATAGGTACAGTAGGGACTAAGAAAAAATAGGTAGAAAAAATAGTAGACAGTGATTAGGTGGTAGACAGATAAGGCCTAGCTGTGAAGCTCACTCTGACACTGCTTCTCCCTCTGAAGGCAGGAGAACTCAAAGTTGGGGGGCCGTCCTGGCACAGGGACAGGAAGTAAAGATTTGTGAATCCTGCCTTCTCCCTGAGCATAGGAACGGAATAACCCGCCAATCGGATGTCCTCGCAGCTCAGAGAGGGAACATGAATTTAAATTACCGATACATTCAAGTTGTTTACTATAGGCATTTCCTAAATGATATAGCACATTAGTTGCTGAGATCATCAAAGACATGTTGATGTGCAGTTTATCAGAACTTGAACACAACCTAGAAGGGCACATCCAGGCCTACTGCTGGATAAGCAGGTGGCAGCTGTGGCCAAAAGTGCCTTTTACTAGCTTTTACTTGGTTAACCAGCTGCAGCCTTTCCTGGACAGAAAAGATCTGGCCACTGTGGTACATGCCCTGGTTACATCCAGATTAGATTACTGCAATGCACTCTACAAGGGGCGGCCCTTGAAAAGTGTTCAGAAACTTCAGTACAGAATGCTACAGCCAAGAGGATGACTGGAGGGGGTCATAAGAAACATATCACCCCAGTCTTGGCCCACCTATACTGGTTTCCAATTTGTTTCTGGGCACAATTCAAGGTGCACATTTTGACCTTCAAAGCCCTATATGGTTTGGGACCAACACGCCTGAAGGACCACCTAATCTCTTATTGCTCAACCATTATGGTAATCTTCAGGCGTTCTGCTTAGGGTGCCCCCACCTTCTGAGTAGGTGAGTGACAACCTAAGAGAGGGCCTTCTCAGTCATGGCACCAAAGCTCTGGAACCCAGGGAAATTCATCTCTCCCCTTCTGTTGCCACCTTCTGCCAGTGGGTGAAGACTTTTTTGTTCTGTTTGGTATTCCCTCAATTATTCCTCCTTCCTAAACAATATTTCATGTTTTGTATGTATTTTAACTCTGTTTTTTAATGCTTTTAAAAGTTGTTTTAATGAGGTGTGTCTGGAAGAGGAATTTATTTTAATGATTATATAATGTATTTTATGTTTTAGATCGTTAGCTGCCTTGGCAGCCCTTGTAAGAGCAGAAAGGTGAGATATACATTTTGTAAGTAAAAATAATAAATAATAAACTATATATACTTAACACCCTGTACTGGATTTTTAATATAGAAGCCAGCCCAAAAATTTAGGCTCCAGGCTCAATTTTCACCTGCTCCATGGCATCATTAGACCCTAGCATACACAGGCAAGATGAAATAAATAAAACATTGACTTTTTTCTCCTTTTTACTTTTTATTTGGAAGAATTTCATTTTGAAAACTGTATTTCTTCACTATACTTTATCTGTGCAAAGTAGGTGTTTACTCTCTTCAAAATGTGAAAAAAGCAATCAATCTGCAGTGTTATCCAAATCTGGAATACACAAATCCTAGATATTGACCAGATTTAATCAATTTACCGTATATACCCGTGTATAAGCCGACCCGCGTATAAGCTGAAGGCCGCTCCCAGCCGGGAGAAGGCGGCGGGGGCGGCTGGGCAGCCTGCCTCCGGCCGCAGGGGGCCTCTAAAGGCCGCTCCCGGCCGGGAGAAGGCGGCGGGGGCGGCTGGGCAGCCTGCCTCCGACCGCACGGGGCCTCTAAAGGCCACTCCCGGCCGGGAGAAGGCGGCGGGGGCGGCTGGGCAGCCTGCCTCCGGCCGCACGGGGCCTCTAAAGGCCGCTCCCGGCCGGGAGAAGGCGGCGGGGGCGGCTGGGCAGCCTGCCTCCGGCCGTACGGGGCCTTTAAAGGCCGCTCCCGGCCGGGAGAAGGCGATGGGGGCGGCTGGGCAGCCTGCCTCCGGCCGCAGGGGGCCTCTGAAGGCCTCTCCCGGCCGGGAGAAGGCGGCGGGGGCGGCTGGGCGGGCTCCCTGCAGCCGCAGGGGGCCTCTGAAGGCCGCTCCCGGCCGGAAAATGGCGGCGACGGTGGTAAGTTCCCCCCTCCCTCCTCCCTCCCCCTCCCCTCCCCTACCGTATTGACCCGCGTATAAGCCGAGGCCGGCTTTTTCAACCCTTTTTTTGGGCTGAAAAACTCGGCTTATACGCGAGTATATACGGTAAACAAACGAATCCCTAGACACAATTTCTTTATTCCAAGATAACACAGAAAGCCCATCCTCCCTCCATGACAGGGAGCCTCCCCATACACACCATCCACTAGCAGCAGTGTCAACATGAGGCATCCATGGCTCTACCTGCCTTTCCACTTTGCAGCCAGCACCCTCTCCTTTCCTGGCCTCTGCCAAAGGCTTTAAGATTCCAAGGAGAAATCACCACTGCCCAGGGGAGGCCAAAGCACTGCAACTGCTAGAGCAGACCCAATGTCTCAGCTGGCTCCAACAAGAGTCCTGGATGTCTCACAGGAGAGAGGTTTCTCTTGTATCAAGGTTTCCCAGTGGAGCCCGCTGATATTTTGCAGATTGCTCTGAAGACTGCAGTACCTTGGCCTCAACTCAGAGGGGCCATTTTCCATCAGGTCAAAGTATCCCACCTCCAGTCTCATGGGAGGGACAGCTATACCAGGGAGCATGGCAATTTAGCACCTGGGATTTGTCAAGCCCTGCTCTGTTTTAGAGAATGCTACTGTCCGGTGCTTACCTGATTTTTTCCAGTTTAAAATCTGTGGTAAAATGCATTAAGAGTGGTACCTAGAGGAAGAACCATGAAGGTTCCTTCTGCTCTGAGGTAAGGAGAGCATCTTGCAACATTGGGCGATTCCCACTGGTTGCTTAGGGAAGCAGGATCAAATTTCAACTTCCTGTCTCCTGGGCTGCAATCACCCACTCAGTTCAAAGACTTCCCAAGCTACAATGAGACAGGAAGGAACCAGAAGGCATACTAACTAGACAAAAAACAGAATAGGTGCCAACAGTCACACGAAACAGAATGAAGGATAACAGAAGGACTGTAGAGGATCACTAAATTGACCTAAGTTGTCCTTCTCCATTTAAGTATTCTCAAACCTTGATCTGAGATTGTTCCAGGACCTACATGTCGATCTTTGCCCGTTAGGTGCAGGGCAAGCTTTGCAACCATATCACCAAATTTTAGTGACTTCTTCATCCATCTTATTTATTTTTGGGTGGGCAAGAGGCCCTCCTTACCTCAGAGCAGAAGGAACCTTCACAGTAAGTAATCCAAGATTCGTTTTCGCTCTGAGGGCATTTTGTAACATTGGGACCTCCAAGAGCTGTGTCTCATTATTGGGTGGGTTCTAGTCTTCTTCCACTATTTGCAGCTGAGCTCTTTGTGCAAAGGCTGCATCCACTGAATAGAAGTAATGTTGTCAGTATTGTCTGACTAAGGTAAATATGGGAGACCATATTGTTGTATGCATAGCTCCCTCATCAAGGTTTGGTTATCGAATGCTGAAGGAAAACGAGGCTGCACTAGGTGTAAAGTGCACAGAAATGCCTGCTTGATACATTGTCCGATATTATGATTGATGCACTCTCAAGACTTTACCTTTTCCTTTTGTTTGGGTGGTCCGAGAAGAGATCGAAACATTGGACCTACTAATGAACTGGTTGACACTCATACAAGCGTGAATAAAACTTGCAGGTTGATCGTGTGTCACACCTCCTTGATATGTTATGGCTGTGGTCAAAATAAGGAAGATGGATTAGCTATTTCTTATAAAAGGAGACTTTTCCTTTAATGATGAAGGTAGGAACAGGGCCCAGTACTACCTTGTTTTTAGAAATACACAAATATAAACCCGTCCTGAACAACAGGGTTCTCAGTTTGGGTACCCCGTGGGTTGACACAACTGGTGTTGGAAACCACTTGTGACTTCAACACCCTTAATTAAGTTTGGCATGTGAGAATTTGGCCACTATATCATATTATACCAGGAGTTATTACAGCAGTGGGTGTCACTTGTCTGCCCAAGGTGGAGAACTGGTCCATTCTGCAAGAACTGGTAACTACCTGAGCTAAGGACTTAGGGTTCCATATGCTTACGCATGCACTAGCAGACAAACTTTCTTCAAGATAACATATCCTCTTAGAGGATGGTGTTCTAGGGTTAGAAGTGCATGCTGTATCCTGATTACCTCCCCCAAGTCACCATCAGTTTCTTTCCATAACTAGACGGTCAGTAGTGGTCAGTCTGGATCCAGGGAACCAAAGCGGACCACGTGTAATAATCCTGGCATACTGGGAGCCTCTACAGTTCCTACATAGACTGATTCATCCCAGAGAGAAACCATGATTGTTGTTAGGTTCCCCCCCCTTAATCCGTACAAGAATATGGCTACCACTTGCTCCTGTCATAACCTTGTTGGGCTCATGGAATACTCAGTAGGGGAGAAAGGGTATGCATTAGGCCTTGAGACCAAGGCGAAAAAGGGGCAAACGTCCATTCTGTTCCACCCTTGTGAGGTGATACTGGCAGAAAATTCCAGGCCATGATGATTAGAGTCTAGCACAGATGGGTCAGCCTGTGGAAGTCCAGTCTTGTTGAAGGAAAACTTGATTGACTACTCATTTGTCTGTGAACTGGAGACTTAACCAGTCCATCTGTACGATGGGCTATCCCTGTGTATACTCTGTGGGAAGGTAGAGGTGTGGGAAAACCACCTAATACATCTAGATAAAGATGGGAAAGGAAGTAATTCCCATGACTGTATTTTCTTGGATCCTCTGGCAGAGGAAGACATCTGGGTCCTCCTAACTTGTTTATGTGGACTTATGAGAAAGTAGTCTATTCTGAAGAGGACAAAAATCAACCAGGGCAAAAAAAAAAAAAAAACCCCTTCTTGGCTCCCAAGATCTGAGGAGCTCCAGCTAGTCTGGTCCACTGAGGTTGGTTAGCCTGTCCTCAACAGGAAGGAGGCACCCTTGTAGTGTTCTAGGGATGGCCCTGAGTTCCAGGATGTTAAGACTGCCATGCCAGACCACGAACCTTGAACTGATCAACCAGGGATAGTAGCTCCCCACCCGGTCGGCCTGGTGACCAAGAGATTTGAACTAAAGGGAGTACTGCTGACCCTTGATCGGGTTGTTGGATTGGTCCACCAGGAAAGGCTCTCCTCAACAGAAGTTGTAATGGTGATTCTTGGCCCTCTTTGTCAGAGTTGTCTAATGATAGGTTCGGAGAAATTGTTGTAGTGGTCTGGTGAGCCACAGAAGCCCAGTGAATTGACCATATGTATAAAATTGTGAGCCCTTGATGGCAAGTCAGGACCAAGAGCTGGGCATAACTTGACCTAACAATCACTCTGAATAACTTGTCTATCTCTTGTTGAGGTAGGAAGAGTATGTTCTTCCTGGTAAGACTAAGGGCCTCCAGGTGCTGGAGCTTCTGATATGGTACAGTTTATTTTTTTATTATCCGTGATCCTCTAGGATCTGGGTGGGCTGGATTGAATGAACCCTTACCTCGTTATTAAGGACAGGAAGGGGTTGAAAGCATGCTGCACCATGCGGCTGGGGTGTGTTCTTGAGGGGATAAACTTCCTAGCCACCTTATTGGATTCACCCTTATGCTTTCCTGATCAGAAGGTCCTTGCAGGAGGAAGGTTGGGAGAGAACCCTGCACTTCGTTAACTAATGGGGAGGGGGGAGGGCAGTTGAGAAACTGCAACTTCTTCCCAAGGGCATTTATACAGTCCATGTAATCAGCATGCAAAGCTGGTTCCCCCCCGCCATGGCAGGTGCCAGGGAGGGTTGTACATTACCGTCGATGAAAAACTCAGCCGGAGCAGTCTGCATCAATAGGCTGCTCTCTGGAGAGCTAGGCATACTCTCCCGGCTGTGTAGGATCAAGCTGTTAGCCTGGGGGGGTGATTTATTTGTCAGGCCTTTCCTGGTCGCCTCACAGCACTCTTTCTTGTGGCTGTGATCAACTCGCCCCTGCTCTCCTCCTCCATTTGGCCATGAAAACAGCTGCAGGAGGTTTTGTTGCTCCTTGCCCCGGCTCTCCTCCTCCGTTTTGCCATGCAAACAGCAGCGGGAGATTTCGTTGCTCCTCTGGAGCAAGGCCACAAGGGGACCCATCCGGGTTTCCCTCTTTCTTGTGGCTGGGGAGTTAATCTGTCTTCAGTGCTGCCGATCCACCATTTTGTTTTGGCAGGAAGAAAAATACTAAGAGGGAAGGAGAAACGGAAGAAGAGGACATTGAGAGGGTGAAAGCCGGCTCAGAGATGGGATTGGAAATGAAAGCAAGACTTTTAAGAAATAATACAGTAAGGTAGGTTCCTACATGAAGAAAAGAGCTATTTGCAATAGAGAGCTGCTTCACTGCTGCTCTACCTGTGCTAGGCAGGAAATGAACTAAGGAGTGGTTAATTTCAGCCCAGGAGACAGGAAGTTGAAATTTGAACCTGCCTCCCTGAGCAACCAATGGGAATCACTCAGTGTTGCAAAATGCCCTCCTCCTCAGAGCGAGAACAGTGCTTTTCCACAAAGTAAGATATATCCATCACTGGTTCACAAAGCTGAATATTTATAATTAGAAAAATGAAACAAATGACACACCTTTAGTAGATAAGAGGACATAAGCAAGCATCAACATACATACTGAAGACTGATGACTTGCCAGGCCCTAAGGCTCAAGCTCATAATACAATTTGCATTTTATGCCATATATTTTTAATGCTTGACCTTGAAAGATTTCCTCCATTTTTTCTTCTTGTACAGAAAAGGGACCTGTATTTCAGTGTGTTTTACAGGTCACACACAGACTGATTCCCCCTAACATGTCTGAATTCAGAGTTAATCCATATTTTTTTGGGAGAAGATAATTGATCTTAAAAGCCCAATATTTAAAACTCCAATTTAAACTATTTTTAAAAACACATCAATCTTTATCTATCTTATGATACAATCTACAAGTAAACCCACTTAACCAGATCAAGCAGACTGCTAAGCATCAATTCCATTTTAACAGCCCTTTATGAGTCATAAGAGGGAGGCATAAGAGGGAGGCAAATGAACACATCATTATACCATCTGGAATTTTTAACTGCAATTTTAAGATCCCTGGACTCATGAATACAACTCTCATATTCCAAGATGTACCCTAGGCAGCATGCTATATTTAACAGCAAAATTCACCAGTGGCTCTGATCCTTCTGTTCTTTTGACTGCATATGGCAAAACATTTCCTCATAAGCTAGTATTTATCTACTTTCCCATTGACATTTTTAGCATCGTGCATCTTTCTCCAATTCCGAGCACGCTCCCTTGAAAGGCCAACTGAATTCAGTGTGTGCAACGTTTAACGCATAAACATGCATAGACTCAACCTGCAAGTCTCTACCCTTTACAGCGGAGGTGTCAAACTCATTCGTTACATGGGCCGGCTGTGACATAAATGTCACTTGGTCAGGCTGGGCCATGTGTACCATAAAATTTAATGCCCAGATCAGGACTGGGGGCAGTTTGCTGCCTCGGCACAGGCCAGATAAGAGATCTCAAGGGGCCAGATCCAGCCAACAGGCCATATGTTTGACACCCCTGCTCTACAGGATTTTTTTCAGAACATTTGTTAATTGCATTTACCTTCTCATGGTGAAAAAAATCTTTAAATTCAAGACAGAACCTGTTGGGAGCTGGACAGTTTATCTTATCTCTCTTTGTATTATACAACTTGTAATTTGACTTTTAACACAATGCTTTATTTATGTATAGAATGTTAACTAAATAACTATTATTCATGTAAACTCAGTAATACAATTGCATATTATATGCTACAGATTCTCCTGAAGAAGCCTGTTAGCAAAACACACAGGGGATTTTACTGAGCAATAAAATATGTTTTTACTTTATTCTGCACCATCGACCTTAGCCTTGTTTTTTATTCATTTATTCTTTCGGCTTTTACCCTACTCTTTCCTGACTGAGTTAAGTTCTTAAAAACTAGATTGCCAAGCTGTTTGCTATGTTTTTAAAAGTTCCTTACCTAATTCTCCAGTATGCTCTAAAGATTTAGTATTTAGATAAAAATACAAAAATCCTGGAACAGCAGCAGCAACATGAACTTATCTCCTCACTCTGGTCATCTTTGGAAGCCCTGCTTCAGTTGCCCCGCCACCTGAAAGGGATTTTCCGGTCATGGTACTACAACTTTGGAGCTCCCTCCCCAGGGAGATTTGCCTGTCACCATCTATGGTGTCTTCTGCCTCAGGTGAAAACTTTTTTGTTTCTTTTGGCATACCCCCTGTAGTGGTTATTAGCCCTCCTCCCTGGTTCTAGTGTTGTTTTTATTGAATTATTTCATAATTTTAATGTTTTTAATTGTTTTAATGTTTTCTGTGGCCTCCTTGTGGATCTTGATTTTGGGGGGAAGGCGGCATAAAAAGAGCCTTGGCTACTTACCGTGAAGGCTTCTTCTGCTCAGAGGGACGAAGGGCATCTTCATTATGGGGTGTTTCCTTTTCCTCTTATCTCGGGAGGCAGGAACCAAATATTTAAATTTTTCTGACCTCTGAGGGTAAACGCCCCCTTGTGATCAGTTAAAGACTTTCCGAGCCTTATATATTTAAGATAGACTGAAGAAACATGTTAGTTATAATTCTATACAAGAAATAAGTTCCTAATAAACATTAACGATGAACCTTTAGGATAACTATAAGTCATGAACCAACAAACAGCGTTTAACTTGAATTGAACGTCAACTGGAAGTTAGATGTAACCATGATTACCTGTAATTTTATTTTATTTGTTTTATTTATATTTTACTGACGTCTGGGCGGGCAAGATGCCCTTCGTCCCTCTGAGCAGAAGAAGCCTTCACGGTAAGTAGCCAAGGCTCTTTCTCGCTCAGAGGGAGAAGGGCATCTTCATTATGGGACATACAAGAGCTGTCCCCCGCCCTTGGGAGGGTTAGACGTCCTGAAGTATACTTTGCAGTACTCGTCTGCCTAAGGCGGCATCTGCTGACAAGTATAGATCTAATTTGTAGTGTCTCACAAATGTGGACACCGAGGACCAAGTTGCAGCCTTACATATCTCTTCCATAAAGCACGGCAGTCGAAGGCTGCTGAAGTAGCCGCACTTCTTCCCAAGTGGGCAGTAACGCCCGCAGGAGCAGGTAGGTTACTTATTCTATAAACCTGTGTTATGTATAAGGTGATGGTCCTACTAATGGATGCCTTGGACATATGCTTGCCCTTGTCAGGTGGTGAGATATGAACGAATAAGGAGTCAGAGTTCCTAATAATTTTAGTAAGATAAATGTAAACAGGTAGTGCCCTTGTTAGGTCTAGCTAGTGCCAGGCCTTCTCCTTAGGATTCTTGGGGTTAGTGCAGAAGATGAAAGCACTATGTCCTGCTCCCTGTGAAACTTGCAGCTACATTTTGTCCTATCTCAGTGATTGGTTCGAATGGTAGTTGTGTGAGTGCTGTCAAAGCTGTGTGCAGGCTCTAGTTGTGAACCTGTGTCTAACAGGAGGAGCTAAATAACTGACGCCCCTTAAAAAGGCTTTTATGTGATGGTGTTTGGTTAAGCGGTATCCAGATACCTTGGGTACTATGGTAGCTATAGATGCCAGTTGCCTTTGTAGAGTGCAGGTAGCTAGCCCTAAGCTCTGTCCCTCCTGATGGCTTCCTTGTTGTCAATATGGTAGTGACGGCCACCGGGCTATAACCTAGGGCTATAAGTCATCTCCTTTCAGTGCCCATGCGGTCAGTTTGTACCACCCTGGATTGGGATGGCATATTGGGTCTTGTAGAGGGAGATCTTGTCTGTCTGGAAGTCTCCAATGGTTCTGTATGGACATCTGAATTATAGATGGGAACCACGGTCGTCGCAGCCAATATGGAGCTATGAATCTGACTGATGCTTTTTGAAGTCGTACCTTTCTCAATACCCTTGGAGGGAGGGGGGGAACCCGTACAGTAGGTCGTGTGGCCCTGGTGACATTAAGAGGTCCATTTGTTCCACCCCCTGTTGACGGTACATGGAATAGTACCATGGCAGCTGGTGGATGATGCTGGATGCAAACAGATGAATCTGTGGCGTGCCGAATCTCTGAGTAATAAGTTGAAAGACCTCTGGATGTAGAGACCATTCTGCCTCGCTGATGTCCTGTCTGCTGAGCCAGTCTGCTTGTATGTTGACTGTGCCCTGAATATGTTCTGCTGATTTTGATGAGAGGTTGGACTCGGCCCAAGGAAAAATGTAGTCGCTTCTGAGGATCATCCTGATTTCTAGGGCACTGATGTGAAGATTCTGTTCTTGATGGTCCATGTTGCTTGAGCCATTGTCCCTTGAGCGTGGCTTCCCAACCTGATAGACACGCGTCCGTGAAGATTTGAATTGGTGTTGGACGGAGATACCAACTTCCTTTCGTCAAATTCTGAGACTGAAACCATCATACTAGTCTTGATCTGACTTCCTCGGTCAGGATGAGATTTCTGTCACTTCTTCCTTGGTATGTCTCTTTGGTATGGCCTTAAGAACCATTGAAGAGGTCTTGCTCGTAAGCGTGCCCCTTGAACTGTGGGAATGCATGCAGACATGTGACCCTTCAGTTTGGTCAGGGACATTAGAGAAGGCGACCGGGAATTAATCGCTTTCTTTGCTAGAGATGAAATGTTGTGGATTTTTGTCCACTGGAAGGTATAAGGAGTTTGTCAGTGTGTCTATGTCCATCCCCCATCTCTCTCAATCGTTGGGATGGAACTAAGTGGGTCTTTCTGAAGTTGATTATGACCCGTGTTCTGTTAACCTCTTCAGAACTCTCTCTGAATGATCTATGCTCTGCTAGTTTGAGCTTGCGCAAATCAGAATGTCGTCTGAGAAGGGTGATTCTCACGCCCTCCTTGCGCAGAGATGTGACTGGTGTGTCCAGAACTTTGGTGAATACTCGAGGAGGGGCGATGATAACCCGAATCGTAAGGCCCTGAATTGGAAGAGGTGTCCCTTGTACGGAACCGAAGGAAACAACAATGTGCCGGGTGTATTAGAATGTAAGAAAATGCTTTTCCCTGAGGACCTGTGTGACTGACTTTAGTGTCTCCATCCTGAAGCGCTTTAATGGGATAATCTGTTCAGAAACTTGAGGTCTAGGATGGCTTTCCATCCGCCGCCTTTGTTGGGAACAGTAAAGAATACTGAATAGACTCCCAATGTATGCTCTAATGGTGAGACTGGCTCCATCGCCTTGATGTCTAAGAGGCCTCTGAAGTTCTATGGATTTTTTTTTTTTTGGGGGGGGGGGAATGTTGGAGATATTACTAGTCGATGTGAAGGAGTGTAAGAAAAACTCTATCTGATAGCCTTGTGAGATAATGTTTGTGACCCAGAGGCCTGGTTGGGAGGTGACCACTGACGGTGTAATAGGCTGAGCCTGCCTTCCACTGACTGGTGGCTGGCGTCACTGTTTGGTTGGGCGGTCGGGTTTATCCCCTTTATTGCCCTGGAAGGTGGAGGATTTTGGAGATTTATTGAATCGTCCTCCTTTACTAAAGGAGCTGCGATTCTGGTTCCGGTGGTTTCTAGGTTGATCAGGTCTGTATCTTTGAAGTATATGGTATGCACGAAAGGACATAGGGGGAGTGATCCCTTGGATTCCTTGCGTAGAAACTTGTCTTTGGTCTCCACTGATATGGGGACCAAATTGTCTCCAAGCAAGGTCTTTCCCTGATACAGGAAGCCCATAATAACCAATTTTGATCTATATACTCCGCTTGCCAGGGGCGTACCCAGAGAGCCTTTCTGGCAGCTGAGGCTGTGGCTAGTGTTCTAGCTGCATATGACATGTTATCTAAGGAGGAATCAGCTAGAAAGAATACCACTCTCGAAAACATGGATGACATGGTATCTAAGGTAGAATCAGCTGGAAGGATACCACTCTCAAAAAAAAACATGGATGCCCTTCTGGCATCTGATGCTGCGGCTAGTGTCCTAGCTGCATATGGCATGGTATCGAAGTTCGAATCAGTTAGAAAGAATACCACTCTAAAAAAAACATGGGTACTCCTGTAAAGGCGTTTCTTTCTTCCTGTGGAAAAAGTTGATATAACTTCCTAGTCCAAATTATTGCCGCTCTGTATACTAGGGCAGATGTGATAGAAGCGCTTGATAGTGAGTGCCAAGGCCTCTGAGCATTTATGCCTGCTAACTCTGCCTTCCTATCTGTAGGGTCCTTAATCATGGCAAGGCCATGTAACAAGGTTGAAGGAGTGAAGGCAGTGACAGGTGATTCTACTGAAGGCACTTTTAGAATTTTAGAAGCACCGATAAACCAAATATAAAGGCTTCCTAGAGGGTGTGGAGCATTGTATGGGTGCCATTGGTTTCTCCCGCTCTGCTTTCAACAGAGTTAGAAATAATCAAGCGCTGGCACAAACCTATCTGGAGTCTTTTCTCCCACTCTGAGTCCTCTGAGAGATCAAGAGTAGCTAGGTTTTTATGCCAATGCAGAAGGAAATCTTCTGCGTTAAATACTATAGACAGTCTGGGTACCAATTGGCAATTTTGGGACCGTGAATTAGCTTTCAGCGCTGCTTAGGCTGGCCAGCACGTACTCTCTTGGTACTACTTGGACTGGTGATTGGCTCACCAGGATCTCAGGCAGAGGTCTTCCACATCACCTACTACCAGAATTGGCCCTCTGCATGCCAATCCGACGCTCTGCCACTGAGCCACAGCCGTTCCCCTGCTTTGGCTGATATTCTGCCCTTTTAGCAATCAGATTACTGTTTGTGGTGCTGGAGGGTGTGATCCCTACGATCCCTGTATGGATGGGGCAGGATAAGGAGGTTGTACTGCCCTTAAGCCATCTGAGAAGGCGTTTTTAATCAGGGCGGAGAGCTCTGCTCTTATAGGAGTAAAACAGGCTGCATCTATGAGGGGGGGGGCGAAGTCACCTTACCGGCAGTCGATGTCTCCGTTGATGCTTCCCGTCCTTGAATAATAATAGGCGAGCCGCCTGAGGACGGAGCATTGCGAGGCAAAAAGGCGAGCCGCCAGCCTCCTTCATTTTCCCCGTTTGTGCAGTGTGGGAGAAGTGGCTATAGCCGCTGTGTTCTCCTGGCTGCTTCCCGCTGCTTCCCGTCCTTGAATAACAATAGGCGAGCCGCCTAAGGACGGAGCATGGCGGGCGAGGCAAAAAGGCGAGCCGCCAACCTCCTTCATTTCCCCCGTTCATGCTGTGTGGGAGGAGCGGCTACCGCCGCTGTTTTCTCCCGGCCGCTTTCTGTTGCGATCTGGCAGTCGCGTCTTTCAGGCGCGGCAGAGCAGCGTGCGTTTTGCAGCAGGCATTTGGCGCGCTTGTTAGCGGTCGAGCCAAGCCGTTTGTACTTGCCTGCGCCGTTCTTGCCGCTTTTGCCTTTCCCTTTTGAGTTTTGGTCCTCAGGTCACCAGAGTGACTGTCCGAGGGTTCATCTAATTGTAGTGGTAAGGCCACTAGCAGGCTAGGGTCTAAATTGGCAGGTGCTATATAGCTGTCCTGATGCCAATCCGCCATTTTTTTTTTTTTTTTTTTGGCGGGAAAAGACCCTTCTGAGGAGAATAGGCAGAAAATTAAGACAGTAAATAGAATTGAGTAGTAGATTAGTTAGGTTAAGTTTAGGTTTGTTAAAATAAGAATATTTTTAGGTCTAATAAGTAAGGTTAAGGTTTCTCTATTATTTCTGTAGCAGAGAGCTGCTAGAAGGCTGCTCTCCCGTTCAAGGCAGGAAATAGAACTGATCACAAGGGGGCGTTTACCCTCAGAGGTCAGAAAAATTTAAATATTTGGTTCCTGCCTCCCGAGATAAGAGGAAAAGGAAACACCCCATAATGAAGATGCCCTTCTCCCTCTGAGCGAGAATGTTTTAAATAAATAAACATCAAAATTTATTTTGATTCAAAATCAGCTCCAGAAAATTAATAAATGGTTACAATATACACACATAATGTAACATACGTAAGTTGAAAGGGAGACAAAGAAGAATAAAACCCTTCTCCCTCAAACAGGCATAAAATTGTTCCCCGGTATGATTGACAAAGCTGGAGCAATATACTGATGTCGGATATCGTTATAAAATGGGCAGTGCAGCAAAACATGTTCAATAGACTACTTTCCCGTATTGCATGGACAAAGTCATTAAAAAAGTGGGACACAATGGTATCTGCCTTCCAGAAGGGCTGAAGGTAGAGCATTAAAATGTGCCAGTGTAAAAATTCTCCAATATATGGGGATCTCAAGGGACCTAAGATAATCTGCTGGTCAGA